>NC_083352.1:139369925-139680300 GCF_030254825.1 Meriones unguiculatus | reverse complement strand
AGAGAGAGAGAGAGAGAGAGAGAGAGGAGAAGAGAAGGAAGAGAAGAGAAGAGAAGAGAAGAGAAGAGAAGAGAAGAGAAGAGAAGAGAAGAGAAGAGAAGAGAAGAGAAGAGAAGAGAAGAGAAGAGAAGAGAAGAGAAGAGAATCAGTGGTATGAGGCCATAATGCTAGCACTTGAGATTTAGAGGCAAGAGGATTGCAAGTTAAAGACTTGGCTGGGATACAAAGCATGATTCTGTCTGTAAGTATTTTAACAACTATATCTATATTATAAATAATTTCTTCATGTGTATGGGTGTTTTTGTGTGCATTTATACCTGTGCATCAAGTGTGTGCTATGTTCACAGACGACAGAAGAATGTATCAGATAACCTGGGACCAGAGTTGCAGATAATTTGAACTGTCATTTGAGTGAAATTGAACCTAGGTCCTCTGGAAGAGCAGTCAGAGCTCTTGGCTACTGAGCCACCTCTCCAGTTCTGAACAAACACTTCTAATGTAAAAAAAAAAAAAAAAAAAAATGAAAAAAATAAATAAAAATAAAAACTTGGTAAGACTTCTCAGGCCACTGCAAGTTATGACTCACTAACGGGTGTGTACCTTCCTATAGACACTTTAGAGAGCTCTTGAGATATCAACTAAAACTGACTTCAGTTCAGGCCTTTTATTATCCTAGCCTCCTTTCTAGAGCATGTCCAATACAAATGTTCAACACATGTAAGCCAAACATGCACATGTGTGTGTCTAACAGGGTTATATGAACTGACCAAAAGATGGGTAAGCCAGGAGTCATAAAACTGAAGTGTATCCAGCAGCGTCCTTTGACATGAAATGGCCAGACATGACATGAGGTTCTCTTGGGTGCTGGTGACTGAATTGTCATGTCAGTGAAGATGAGAACAATTTTAAAAGGTCCCATTTTATGTGGAAAGCTGCTCATTAAGCTGCTTTGTTATGTTTTCACCTTGGCCTTCACCTCAACAGAGAAAAGAAGAAGTTTTGACAAATTTCTTAAAGCTTATTGGAGTGGGAGTGACCTTGGACCATATCCAGTACAGAGAACTAAATTTTGAAAAGATGTTAGGCATTTCCACAACTTTTCCTTTTGTATTGATGTGATTTGTTTTTTGCTTTGCCTATAAATAATGAACTCTGGAATAAACCCAAGCTGTTTCAGTCACACTGACAGCCCTGTCAAGCAGATCCCATGTGTGGTGTGATTTGTCCTCACTCCCCAATCAGGTACTGTTTGACTCAGCCAGCAGCTCCAGCAGTTTGGCACCTGACAGGGACCTGGGATACAGGGGAAGCAGTGAAGGACACTGTGGTGTTGAGGAGCTCCAATCAAAAAGGGGTGCGGTGAGTAAAATTGAGAGGAAAAATGGGACAAGGCAGTAGTGTCATGTCTTTTATATGGTCTTTAATTAGAGACAGTCTGTTTCTGTGACACAAGACAAAGAAGGTGAAACTTTCAGGGTCAGAGAGAAAGAGGAAAGACGAACAGGAGGCTTCAAGAGAAAATAGGACTAAACCAGAGCCTCCTCCTGAAGAGTTCTATGTCTCTTCTGATGATAATTCTTTGTTAGAAGACTCTGAGGATGACTTCTGATGAGGTTGCTGAGCTGGAGGATTCTGAGAGATATCCTTTGATTCAGGCTATGAGTGTTTGAGCCTTGTCAAAAAGAAATTAAGAAGTTGGAATGGGACTTGGAGGAAATAAACAGAAAAATTGGAGAATGAACGATTAGAGAAAATGAGGCTCAATCCCCCACTCCAACTCCCTCATTGATTACAGGCTTGAATCCTCCTACTGGGATGGCTACAGTTGCTATAACTGAAAACACGAGTGGGCCTTTTCCTTTGTCCACCGCACGAGCAACTGTATCCCCTTTACAAGCTTCTTTACAATAAGCTATGCAGAAAGGAGAAGATATAACTGAGTTTTATGGCTTTCCAATTATAGAACAACCTGACAGACAGGGTAATAGGGTGAGAGTCCATGCTCCTATTTCTTTTAAACAATTAAAATAATTAAAAACTGCATGCTCTCAATATGGTCCTACAGAACCTTTTACTGAAGCTCTGTTAGAATCCTTGTCTACTGAGGCCTTCTGTCCATGAGACTGGAAGCAATTAGCAAGAGCATGTTTATCAGGAGATTATTTATTATGGAAGTCATATTTTGCAGAGCACTGTCAAGTTACAGCTGAACTCAATCGAGCTCAAGGAGTTCCTATAATGTATGTCATGCTTGCTGGGAAGGAACCTATAGGGAAACAGGACAGCAATTGGATTTTGATGTGGCAGTTTATGCTCAAGTGAATGCTGCTGCCTGAAAGGCCTGGAATAAACTTCTGCAAACAGGTAGACAGGTGGAGGATTTGTCTAAAATCTGTCAGGGACCTGATAAGTTATTTCAAGATTTTGTGGCAAGAGTAATGCAAGCAGCAAGCAGAAAGCAGACTTATAGGCAATGAAAATTCTGGATTATTATTAGTAAAACAATTGGCTTATGAGAATGCTAACAGTGCCTGCCAAGCAGCTTTGAGACCCTTTAGGAAGAAAGGAGATATTTCTGATTATATTAGGTTATGTTCTAACAAAGGGCTGTCTTATACTCAAGAAGTAGCTAAGGCTGCCACCTTACAAGGGAAGACTATTAAAGAGGCATTATTTCAGCAAAAGAAAGGCCCAAAGAATGGAGTATCTGAAAGTTGTGATGGCTGTGGGCAAGACATCAAAGAAAAAAATTGTCCTCGTTATGCTAATAAGAAAAAAGGAAACCAAAAGAAACCTGGTCTATGCCCAAGATGTAAAAGAGAAAAGCATTGGGCTACTGAATGTAGGTCTAAAATAGATGCTGTAGGAAACCCTTTAATGCAGGGAAATGGGAGGAGAGGCCAGCCCCAGGCCCTGCAACAATATTATGGGGCGCTATAGAACTTCGTCCCTCAGCAAGGAAATCCATTCAGGACCTCTCTAGAGCAACTACCGGTAGCGCAGGACTGGACCTCAGTTCCTCCACTTACACAGTATTAACTCCTGAAATGGGGATGCAGGCCCTACCTATGGGAGTTTATGGCCCATCACCTAGGAGGACCATAGGACAATTACTAGGAAGAAGTAGTACTACTATGCAAGGAATTTTAGTAGCTTCTGGGGTAATTGATGCTGATTTTGAAGAGGAGATAAAAATTATGACACAAGCTCCAAATGGAATTTCTATAATAAATCAAGGTCAAAGATTAGATTAATTAATATTACTCCCCCAAGTTCAGACAAAAAATGCAAGTAAGAAGGACAGGAGAGGAGATGCAGGTTTTGGATCCTCTGATACCTATTGGATACAAGCTAATCAACCTGGCCCCAATCAACCTGAACTAGTGATACAAATTAATGTAAGAAAATTTACAGAGTTATTGGATACAGGAGCTGATGTCTCTGTCTTAACTGCTGATCAGTGGCCTATGCATTAGCCTAAACAATCCTCTATAACACAATTATGAGGAATAGGACAAATCCAATGTCTTGAACAAAGTAGTGATGAGTTAACTTGGAAGGATGAGGAAGGACACTAGGGAACTTTTAAACCATATATTGTTCCTGGCCTTTCTGTTAATCTGTGGGATAGAGATGAGTAACATGGAAGTGTATCTTTACAGTCCTAGTAATGTAGTTACCAATCAGATGCTTAATGAAGAATATTTACCAAATTAGGGATTAAGAATATTTGGACAAGGCATAGCTCAGCCATTAATACCTACCCCCAAGAAATTTTAAAAAGGGGTTGGAGATTTAGTTCAGTGGTAGAGTGCTTACCTAGCAAGGTCCTGGGTTCAGTCCTCAGCTCTGAAAAAAAAGAAAACAGGGAGCTGGGAGTGAGGTGGATCCCAGAAAGGCTGGTGCGATTTGCAGGAAAAGTTCCCCACAAGGAGGATGTTGCTGCTGCGGACAGTCCTGATGATGAATGAATGGAGAGCTGTACTGGACCTATGCTCCTGACTCACCTTTGTTTCATTCTGCTCACAGGAGAAGATATTGTGCAGATAAACCTTTTAGATACAATGTGACTGGACTTGATTAGTCTGATAATTAGGACAATTCTCAACAAAATTGGGAAGAATGAGGAAGAGGACTGACTATGGGATCTTGGTCAGATTCTGGTTTTCAGCAGATGAAAACAAGCTTCAGAAACTCTTGGGAGGCCCTGTAACTGCCTATGTATATTTTCCTTACGTTTTGTTGTTTTGGAATGTTAACATTTTTATACAAAAA
Source organism: Meriones unguiculatus (assembly GCF_030254825.1). Taxonomy (NCBI): domain Eukaryota; kingdom Metazoa; phylum Chordata; class Mammalia; order Rodentia; family Muridae; genus Meriones; species Meriones unguiculatus. The sequence continues at coordinate 139,676,025 of NC_083352.1, read as the reverse complement.
CCAAACTTTCTGTTTCTCAGGCTTGGAATTCTGATAATGGATTATGAGTGCTAGAAGCAGACCTAAAAGAATGGTTGGGTTAATTATTGCAGATATTATGGTCCTCACGGTCATCTTTTCATGTCACTTTTATAGGACTTGGCTTATTACTCGTGTTATGACTGTCTCCTACAAGGGATAATTAAAACCTTCATCAAGGCCTTCTGGAAAGGTAAAGCTGATCAGCATAAGATTAAACTCCAGTGTCTACCCTAGTGGAGGTTGGTAGTCAGAGGCGAGTCAGATCTCTCTGAGGTATATTTAACATAAGACAGGGCATGAATGATAGAATTCATGTACCATCTTTCAAGAGAGACAACCTAAGACAGGCACAATCTTCTGCTCTATAGCTTTTAAGCTATGGTCTTTTAAAGTATGTAAAAGGGAGAGCTGTAGAGAGCTGCTCTTTAAGCTGCTTTGTTATGTTTTCACCTTGGCCTTCACCTTCAGACAGAGAAAAGAGGAAGTTTCACTAAGTTCCTTAAAGCCTATCTGTGTGAGGGACCTTATCCGATACAGGAAAATAGTTTTTGAAAAGAAGTTAGGCGTTTCCACAACTTTTCCTTTTGTATTGATGTGACTTGTTTTTGCTTTGCCTATAAATAATGAACCCTGGAATAAACCCAAGCTGTTTCAGTCATACTGACAGCCCTCTCAAGCTGATCCCATGAGTAGTATGATTTCTCCTCATTCCCTGCTCAGGTGCTGTTCAACTCAGCTGGTGGGCTCTAGCAATTTTAAACAAGGAGGCTCTGAGAGTCAGTGACCTCCGAGAGAAGAGAATCAGTTTTCCTCTGGGACAGTATCCCTGATAAAACCCAACCTCAAGTGGATTAAACACATTTATATACAGGCCACACTGAGAGGATTCAATACTGTGTGTGTGTGTGTGTGTGTGTGTCAAGTATAAATAAAGAGAAAAGGAGAAAAAGTCATGAAATAGAGAAGTTGGGGGAAAATGAGGGGAACTGGAGGGGAAAGAAAAGTGTAGAAATTATGTAAATACAGTACTTATGATGAAATGCTCAAAAATTTTTAATAGAAAAGGAGATGAAATGCCTCTTCACGAAAGTGAAAATGATTGTCTGCTGAGCATGATTAAAAAAAAAAAAAAACATAATCACAGAGAAAGAACAGAGTAAAAGCCTCCAGAAAAAAATAAAATTTTATATTAAAAATGAATTAGAGAAGAGATAATAATCAAGACAAAATTACAAATCATGAAGGATAAATGACTATCAGTCAGTTAAATATTATTTACTAAGTGATATGCTCAAATTGAAAGTCAAGTAAAGTGAATATGCAATATACGCGTAGAGCAAGTGTTGGTCATCAGTGAAATCAGTGAAATGAAAAAATGGGAAGCTCTCAAAAACATTCTACCAAGTTCAATATACAGGTTACATATCCTTGATTTCATCTACTGAAGTCTAAATATGTCTTGCTTTGAAGCCCAAAAGTTGAAACTTAATCCCTTTGTGATGGCGTTCAGAAGTGAGGCCTTTAAAAGATGATCAGATCATGAGGTCAAAGCATTCATTAGAAATCAGAACTCTTACAACACAGTTGTGAGAGAGAACCCCCAACTCCTCCAAAGTGAAGTGACGTGATAGTAAAGAGCCATATTTGATTCTCAAAACAGATTCTCATTGGGCCTTATCATTTTTCTTTTCCTATTGTACGTTTTAAGATTAAAGTCATTTGGGGGAATTTCAGACATGAATTTTGTATTAATACATCATTTCTACTTTTTTCTGCTCCCCTAAAACTTCTCCCATGTGCTACCCAACTCATTGTCAAGCCATGACTTCTTTAATAGTAACATAAATACAGTACTTATGTACCAAATTCTCAATAAATGAAATCTATATAAATACAGATTGTTGATTTCTTTTAGTGTTGCTCATATGTATGTTTGTTTAGTGTTGGTGTCTTAGGATTTCTATTGCTGTGAAGAGACAACATGACCAAGGCAAATCTCATAAAGGAACATATCTAGTTATGGCTGGCTACAGTTTCAGAGGTTTAATCCATTGTCATCATGGCAGAAAATATGGCAGCATGCAAGCAGACATGGTGCTGGAGGAGCTGAGAGTTCTGTATCTAGACCCACAGGCAGCAGGCAAAGAACTGGCTTGAGCTTCTGAGACTACAGAGCCCGCCCTTTAGTGACACAGTTCCTCCAAAAAAGCCACACCTACTCCAACAAGGCCACACTTCCTAATACTGCCATACTAAAGACCAAAGTATTCACCTGAGTCAATGGGGGTCATAGCTACTTAGATCACCACAGTTGGCCACTTGGGATTGGACAACCTATCAGGAAGCTCATCCCCAGAGAAGACCAATTCTTCCTCTCTCAGAAACAATTAATTGCTTGTAGCTCTTCATCTAGGGGTAGGGCTTTGTGAGATTTTCTATGTCCGTGTTGTCACATTAAATGGTGCTGTCATTATTTAGATGGTCATATTTTTGAGATTTCATGGGTATAGCTTTCCTGCCACAAATAGAAGATGCTATCTCATGGCAGATGTCCTAGTCTTCTGGCTATAAAAATCTTTCCATACCAACCTCCTGTGATGTTCACCAAACCTTAGGTAAATGATGTCCTGTAGATGAATTACATGGGTCTGTCCTTGCTGTAATAGTGACTGAACTACCTAGCAGGAAGGAGGCTGAGTTGGGACCTCGGCTTCAGAGAGATTTCAGTCTGTCATACTGGGAAAATCACAGTGGTAGGAACACCTGTGGCAGCAGGAATGTTCAGGAGCAGCTGTTCACCTAGGCCTTATGCCTTTATGGAGGTTGGAACCTGAGGTAGGTATATTCTCTGAAGTCCTGCTTTTGCTAAACTACTTCTACAACCAGGCTTGGCCTCCTAAAAGGTTCACAGTCTTCAAAATAGCACCATACTCTTGAAGCAAGCATTCAAAACCTGAGCCTGTGAGGAGCAATTCAGATTCCAAACATGGAACAACACTGAGTCTACTAGAACATTGGTCTTGTTCTTTCCGTTTTCTAGGCAATAAGAGACACAAATTGCAGTTGTTTTTATGTCTCGATTGTCTCCTTGATGCTATTTTGTGGTAACAGTATTAATGAACTATTGTAGTTTATATAAAATACTGAGAATAAAAGTTGAGAGAGACACAAACTGACTTCACTGGGAATTCTGATTCACCAATTTCCTTTATAAATACTTCTACAAAATATTGTTAAAAGCCACTTGTAACATAATGACATATTAACAAGCAAATTCATGAGTGGATGCACCCATATGGTTTGTGGGTGATATAGAGAGAAGTAGATGAAGGGAGGCAGGACAGGAGGCAATTTGCTATTTATCTCACAAGATCAAATTTTACCCTTCCAGCTATCTGTGGGGAAAAAAAAGTGCTTTTGCATAACCTCATGTAGATACAAATAACAACTGGATTTTCTTCATCTATGCCAATGGTTTACTTTGGGGAGGAGCAAGCTTTTATCTGGACAGTGCCAACAGTTTTCCAGCTACATTTTTCTGCCCATTTCTTTATGAATAATGTCTAGAAATGTGAGATTCACTTATCTTGGAATAGTGCAAATACATGATCTCTTGGCTCAAAACTGGGGCCATTTGGGGCTTGTCACACTCCAGATTCAGTAATCAAAACAGCCACATTTATCTGAACGTCACCCAAGAAATGGTATTTTTGCCTCCCATTTAACTCTATGAAAGACTTATTTATGGCACCTAGAGTGTTCGTTTAGAGATTCCCGGGTGTTGGAATTTAGGAATTGAACCAAATCAATTTTCATGCAGCATCATGAAAGAATTCACTCTAAACTCAATTAACTTGTCGGAAAGTTTGGCCTGAAATAAGGACCTTACATGCACCTCACAGTTGACAGGAAAGCTCCCTGTTACACTTCCATAAACACACATGCAAAAATATTCTAAAAGACTTTTCTTTGGAATATTGTGTGAAAGCATCATGGAATGGTTACAACATTTTGTGAAATATTAAATACCATTGAAAATGGAGATGGGAATGGAACAGTAAAGAATTCTGTTTCTCAATTACTGTAAAGCCTCGATAGTTTTGTCTAAGAGTACAAGTGGCCACTCCCTACATCATTTTGGTATGAGCTTAACGTACATCCTCCTTGGAAGCCCTAAGTCTTCCTGTATGGTGCGTTCATGAACTTACCCTCTAACGCAGCTTCCAGGAAGTGCAAATCTCTTCCTGGGTGGTAGATTCACCTCTACCTACAAGTGTTAGGAATTTATTTTTCTCCATCCATACTAGAGCAACTGCTTGTTTACAGAAAGCCTGTTCTTTAGCAGACCAAATAGCAGACAAATTACAGTGTTGTATGACCACTCCTATCTCACATCCGTCTGATGCTGGCAGTCACAGCTTTCCCTGCTGTGAAAAATTTATCTAATATAAAAGCAGTGTCGATCAGGAGGTGATATTCACCAGTAGAACCAATGTTTTTCCATGGTATAGAGCCAGATTGCTTGCATGGTAGGAATTTTCCTCCATGGATCTCTCAAAAGGGAGAATATGTTTTTCCATTCTCCTTTTGCATCAATTTTTTCTGCCATTGTTAACTTCTAATTAGGATTTTTTAGGAATTTTTTTTTTCTTTTGCCTACGAGGCAGCCTAGTGGTATGTTCACAGGCCATAAGTAAACACTAGATATTTACTAAAAATTAAAAAAAAAAACACAAGCTATCTGTTTGGGGAAATCCCAAAGTAAAACTGCTTTGCTGCAACAGGAAGAAAATATGGATATTAGATTTTATTGAAACTAAGAGCTTAAATGTTTTTATTCTGTGTAAGATTGCAGATCTTCATTAAAGTATTCATTTAGAATAAAACACACTTATGGTGAGTCCTAGACATACGTTGAGACTGGATTAGAAGAGAACAAGAGAAAAGATGCAATGGAAAGTAGGGGAGAATAGAAGAATTAAAAGAAAAGAAGAATGAGTATGAAAAAAAAGGAAGTTTAAGAATATTCTGAATTTGCTGTAGAGGCTGTCCCAAACATCTCTAGAGATATAAAAGGAACAACTAAAAGTACTTTTAGGATGATGCTTGGTGGACATGATCCATTTGTGAAATATGGACGGTTCCTATGTGCTGATCTCAGTAAAGAAAAACACAAATTACAGAGGCAAAGCATGGTAGATAATAAGGGACTCCCAATTCAGTGAATAAGCATCTATGCCACCCAAGATAGAGCTCTGTTATTTTTGAGCACGTTAAAGACAATGCTGCAGGAGATTTAGCCTTGGTTCTGAGGGAAAGCCACGGGGACACAATTTCTGATATCAGCACACTTTTCAAATATGTTTCCAGAAAATTCTGACACTCTGCCCCTCTGTTTGATCAACTTTTAAGTCAAGAAACTGAAGCCATTTCAAAATTTTGTATTTATTTGTTTGTTTGTTTGTTTAATGGATCCCTCTCTTGGACTTGATCGGGCTGCTATGATCCGTTTGTAATTAGTTGCAGCCAGTGAGCAGGCTTCCTTCCTGCACTATCTTCAACAGGCCTTAATAGGACACATATTCTGCATTCCCCATGTGCATGAGTTCAGTGCAAATCCTTACCTAACTGTGATACAGAACTCAGCCCAAGAGTCATTCTAGATAATGAACATCATTAAGGAAAACACATTCTCAAAGACTTTTAGCTGATGGTTCCTAGGGGAACACTGGGGAGAACCACACCCACATCCCCAAATAGTGCTGACATTTCTGAGAAGTCATCTGCTTGTCTTGGATATGGGTCAAAACAGAGAATAAAGTAAGGGCTCAGGGAAGAAAAAGTGGTAAAAATTGGGTGAGGGAGAAAACTGGTCAAAAGGAAGAGAGACAGAATTCCCTAAACCAACAACCAACATGCCAAAGATTCACTTGTCTTCCTTTTACTTCCCAGACAGCAAATTCCATTCTATACAACTGATGACTTGAAGGTAGCTGAGACAAAATGGAGGGAGGGGGGACTTGGATTGAAGAGAAAACTTTGCACATTCTTTCACATAGCCAGGACTTGTACCTTGTAGATGCAAATAGTGCCAACATCTTTCAATGTTATCTTATTCCCTGATCATTTCTGAGAAACAAAATTCTGCTGCAAGTTTCTTTCTTTCTAGTTGACTCTACCTAATTATCATTCATTCTCCCCAGCAAGGAAGCCAAGGCTTTCCTTTTTGCAGCCATTGTTTCAACCATCCCCCAACCCCTTTTACAGAGAGAACAGCCTGTAGCCTCTAGCCACATGCTGTAAATCTGTTTTTCTTGGAGGTGCGCTATTTTTTTGTAGAAGCATCCAGAGAGATCTGATGTCTTCTTGAGTGCATTTGAATCTGAGGTTAGAGACATGTTTTCACAGTGTCACCTGTTAATGACCATCACAGCTTGATCTGTGTGTGGGAAGCCAAGAGCCACTGAGGGACTAGGACCTAAAAGTAGCCCAGCTGAAAGGATCAGACTAACTTTGTAGCCTATATGTCCTCTAAAGCCTATAGTTTTGAGTTTTAGATCCAGGTTAAACTAAAGCCTCTTATTACCTTTCCAGAGAACAGAGGAATGTGACCCTATCTGTGAGGACAGATATAAAAAAAAAAGCGAGCAAGCAATGACCTTCACTCAGCAAAAAGAATGACCAGACCCTTGTCTTCGAGATAGTGTTTCTTATCAACCAACCCAGATGGCCTCAATCCTTCTTCTGAGTAGCTCCTGACCTCCAGCCAAAAGCCCACAGCCCTGATCTTCAAGGATGAGCTAACCACCCCCACCTTTAATTGCAACTGCATCCACACTTGGCAGAACTGGCCAAGCTTGAGCATCTAGGACTAACCAATTATCTTACTTTATAGCTTCCTCATCCAATCCCAAATCATCAAGTCTGCAACTTCAAAATTCCCGTGCTTTCTCTTTTAAAAACCCAAGGCCTTTGTCTCCCGGTGCCACTCTTTGCTGACCAGCAGGAGTGACCCCATTGTGCACCTCTTGCAATTTTGCAACGATGAGATCTGGTCTCCTGAGATTTCTTCATCGCTTCTGAAAATTAGGCTCATGCTGGGCCTAACACAGCCGAGGAGGCACCAAACAATTACTGCTGCCAGGTGTCCCAGCAGCAACTCACTGATTCCTAAATAAGGCAATCTCTCACAATTCCTAAAATTTGAAAAATAAAAAAGTCTATTTTTCCCATAAATTGACACAGATTTCTTAAAGTCATACCAAAGGTAAAATAAGCAGTAAAAACAGAAGTACCCACAGATCACAGCTGCTTGCCTTCAGATGAGTCTGCACGAGTGACTCCTTTGGAATGCCCTCATGTTTGGCCATGGAAGGGATTTCTACCCTTATTTTTATTTTTATTTTTGTCTTTGTACCTCCTAGATAAGAGCACTTTTTAAAAAATAAATTTATAATTAAACATCTCATAGCATAATACAGTAATCTACAGTAAAATTGACTGTTTTGTGTGTTTGAGACACAAAGGCAATGTGAAGATTCCTTGAACCAGTCTATCACTGCAGTTTCCCAGGCATTGAAGGTAATTGTTAGTAGGCAATTTCTGGGGCAAAGAAAAAAAAGCCAAGTTACATCTTGCTCTGTGTCAAGAACTGCCCTGCTTTGCATTCCACATAAAAGCAGAACAGATCAGTGGTCTTGCTGGCTTTCCCAATGAAAATGAAAAGCCAATAGGGATATCCTCATATCCTGTTCTTTGGCCAAAAGCCTGTCAACTACAATTTAGAAGGTCAATGAGGCTAAATTCTCCCCATGAAAGGATGAGACAAGGTTTGGAAAACCTGTCCTGTTAAGTTCAGCATGAATACCTTCCATTCATAAGAAATATTTGGTTCTCATGGAAAGCACATGGTCAAAATTCAGGCCTGACTCTGCCCTGTTTCAGTCCTGATTCACTTACTGAATGGGTTAATGTTTGGTCAGTTATTCCCTCCAAATGCCTGGTGAGTTCAGAGTATTCAAACTAGCATGCCTTCATGATATGATTATATTTTATAATTCACACATGTCAGGACCTATGTAGGGATTTCAATATATTCTATTTTCTCTTAGACTCTCCCAACCTGTAAATCCAAATCATAACTCTGCTGTCTCCTGAGTCTGATTTCTTCATGTTTCCTTTCCTGTAGATGAAGAAAAGGCTCTTAATTTTGCATTCAAACCTTGTATTTTTAAAAAATTCCTTCAAGTCAAATCCCTGAGGGACACACCAACTCCAAAAAGCTTGAAGTCACTTTTCTTTCAGGTCTTCACAGAAACCCCTTTCTAAGAAACTTCTCTGTATCTTTGAAATCAACCAATAACTTAAACAGAAGAGATTTGTATGCCTAAACTCTTGCTCTTTTAGCACAACATTGTCGCCCCTCCTTGGCATCAAAAGACAAAATATTTAATTCTGTTACTTGATTATGAGATACATATCTATATTAGCAACAGCAAGTAGTCTTCCTATTTCATGTGTTTGTTGTGTCTCTTTGTGACCATCAATTAACACTCATGCCTTTGATTTTTATTACTTATATATTGTTTTCTCTTCATTAAGTTGTGAACCCCATAAAGGTATTTCTTAATCTGTTTTGTTCACAACTGTATACTCAATAACCAGTACAAGGGCTTGACACATTCTATATTCCAGTAAATAACTATTCACTAAGTAAATTTTATGACATTAATTATACATGACATTGAGTCATCAAAAGGCACACATGCCATTTGTACACTAGCAGTTAGAGGCAGCAGAGGGTCTGGCATCTCTGGTGTCAGCTGGAGGATGAGGAGAGTCCAATGGTTTGTTCTCCTAGATCTACTGAGGACGGAGGACACATTCCCATGCATGGGAGACACTCTGAACACCTGTTTCTACTTGGTCTTGAGTCGTGTTGGCAATTCCTGTTCTCAAACAAGAAGCCAGAGCTTGCATTCTTTTACAGTCACCCACACACTGTTATTGGAAGTGTAAAGTAAGAGCTCACGAAACAAATAACCAAAGCTAATTTTTACAGACAACTGCTCTGAACAAAATCCTTCAGTAAATTTTTCTTCATGTCCAAATATTCTCCAGATGATTATTTTGTTCTCCCATGACAAGCAAATGCTAGAAAACTCAGAGAACAAACTCCCTTCGGCTGAGATTTAATTAGGACATAGTTGAGGAGAAAACAGGACGGATGTAAGATGTTTTACTTTCCTCATTGGTACTAGGCACCCTATAGCTGCTCTGGATCTTCAGTGAGGTGTCTCACCCACACAGGGCCTTCCCTTCTCTCTAGTATATTCTTGAACACAGCTTTCCCAACTTACTACTTAATATTTGAAAACAACAAAGTTTGGATATGCCTTCCCAATTCGGTTTATCTTAAGTATGGCTTTTGGTTAGTTGATTCTCTGTTCTTTGTTTGTTTGTTTGTCTGCTTTAACAGTGCCCTTGATTCTTCTGGCTCTGAAAATCCTTCCTCCTCCTCTTCCTCAGGATTCACCAAGCAACACCTGATGTTTGGCTGTGGGTCTCTGCATCTGTTCCCATTAGTTCCCATTAGTTCCCATTACTGAAGCTTCTCTGATGACAATTGTGCTAGGCTCCTGTCCTAACACATCTAGTAGGCAGGAGAAATTGTAGGTTTTAGCAACAATTCTGGAATTTTGGTTTCTTTAAAAAAATACAGAAATATTATAAGAACATGTTTTCATTTTAATATGTTTGGGGATATTGGGCTGCTTCAGATTGTCTGCAGCAGCTGACTATGATTCTCCTGGTGCTGTAGCAGAGTTGTGATTTTGCCAGCTGCAGATAGTTCCTGTGATTGTGTGATGTTTAAAATTCTGAGAACTTTTCAGAGGGCATAAAAATACCACACAGAGTTGGTGCTTGTTGTCTGTTTAGGGGGTTAGTTGTGGTTTGCTAGTAGTCATGCTCAAAGAAGAATGAAATAAATTAAATTCAGAGCTCTCTGTGTGTGTGTCTGTCTGTCTGTCTCTCCCTCTATCTTTCTTTCCTTTCTAGTGATAGGGGTGAAAGCAGGGGGATAAAGTTTGAAAAACAAGAACCCACAAAGTAGCAAAGCCTGGCTACAACAGGTTAAAGAGCTTGTGGCTACGTTTGTGTCCCAATCCCTTCACTGGAAGTCTTCCCAGGTTGCAAGAGATGTCCAGTTCAGGCTCCACATCTCCCATTGCCAGAAGTCAACCTCATAGGTTCCTGGGAATTTCCTTTTCCCTAGAAATGCACCCCCATTTCAACTATCTCGGCCAGTACTCTCACACTCCATGATCCACCACTTCATCTCTCCTCTTTCCATCCCCAACCCTATTTCTCCTTCTCAGTGAGGTTCACATGCTCCTTGAGCCCTCCTTGTTATTTTGCTTCTTAAGGTCTGTGTATTGTAGTATTGTTATATTTTACTTTACAGTTAATATCCACTTATTATAAGTGGGTACATAGGCATGGTTAAATAACTTACATGAAGATTTATTGAATCTTTTTGAAGACATTTCCTTCCTGGGACAGTGGTATAGCTCAGTTGGTATAGCCCCAGAATGAATGAAGCCTTGGGTGCCACATCAACCAGCCTGATCCAGCTACTGCGGCACATGCTTATAATGCCTATATTTCACAAGTACAGCAAGTAGGATGAATTCCTGGCTACCTGTTGGTACAAAGCAAGTCTGAAGCAAGTCTGGGCAACAAATCATTCCATTCTCAAAAATAGTTGATTCTTCAAAAATATATTTTAGTAAATATTTTGAGAATTACAAACATGTATACCATGTACTCTGATCACAACTACATCAGTCTTTCCACTAACCCCTTTTATATCCATGACCTACCGTAGGTCCCCAGATGATCTCACATCTTTATTTTAATAACCCCTGAGTTATATTTATGCGGCTCATACCTCCATGAATGTAGCATAGTCAACCTACCATGTACTAATATTTTTGTTCTAATTCTGAGAGTGTCATATATGCATACAACATATTTAAATCATAGTCACTCCCCACTCTTTCCACAAACTATTCCTTGTCACCGACCAGCAGTGACACCTGAATACCACCTGAGAGAGGGCTGGGGAGAGAGAGACAGGGCGACACAGAGAAGGACACCAAGTCTACATGCTGATCAAAGTGTCAGTTTAATGGAGGTCAGCTTAGCACTTAAGTAGGCAGAAAAGTACAAGCAGTTTCTCACATAGGAGCTTTACTTGGTCAAAACATAGGAGAGCTCACTCAAGGTGACACAGAGCCTGCTGTCTGGTTACTATTGTTGCACAGAGTTTCTCAGGGTCAGAGCAATCAGCTGTAGGACCACCAAGGTCAATCTATGAGAGACTGGACTTTGGAATATAGCCAGAGCCAAGAGGCCGAATTCCACTGCTCAGATGCCATTAACACCAAATTTGCCATTAACTCCAAAAAGGCTGCCACAATTACTCCCTTTCGAATTAAAACAAAGGGACCGTGCCTGTCTTAGGTGGGGGTGGTTCCTAATAAATATCTTCCCGTCATGGGTGAATCCCGCTTATAGGGGATTTCCGTGTCTTAGGTTGATAAATATCCGATCACCGAGAACCCGTCATTGACTAACTGGCCCATCACACAGGAAAGGAGAGGTTAAAGCTGACATTTGAGCTGGGCAAGCCAATCCCCTACCTGGGGCGAGGGAGTCACAGCATGCCGCTGTTTCAATGGCATTAAATCTAGCTTGGCTCTGTTGAGCTAAGTGGACACATCTGGCAATAACAAAGATGAATAGTACCAGATCAGCCAAACAAAGGTGTGCTAACATGTACAGGGCGAACAAGAGGGGGATTGGGTACTAAGGCCTAAAAGTGTAATTTAGCCTTCTCTGGATGAATCAGCTGCAGCAGGATCAGCAATAACATCACTTGGGGAATGATCTTATTTCTTGATGTAATCCACTTGTTGCACCAGTCTCTTTGGCAGCCATCAAGCAGCATCTTTAACCTGCAAAAAAACACAAACATATCCTCGTCCCCAAATTAAAATGGGGTCGGGTCCATGCCATGTATTATTCAAGAAGTCCCTCCATTTAACCATGGAGGTTTCAGGGTGCCAAAAATGTTTAGCTGCAGATTTGCCATGTTTGTCCAAAGTTAAAAATTTTAATTGAGTTCTGGATGAACGAGGAGGACATAATTCCCCCTTTTTTGTCTTTTGTAAATATATCTTAGTGGTGGCATGGACATGTTTAATAATGCCTTGGCCCATAGGATTATAAGGAGTACCTGTTACATGCTTAATATTTAATTTTTTACAAAAAATTTGAAAGGGCTTGTTGGTACAAGCTGGTCCATTATCAGTATTAATTTGGTGTGGCACACCAAGAACAATGAAGGCAGCCAAACAATGATCTATAATGTGGCATGTAGCTTCTCTAGAATGCAAGGTAGCAAAATAAATCTTGTATAAGTATCAATAGTTACATGAATAAATTTTAATATTATAAATTTTATAAAATGAGTCACATCCATTTGTTATAGCTGGCCTGAGGTCAGCCCTCCAGGGCTTAACCCCAAGATAAGGTACTGGATAGAAAACATCACAATTGTTACATTTTTTAACATTTTTTTGGCTTGTTTTTGGAAAGGCCATAAGTTAAATGTAAGGAGTGACTATTAAGATGATGTAATTTATGAGCCAATTGAGCTTTTTGTATAGGTGTTTCTTGAGCTAAGGTTATTAAGGCCTTATCACTAGTCTGGTTACTATTGATAAGGCCTTAATAAGCAAGAGGTCTAGGATGGCCAGAATGGGCTCTAACATGAATAATAGCAGAAGGATTATGACGAGCCTGAATAAGTCCTTGAATCTGAGCAAACATTTGACTAGCCCTAGTGGTAGAAAGAAACTGGCTTGCTGTTTTAAGCTTGGGAATAGCTTGAGCATTATAAGCACTATCAGTAAACAAATTAAAAGGCTCAGAAAAATGTTGTAAAACTGCGTGGATAGCCATCAATTCTGCAAGTTGAGCAGATAACCCTGGAACTTGAAAAATAACTTTTTGTCTATTAACAGTATAGCCAGCTTTTTCTTTAGCATTACCATCAGAAATAATAGAACAAGCATTTTTCAAAGGTTCATTTTTAACTGTGATAGGAAAAACAACACTACATAAAGTAAAAACTTGAATAATCTTATTGGAAAGGTTTATTATCTACTTGTAGCCAAAGAAAATAACCGTTTATCTGAATTGGCATAAAGCCAATTAATTTAAACTTTACTATATGGTATAATAATGTTGGAAGGCTCAATTCCAAAGTAAGCCCTTGCCTGGGTGTGTCCCAACACAATGACATGGGCAATAGCCTCATAATAAGGCAAAATAACTTTATAAGGACTAGCTGACAAGTGGATCCACAATAGAGGATTAGATTGCCATAACAAGCCAGTAGAAGTTGAAAATACAACTTGTTTGAAATACAAGTAATAGGAGAAGAGTATCTGGATCCCAATATGTTACAAATTAATTTTTTAAAAGCCTTTATTATTATCAATAATGTATCTTGAACCTCTGGAGTCAAATTTTTGGAGGAGTTAGGAGCTAAATCCCCTTTAAGAACATTATACAATGGCATAAGTTGTCCAGTAGTTAATTTTAGATATGGTCTAAGCATATTTATATCCCCCAATAATTTTTGAAAATCATTAAGAGTCTTTAAACTTTTTTTTAATTTGTACTTTTGGATGTTTAATAGCCAGAGGAAATAAATTAAAACCTAAATAACTACATGGATTTTTAGTTTGTACCTTTTCTGGAGCAATTTTTAATCCTGCTTGGGACAAAGCCTTAGACAGATCTGTATAGCAAGCCATAACATCTTGAGCTATAGGAAAGGCTAATAAAATATCATCCATATAATGAATGATATAAATAGAAGGCCATTTTTTTTTTGTACTGGACTAGTGGAATTAACTACAAATTGTTGACATAAGGTAGGTCTATATGCCGTGCCCTTTAGTAATAATGTTTCATGGTTATTTTAAAATTAATGGAAGGGAAACTAAAAGTAAACTTATGGCAATCCTCAGCATACAAAGGAATGGGAAAAAAAAGCAGTCTTTTAAATCTAAAATAATCTTGTGTTTTGAGGAATCCCACTAGGTGATGGGAGTCCTGGTTGTAATGTTCTCATAATTATTATTGTCTCATTTTTAAAAATCTTGTAATAATCTAAATTTGTTAGATTTCTTTTTAGTTATAAATAAGGGTGAGTTAGAGAGAACTATATGCCCTATAATGGTTAACAATGATCTGAATATAACCCTCTATAACCCTGAGCTATTATGGAGCTGCAGTCCTTTTTTTTCCTTTAAAAGAGCATAAGCAAACATTTTGCATTGAAGAATCTCCAGCTTTTTAAAATGAAGAACAACATATTTTATAGTTTTTTCTTGACATGATACATTGTAATAACTGCAGGTTTTTTTTTTTAATTAGCTCAAACAGCATGGCTTGGTTTTACTTTGCAAAATTAATAAAATAAATACCAAGGTCTTTTGACCTCCCCCAAAGGGTTGAGAAACTGTTTCAAGTTCTTTGTTAGACTGCACAATGGTTATTATTTTAAAATACCTGATAAGTTTTAAAATGTTTTATAGAATTTAACTCTGATGATCCAGGACCAAACTCAGAGGTGCTGATTTAAACTGTCTCATGTCCAAAAACATCAGTATCATTAGTCCAAGTCTACAGATAAACATACATACACAGATAAACATACACACATACATATATAAGGAACATAGAAATCCAACATTGCCACCTTGGAGTAAGCAGAATACCCAAATACCAGGACTTGACCAGCCCCTACCAGACACAAGTCCCACAGATTCCAGAAGGAGTGGACTCCCTCATGGGCCCCCCAACACACATAGATTCCAGAAGGAGCAGAGCCCCCATGGTCCTCTCCAAAGCTTCCAGATGGAGAGTGAGCTCCAGTAGCCCTCTCTCCATCCACAGTAGGGTCCCAGGGACCCTCTCTCCTGGTCCAAAAAGAAGTAGAGCCTTTCCAGGCCACTGGGGCCCTCTCTTGGCCCCCTCTCTGAGATTTCCTGGACCAGATTGGAAACTCTCCGAGCTTATCCAGACCTCCCGAGCAAACCAAAACCAGAAACCAAAACATAGCCGGCAGACAAAACCAAAAAGCAGAGACAAAGACAAGAAACAACCACAGTACCTGCTTTTTAAACGCTTAAATATTTTTTAAAAACCTGTTTTTGCAATATTAAAACAAATCATCTTCTTTAGGAATGAAATCATAAAGCATGATGATAATTTTTTTCTTTATTAATTACACTTTATTCACTTTGTATCCCCCTTGTGGTTCTCTCCCTCTGCCAGTCCCAATCCCTCCCTTCCTCCACCCTCTGCATGCATGCCCCTCCTCAAGTCCACTGATAGGGGAGGACTTCTTTTCTTTCTTTCTGATCCTAGTCAATTAGGTTTCATCAGGAGTGGCTGCATTGTCTTCTTCTGTGGCCTGGTAATGCTGCTTCCCCCTCAGGGGGAGGTAATTAAAGAGCAGGCCAATAAGTTCATGTCAGAGACAGTCCCTGTTCCTATTACATGATGATAATTTTAAAAGTCAAAACCAAACTTTAAAATTTACCAGTGCAAACAATCTAATTTTTAAAACCAACACCAATTTAAAATGAGGCTTGTCTTTTCAGTCTGAAAGGAAACAAAATTTATCTTAACTAAGAGGTTTTATAATAATTTTTAATCCATATCATATAGCAAAGATGACAGAATTATATCATCTGGTTGCCTTTTAAACATCTGTGTTAGACGCAGTCCCTCTTCCCATTATTATGTAACCCACTTGGACACTGAACTGCCATGGGCTACATCTGTGCAGGGGGTCTAGGTTATCTCTATGAATAGTCCTTGGTTGGAGTATGAGTCTCTGGGAAGTTCCCTGTGTTCAAATTTTCTTGTTCTGTTGCTCTCCTTGTGGAGACCCTGTCCTCTCCAGCTCTTACTATTTCCCACTTCTTACATAAATCTGATTGGCCTGCTCTTTGATCACCTCCCCGCAGCCTTACCAGGCCACAGTAGAGGACAATGCAGCCACTTTTGATGAGAACTGATAGACTAAAATCAGAAAGGAGAGGAGAACCTCCCCTACCAGTGGACTTGGGGAGTGGCATGCATGCAGAAAGGGGAGGGAGAGTGGGATCGGGAGGGGAAGAGGGAGGGGCTTATGGGGGGATACAAAATGAATAAAGTGTAATTAATAAAAAATTTAAAAAAACATCTGTGTTTACAGACCTTATAAACATATGCATATATATATATATATTCTAAATAACAGTTTGAATATAACTTTAAAATATATTTAATTACTTTTGATTTATAACCTAGATACATATTAACCATTTAAGATAACCATATATTTAAACAGATAAATGAAACTCTTTACTAGATTCAGCTGTAATTTTAAGCCTGATAGTCAAGAGCATCCCAGTATCAGCACAAAGTTTAATATAACCAGTTAAGTTTGCTTTAGCTCGATAGGGCATGATAGCTGTTTTACAGGCTGAATTAACATTCTCAAAAGCCAACTGTTGCACAACAGGAAGTCCACTCTGAGTGAATACTCCTTTTGTGTTACAGTAAAGTTATTATTATTTATTATTATGTTTTTTAATATTTAACTTTTTCAATTTTAAAATTGATTCTGTTCTCTTTTTAACTGGACTTTCTCTCAGAGAACAGTTATATCTTCCTGCAGTGACAACCATGGGGTGGAGGTCTGGAAGGCGCAGGAGGCCAGTCTGAATTATGAGACTTGGCAGCTTTTCTCTTTGACTCCGTTTCATCCTCACTATCTAGCTCCTAAATTATTTTCTGCTCTCAAATTACACAAATCTGTTTGAGCTCTTTTATGAACATTTGAAATAACCTTAGAAGTACTTTTTTTCTGCCTGTTGGGCTGCTCTAATTTTTGCAAGCAACTCTTTAGTTTTACAAAGTAAAGGGATTAGGGAGTTTTATTCTAATTCTCTGTGTCTTAAAAACCTATTTAAAGAATCTGATAAATCACATCTTACTAGTCCCCTGTCCCTGATGGCCACCCGACTTTACCTTGGTCAGTTGCTTTGTGTGCGCTCCTGTGGTCCATATAACTTGCCTCAGCTGGTCCTCCATCTCAGGTTCCTGGGGTTTCAGCTCCATCTGTCACCGACCAGCAGTGACACCTGAATACCACCTGAGAGAGGGCTGGGGAGAGAGAGACAGGGCGACACAGAGAAAGACACCAAGTCTACATGCTGATCAAAGTGTCAGTTTAATGGAGGTCAGCTTAACACTTAAGTAGGCAGAAAAGTACAAGCAGTTTCTCATGTAGGAATTTTACTTAGCCAAAACCTATGAGGGCTCACTCAAGGTGACACAGAGCCTGCTGTCTGGTTACTATGGTTGTGCAGAGTTTCTCAGGGTCAAAGCAATCAGCTGTAGGACCACCAAGGTCAGTCTATGAAAGACTGGACTTTGGAAAATAGCCAGAGCCAAGAGGCCAAATTCCACTGCTCAGACGCCATTAACTCCAAATTTGCCACTAACTCCAAAAAGGCTGCCACAGTTCTTCAAACCATATCTCCTTCCAACTTCATCTCCACTTTCATACCCTCCTTTATTTATGTTTTAACTATTTTTAGATTTATTTTGTTTTATGTATGTGAATGTTTTGTTTGCACATGTATTTATGCACCATGAGCGTGTTTTGTGATCATGGAAATCAGTGTCATCTTGTGTGAGCATGGAAGAAGGTATCAGTTCCTCCAGGACTGAAGTTATGAACCCAGGTCCTCTGTAAGAGTTTCCCTCAACCTTTTCTTTGATAACTCACTAAATGTAATCTGTAATATGCATAAACACATGTCTGTAGGGCCACTTACTACATCAACCTACATCCTTAAAAAAAATAATCCTGCTTTCCTTCTCCTAATAACCACCAACTCTCAATATCTCTTCAGTTAGGAGTTACAGTTTGAAGGCCTCTGCCCTAACCATAATGGAATGCTGACTAGTTTGAGTTTATGCAGGTATTATTCAAGCAACCACAATTGTATTAAATTTATGAGTGTAGTGGTCCTGATATTTCAAAAAGAAATGGTTTCTCTCATTTTCCCCATCCTTTGACTCTTACAATGTTTCTACTACCTTGTATTTTCTACAAGTAAATGATGTTGATAAGAAAGACTGCAGAATGTGGGCTGGAGAGTTCGCTTAGCAGTCAAGAGCATTGAATGCTTTTACAGAGGACTCAGGTAAGCTGCACAGTACCCACACAGCACTTCCAACTGTCTGCAACTCAAGTCCAAGGAGATCTGACATCTCTCAGCCTTCACTGGCACGAGGCAAGCACATAGTATACATACCTACATTCATTTGAAGCTTACTTTAACAATTAATTTCCAAAGTGTTCAAGGTTACATTCTCACCAGCAATGGAGGAAGGTTCCCCTTTCTCCACTACCTCTCCATGTGTCATCCCTTGAGTTTTTGATCACAGCCATTCTGATGAGTTTGAGGTGGAATCTCAGGGTTGTTTTGATTTGCATTTCTCAGATGACTAAGGACTTTGAGCATTTCTTTAAGTGTAAATCTACCATTCGATATTTATGGAAGAATAGGGAGACAGAAAGACTTGGAGGGGACAGAAACTACACAAGGAGACAACAGAGCTGAAACAGTTTGGCCCAGGGGGGCCTGTAGAGACCTATACTTCAAACAAGCACCATGCATGGAGAGGACTTCGACTCCTGCTCAGTTGCCAAGTAGGTTTACTAACAAGGGAGGGAAGGGCTGTCTTTGATATGAACTCAGTGGCCAGCTCTCTGATCAGTTCTCCCTGGGCCATGCAGCCTTGCCAGGCCACTGAGGAAGATGATGCAGCCAGCCCTGATGAGATAGGCTAGAGTCAGATAGAAGGGGAGGAGGTCCTCCCCTATTAGTGGACCCTATTAAGTAAGAGGCATAGGGAGAGAAGAGGTAAGGAAGGTGGGACTGGGAGGAGATGGAGGGGGCTACAACAGGGATACAAAATAAATAAATTGGATGAAAAATTTTAAAAGATGCAAAGATAAAAATAAAAATCAAGTAATTATAAATAAAGAATAGCAAACAAAAGTAGAGAAATGTCAAGAGTAAGACAAAATAAAGAGTGTGTTACTGAGTTCATGTCAGAAATAGTTCCTGTTCTCCTTACTAGGAACCCACTCAGATACTGATTTGTCATAGGCTACATCTGTGCAGATGTTCTAGGTTATCTCCATGCATGATCCTTGGTTGGAGTATTGGTCTCAGAAAAGGCCCTTGGGCCCAGATTTCATGATTTTGTTGCTCTCCTTGTGGCACTCCTGTCCCCTTCAGGTCTTTCTATCTCCCCCTTCTTTCATAAGATTCCTTGCAATCTACCAGGCCACAGAGGAAGACAATGCAGCCAGTCTTGATAAAACCTGATAGGCTATGGTCAGATGGAAGTGGAGGAGGACCTCCCCTATCAGTGGACTTGGAGAGGGGCATAGGTGGAGATGAGGAAGAGAGGGTGGCATTGGGAGGGGATGAGGGCGGGGGCTACAGCTGGAATACAAAGTGAATAAACTGTAATTAATATAAAAAATTAAAATTAAAATAAAAAAGAGTGTGTCATTTGTGATGGGGTGGATTTGATGCTGCTGGAATGATTTTAATAACCATGCAGAATGTTCTTCAGAATTGCCTGCAAGAGAGTAAAATACAATCAATGGGCTTCATGTCCCAGTTGGTGAAGTATTACCCCATGGGTACATTGACTCCCTTCCATTTCAGACTTGTTTCTGATTTTTGCTGGTATTCTGTGTATCAAATTCACCCCTTGAAAATAGAGGAAATTGATCTTGTGCCCATAGGGAAGTTCCATCAACTTGTGTATCTGCTCAAAGTACACAGCCATATTAATGGCTGAAATAAAATAAGCTAGGAAACTGGAAGGGTGACACAGTATGTCTAATACAAGAAGATTGTTTACATAAATAAAAGTGAAAATTTTAAAGTAATGTATGATCTATTATATATTTTAAAATACATAAAAGATTGAAGGTTGCCAACACTAATTATTTAATTATAACATAAAGTATGCCTGCATCAAATTACCACTATATATTTCCTGAACATTTAAAATTTTATTATGTATTAACTAAAACATTTTCCTCCACTCCCCCAACACACTTCTCACTTTCAAGCAGTTTACATTCTACTTTTACCATGGGTTTAGGAGAATCTTGTCTGGCAGCCATTAGTGCTGTGCTTTCATGATTCAAACCTAACAATCTCAGAGTGAAGAGATAGTCTATAGAATGGGAAAAAAAACCTTGCCAATTATACATAACAGAAAGGATTAATAATTTGTGTATATAAAGACCTGCAAAAGGTAAACATACAAAATAGCAATCAACAAATGGGTTGGGAAGCTGAATAGACAGTTTCCAAAACCAAGAATATCAACGGTTTGATCAATACTTGAAAAGGTGCTGAATATCCTTAGCCACCAGGAGGTGCAAATAACAAGGCTTTAAGATTCTATCTTTGATACACTCTAGGTAGAGTCTTTCAGAGACCCTCTCTGGTAGGCTCCTGTCCTGTTATTCGTTTGCTCCTACATCCAATGTCTATCCCTAGCAGCGTATAAAAGCAGATATTAAGGCTCATAACCAAACCTCGGCAGAGTGACCTGGAGAGGACAGGAGCTCCACAAGGACCAAATATATCTGGGCACAGGGGTCTTATATGAGACTGTTTCTCCAACCAAGGACCATGTATGGATGCAACCTAGAGCCCCTGCTCGGATGTAGCCCATGGTAGCTCAGTATCCAAGTGGGTACCCTAATAAGGGGAACAGGGACTGTTTCTGACATGAACTCAATGGTGTGCTCTTTTCCCTACCCCCCCCCCTCGAGGGAGGAGCAGTCCTGTTAGGCCACAGAGGAGGACTTTTCAGCCAGTCCTGAAGACACCTGATAAACCAGTATCAGATGAATGGGGAGGAGGACCTCCCTTATCAGTGGACTTGGAAGGGGGCAGGGAGGAGATGAGGGAGGGAGGGTGGGATTGGGAGGGAAAGAAGGAACAGGATAACAGGATACAGCAGGGATACAAAGTTAACAAACTGTAACTAATATTAAAAAAAAAAAGATTCTATCTTCCCCAGTCAGAATGGTTGTTGTCAGGAAAACAAATAATACTAAATGCTGGTGAGAATCTGGAGGAAAAGTGCTATTTACTACCTGTGGGAATGTAAGCTTGTACAACTACTATAG
This sequence comes from Meriones unguiculatus, assembly GCF_030254825.1. Taxonomy (NCBI): domain Eukaryota; kingdom Metazoa; phylum Chordata; class Mammalia; order Rodentia; family Muridae; genus Meriones; species Meriones unguiculatus. Next base: position 139,654,628 of record NC_083352.1, on the reverse strand, counting down.
AAATCAGCATAGAGCCTTATCAAAAAAACAAACTAGATAAAGTGCCATAGGTCCCAAGTATAGAACTCAGGTATATAGAGCTGACACTTTAATTCAGCACACAGAGAGATATTTACATATCTGTGTTTATAGCCATATGATTCACAGTAATTAGGAAATGGAACCAACCTAATTATCCATCAATAAATGGCTGAAAAAGAAAATTCAATACACATATATACAGTGGAGTCTCATGTAGCTCTAAAATTGTGAAATCATGGCATTTGCAGAAAAATGTATGAAACCAGAACTTGCTTTGTTAAGCAAAATAAAATAGCTTTGGAAAGAAATGTGGCACCTATTTTCTCTCATTTTTGGAGTCTAAATTTATATATACATATATGTGTGTCCCTTCATATATGTGCGCATGTAAGAACATTTGTATATAATTGTTTCTGTAGGTCATAAAACTCAGAAAGAAATCATGAGAGGGGAGAAAAACATTTTATGGGAGTTAGAAAGTAGCTTGATGAGATGCATGTGATAGGGGATCAGAAAATGGGGAGTAACTAAGAAGGGATCCATTTGGAAGTGGGGAGGGAACACGAGGGAGGTCTGCAGGGACAGGAACAAATGGAAACAAGAGATAATGACACATACATATGAAGATTTCATGAGGAAACCATTACTTTCTATGCTAACCTTAAAGAATTAATTTTAAGAAACTGGGGTGGGTGAAATACACGGAAAATGAGAAGCAGTGTTTGGTGCAGAGAGGATTCAGGTAGCTATGTGTTCTAACATAATGCTTAACCTCTGATGTACAAGCAAATGGTGAAATGTGGGTTCTGACTTAGCAGGCCTGGGGATTGTCTGGGATTTCTGTACATTTTGTTAACAGTCTCCAGGTGATTCTGACACTGCTGTTCAGAGGACACAATCTAAGAAACATGAGCATGAGGAAATGATAAGCAGCCATCAAAAATAAGAGCATAGAGGAACAAAGCAAGTCAGATCCTATGTACCTGAACATTAGGCTGGAAAGGTTTTGTCTGAGCAATTCACAGGTGGCTGGGAACAACTGTTACACCAACCAGAAGCTTCCTGAGCTTAGATGCCTGGCCCCTTCTACCTTCCCAGATTTTTCTGGAGTCGTTGCCCTGGTCAGAAGAGTATAAACAATCCCCGAGCTGGTTCCAAACACACTGACTGTTGAGAACAGTTGCAACTAGGCAACGACGAGCTGAGATAAGATTACACCTCATATTGAACCACTGGAAACTGAAGAACAGTCTGGTGCACAGGGCAAGAGTGTGCAGGAAAACACACTACTGACGCAAGGGCTGCCTCAGGTCCTTTCCAAGCTCAGAGCCAGTCTCCCTTTACTTCTGCTCCCTGTAACTCCAGCAGCGGCAGCCTCACAGCAGGGGGATTTTGCCCAGACCTTGCTTCCAAAATGAACCAAGCATATCACCTCGGAATGACCTCCAGAAAAGTTGTTTGTCAAAACCACAGAGCAAGATACCTACAAAAGTGCATGGCACTATTATTGTTGACAGAGCACAACCCTGATTTCAAAGATCAGGCGGTTGGACACACCAAGAAAAACAGTATAAAGTCTTTTACTTTCAGGTGCTCTTATTATATTCAACTTTAAGAAATCGATAGAAGAAATAACAATTTTCTGACATAAATTGACTTTAATTCTTCTAAAAATAATTTGGGATATTGATAAGTATTAAATAATTTAAAATTAAATAACCAATTGATACTCATTTAAAATACATACAAAGACACACCTTTTAGTTGTGATTCTGGATAGCAGCTTCTGCTATACTTAGCTTTGTTTTTCTTCAGGCAGCTGGTACCATTGTAAGGACTTGTTTCACTAAAACTGTTGCCATGGCAACCTAAGAGGAGATTAGAAACCAGTTCAATTCTTGATGTCTCAAACCTCAGCTGCTTTATCTGGAATAGAAAATAGACGCTGGAATTGCACAGAAATTAGGAAGTGTAGTTAAGTATCATTAAAGCAACCAAATGGGCACAATACCTAGTCCTTTCTTCCAGCATGTGAATCAGAGGGAATCTACATGCAAAAGTCCACAGCCCCCAGGAATGCTGAAATGGAAATGCTCTTCCAATGGAGCTTATCATATCAAATCAGAACTTTTGGGAAAGCTTAGCACAGTTCACCTTGAAATGGCAGGAGACAGCTCTGTCAAGCCTGCTCCATCTTGCAGGTATAGTGCTTCTAGCTACCAATGAAAAACAGGGTTCATCTTGTGTGGTTGTGTGTGTGTGTGTTTCATGATATTGACAAGAACTATGTTTATTTTTCTGATCGGTTTCTGGGTGTAAGTTATGTACACATATGTTTGGCACTGTAATGGCTTTTAGAATTAAGTAATTAAGTTCAGCAAATTATAAACATTTATCTTATGAAATATGAACTAATATTTTCCTAAGATTTATTTTAATCTTCAGTTTTTAACTTTTGGCTTGAGCACTTGTTCTCCTTGGAAGCAGATCCTATCCAAGTGCTATAATGTGTAGTTAGGACTTAGGAATTTTCATACTTTCTTTTTTGTTCCTATTGCTGTTCTTTCTATATCTTCACCATAATTCCTGGGTCATATTTAATCTTCTTACTTTAGAATAACTTGGCTTTTGTTAATGAAGGCATGGATATAGATGTCAAAAGCATATGGTTAAGGATATTTGTCTGTTTAGATATTTGCATAAAGTCTGATTTTGTATTTTTGCCAAAACACATAAACCATATAATCTTTAGGATATTTAGATACCACAGGGCAAGAAAAAAATATTACCCAATAGAAAATATTATGGCAGGGGAAAAAAAAGATATCTCACTGACCTGAGGTGGCCAGATAAGATTCATGAATTATCTTGCATATAATGTATTTATTAGTATCTAAATTTTCACTTCAGCTTAGTGTCCAGTACAGTCACATATCCTAAACAACAGGTACATATTCTTAGAAATGTGGCATTTCTTAGTTTTATCACTGTATGTTCCAGGGCACAAGCAAAGATGGCTACCCCATTACTAAGTGATTCAGTCTTACAGGACTGGCTCACTGCAATTGTATGTAGCATTGTTATGTGGAGGAAGCATGACTGTTTTTCCTCTGCTAAACAGAGCTTTCCCTAAGCTGCTGGGATGCCCCATTTTGGATGACAGAACCACTCTCAAAACTCAGATAGCTATCTTGCTCTCTCCTGTGCCCTTTAAAATTCATCCACTCCTCTTCATGTGGCAACTCTGAATGCTGGAGATCTTTTTAAATTGATCCTTTTCAAAAGAATTTTTTTTTCAGATTCCAATCATTCCCATGGTTCCTTTAGCTCTACACTGGGATGATAATTATAGCTGTTAGTTTTCAGGAGCAGAGAAAAATATTATGCTACATTTAAGAAAGAGAGACTACAGATCCAGGAAGTCACAGTCTATAGAAGCATAGCATCTTGACCAGTTTGCGTGGAGGTTTCATGCCTACATGGTGATGGATGTTTATGTCAGTGAGCCTAGCTAAACCTGGCAATGGCAGTAACGAAGCAAATGAACTTTAGCATTGCATATTTCTTCGTTGTCTTTCTTAATTCACAAAAAGTGAAAATAGATGAATATAGATGGGGGCATGTTTAAGTTCTCAGTATGGCGGCATAGGAAACGGTTGTTGCAAAAGCAAATGTTGATACAATACCCAGTATTCTATTCATTCAGATTTGTATGTTACCTAAGTTCCTTTCTACTTCTCTTTGATTCACGCATCTGTCTTGTGGGCATTACAATTGTGAAAAACAAAAACAAAACACCCCGAGGAATTCAAGCTTAAAGTCTACTAAACGTAGTGTTGGTGGTGGGTGGGGGTGGGGGGGATAGTCTGCTACAACCCAGTAGATCAGGCAGCACAATAGATGCTGTATGTGTGCTTTCCTGGCAGCCTTGAAAGAACAAAGTCCCCGAAAACATTAACTACTTCATAAAAAGGCCTTTACGGGTCACCTAGCGACATGCTCCACACACTCCTGAACTCCTGCTCTAGTTGGTGCTGGTTCGTAGGAAGGTCTCCTGTTGGCTCACCGCCACTGAGTTAAGGTAGTTGTTTTTACAGGGTAAGGGGACTCTTCTTCTGGTTTTGAATCATTTCTAATCTTATTTTTATTAATGTACCACATATTCCTTTTTTATTTACTCATCCAGTACTTTCATAAGTACTTATGCTGAGTAACCAGTGTCCCAAGCTTTGAAATAAATATTTAAAAGGGATACATGAATTATACCCTAAATCACAGGAAGCCACGTGCTGCCTGGATACTCTGGGTATATTGGTAGCACAGAGATAAGGCTCTCAATCCAGTCTTATGAGTACTAGAAAATTTCCTTGGGAGCATGACAATCAAGAGACATGATACATTAGAGAAAAGATCTAGCAGAGGTTAGGTGCAGGATGAAGAAAGGAACTCTCGCAGATGAAGGCACTTCTTAGGAAAATGACATGAGATCAAAGAATAAAGCATTTGGATCAAAGGAACAATGCTCCTTATGGAATAAAAGAGCCAGAATTGTCACTCTGCCTGTCACAAACCATTAAGCACAGTCTAACTTTCCAAGGAAGATAAGCACAAAAACAGGTCAAGTAGTTAGAATAGGACTTGTACCCCGTTGCCATGAGTATCTGAATGCTTGCTTCTTGGTGGCACAGTTTGGGAAGGGTTAGGAAGTGTAGCCGGTTGGAGGTAGGCTGTGAGTGTGTGTAGCCTCACCCTACTTCAGGGTCATTCTGCTTTTTGCGTACATTTGGAGACAAGCTCTCAGCTGCCTCTCTGCTGTCATTCTTGCAATTTTCTTCCATTCTTCCCCAACACGATGATTCTTTCCCTCTGGAATCACAAGCTCAAATAAACTTTTCTTCTAATAAGTTGTCTCACTCATTGCATTTTATTATAGCAACAGAGGAATTAAACAAATATATGGCATAAATAGAATAGTTAGAGAAGAAAGGTGAAATTAAACAAAAAGCTAAACCACTGGCAAAATAGATGAAAAGTTAACCCAGCACCAGTAATTAATGGATTGGTGTGGACCAACACTGAGAGAGAGTACTAGGAAACAAGCTTTCACTGGAGCAAGCCTATACCCAAAAGAGCGATGTGAGAAAGAACAGCTCAGTGTTGACTTACTTGACAAATAGATCTAATGTTAGTTACACATAAACATGTATGAACACCATCTTTTGTGTGCAATCAAGTTTATTACCTATGCACATATCTAGAATTCAAGGTAATGTTGGAGTAAAATTTTCTACAGGTCCTCCAGTTGTTCATTATCAAAGAGACAAGTATTTATTATCAAATATACAAATATTTTTGTTGATAGTAATAGGTACTAATTAATTTTAAAAGTCCAGATATTCCTTGATTTAGGATGAGGTCACATCTAGGTTGACAATTATAAGATTTGAAATATAAGAAGTCAGACATGCATTTGAGGACCTAGAGAGATGTGCCAGCGGAAAGACGACTTAGCATTTTTCTAGAAGATGCAGGTTCAGTTCCTGGTACTCACATGGCAGTGCAAAATCAACTCTAACTACAATTGTGGGGGTTTCACTATCACCTGGATCTCAGGACTCTGCATGCCTGTGGTACATTCATGTATATATGTACATTATGTATAAGTACATATATATACAGGTATGTTTATATGTATATGCATATGTATATGCACACAAAATACTCATGCAGATAAATTTTAAAAATTAACAAAGAAAATGCATGTGATGTACCTAATATACTGAGCACAATATCTTAGCCTCTCCACACTTATATTTGCTCAAAATATTTACACAAGCAAAATCATGAAACACAAAGTCTGTTTTAGAAGAAAGAGTTGAATATGTCATATAACCTATTTAATGCTTTACCAAAAATGGAAATACTATAAGAAAATGAGATGTATATTTTCTTTTTTTAATTTTTTATTTTTATTATTAGTTACATTTTATTAACTCTGTATCCCAGCTGTATCCAACTCCCTCATTTCCTCCCAATCCCACACTCCCTCATCTCCTCCCTGCACCTTTCCAAGTCCACTGATTGGGGAGGACCTCCTCCCTTTTCATCTGACCCTGTTTTATCAGGTATCTTCAGGACTGGCTGCAAAGTCCTTCTCTGTGGCCTAGCAGGACTGCTCCTCCCTTGGGGTGTGGGGAGGTCAAAGAGCCTGCCATTGTGTTCCTGTCAGAAATAGTACTATTCCCCTGATTCATGAAAACCGATTGGTTACTGAGCTACCACAGGCTACATCCAAGCAGAGGTTCTAGGTTATATCCATACATGGTTTTTGGTGGAGTATCAGTCTCAGAAAAGACCCCTGTGCCCAGATATATTTGGTCCTTGTGGAGCTCCTATCCTTTCCACTTCATACTAACTCCCCCTTCTTTCATATGATTGCCTGTACTCTGCCGAAGGTTTGGTTATGAGTCTTAGTATCTGCTTTGATACACTGCTAGGTAGTCTTTCAGAGGCCCTCTACAGTAGGCTTCTGTCCTGTTACTTGTTTTCTCCTACATCCAATGTCCATCACATTTGTCTTTCTAAGTGAGGATTGATCATCTTACCCTGGGTCTTCTTTCTTGTTTATCTTCTTTAGGTGTATAGAATTCATTATGTTTATCATATCTTACAGGTCTATGTAAGTGTGTATATACCATGTGTATCTTTCTCCTTCTGTGATACCTCACTCAGAATGATCTTTTCTAGGTCCCACCATTTGCCTGCAGTTACCATAAAGTTGAAAAGTAGTAAGCAAAAACTGCCATGTCAAGAAGAGTTGAAAAGAAAAACAGGGTTATTGCATAATGATAAATGAGGATGCAGGTTTTATGATGTATAGTAGATCAAAGAGGTAGGTTTAATTCATCTCAGTAGAAGCAGTCTCTGTATGGCAGTGATCTTTATGCCATAAATATCCAAGGGAAAGAAAGCATACATTGTCAATAGACATACTCCATCTCCCAAGGAGAGCATTGCTGTCTCTCTCATCGTCCAGCTGTGGAGACCTTAGCATGGATGTACACTGGCATCGATAACACACATTCACTCAGGCCTTCACTCACTCAGGGATGCCTATGCTCCCAACACAAAGCATCACAACTAAGGGGTTTTCTACACCTTGTTATTTTCTAACCATCTTCTACGTATCAATTTGTAAATTAGTGACCCGAATAAAGAGTACCACTAGTCTCCAGCTTCTGTTTTAAGAAAGATACTCCAACTAAAGCAATTCATTAGAAAAGTAAAAATGTAAGTTTCCTATCAAGTCTTTGGTTATCCTTGGCCAGCCAGAGCCATGTCTCTCTCTTCATAGAACTTAGAGCCAGAAAAAAAGACTCCAACTTTCCAACCTAAGGAGGAGAAACAAAATTACTGAATAACAGTCTGACTGATGCGTTCCCTAAGATAACTGGAATGCAAGACCCAAAGGAATGAACAAGTTCAGACCATAGCACCAGCCTGTAACACCAGCCAATGTGCCCCATTTGAAGTGTTTCTACAAACTAACCAAGCAGAAATGCCCAGCCTGAGAATCATCTATATCAGAGAAGCAAATTTATTACAGATTTTATTCTTACTCACATGCTGACAGTGAATGCACCACTTTATTGCTCTTATTCTATAATAAAATCCTGGCAAGCTCAAATTGTGATGAACATCCGACACAGTGGGTTGTAGAGGCTTGTGGACTTCAAGGGCAGGCACAGGACCCTAATGTCAAGTATCCCTCTCACACCTTAGATAAGTGCTTCTTGAACAGACAAAATAAGCTGCAGTGAGCTCCCAGAATACAGGGAAGGAATAGCCTCTGATAGTGTACAACCAACACTGATGGATGGGGCGTGATACAAGGCGCTCTGCAGGGCGCCATGATAGGTTAACCTGCTATTCTCAAAGTGCAAGTAAACACAAAAAAGGTTTCTATATTTTCAGGAAACTCTATTCTGTGCAAGCTGGACAAATGAGCCCCTCTACAAGAAGACATGAAGATTCCGCCTTAACAAACCAGCTTCAAACGCCACTCATATAGCCTGAATGCAACTTCCTGGTCTCCGTTTTGTATTAACAGATAGGCCTATGGAGGTCTATGCATGCTGATGTGTTTCTAAACCATGGAACTTTGTAAAAGTCTTATTTTTCTCTCCAGAAGGTGTAGAGCAAATATGATTTATGTTTTAAATTTGTCAAAGAGCCTTTGCTTGGGAGCCAAAAGTTCATTCCAAGCATCATCAGCAAAACAATCATATATTTTTTGGGCAAGTGCTTAAAATAGTCTGTGTCCTCTGCCACTTGTATTTGTTCACTGCTTTTCCTTCAGGATCTTCCAATCCAGAAGTGAGAGTGTGTACACGAGAAGTAGCATTAGAAGGCAGAGTTTCTTCCCAGTTAATTCTGCTGGCTGTGGATTAGCATGGGAGGATGAGGAAAAAAGTGAGGGGTTGCATCAGGAATGACATAGAAATACAAAGAGGAAAGAGGTAGCTTCCAGGAATTTGTTGAAGAGCACAAGGCTGCAAGTGTTCATAAAAGAGAGGTATCAGTGATAACAGAAACCCACAATGTTGGATGCTTTTGTTAAAGAAGGCCACCCTAATAATTGACTAAAAGCCCCAAGTTTGGATGTTTCTATTGTAAAAACAGCCATTTCATGCTTCAAGAGGTAAAGGAAGGTGCGAGGGTTATTTTCGTTGTGGTTCCAGACAACTTTCCAAATGTATAAAAACAACACTTGTCTGAATAGTGACTAGAAGAAGAAAACATCCATCACTTCTGGGGCACATTCATGCAGAGGATAAAGAATTGTGATGCCTTCAACTTAGAAGAGAGTAAGTGTAGAGTTGTGCTCTTCTTCTACCGTGCTTGTTTGGGGCATAGGAAAAGCTCCACCGCCCTTCAGTGGAGAGTCAGCATAGATCAGTCTAGAGTGGAACTATGTTTGGAGCCTGAAGCTTCTCACCACGGTCACTCTGTCATTTCCAAAAGACACAGTTAATAGTTCAGTTTTTTCCTAGTAATATACTGAGTGTTAAAATGAAACCTGTTTTCATTTCTCTTATAAACTCTTAGAGAGAAAGTAATAAATAGTTGTTGCCATTAAAAAAAAAACTTGAATTTAAAGTTATTTCATTAGCCAGTCATATGTGAGTGAAAGAAATGTACTATGAGTTTTGTTCTTTAAACCTGTGACCCACACTTGCCAATTATTATCTCAACTAACCCTATAATTAGCAACTGTGATGAAGACACTTATCAAGGGTTTAAGGCAAATGGTAATTTTATAAAATTATTTTAATTGTCTGGGAAGTCATTTTTCATATAATCTCACAATTTTTAACTTTACAATCAAACACTAGTGAATGTCTCTAAAGCAAAAACAGTTAGACATTTCTATTTTAAAAGGTTAATATATGCTTCTTAAGTTTTAAATTTTTCACTCAGAGAACACATTTCAACCCCAAAGCATGGAAAACAGCATACTTTTAGTGTGAGGAATGTGGTGTTCCTTCCACAGCCAAGACACTTGGGTCAAGTGGGTGTAATTATTTATGAAATCAATATTTCTTCAAAGGCTGGATACGTCTTTGCCTCCTGGAATTGCTGAAAACAAGAATGAGTCACATCACTCCAATCACAAGCTTTGCTTTTCAGAAAGTGGCATATGCTTCTTAGAAGAGAGAAAATGGCTAAAAATACAAATTAATAATTGGAAAAGTTTAAGACCTTTTAAACACTATTTAAACGTACTCAATAATGGATTTATAAGCTTATAAAAGAAGATAGTGTTTCTGCCTCTACTGCCCATTGCAAAAGCTAAGCAGACATAGTCACACACACACACACACACACACACACACACACACACACACACACTACAGCTATCAAATTTATTACAAGAAAAGAGAGAGAGAAGGAGATCCACATCATTATTCCTTGGCTGGATCTGGTCCTGTTCAGGAATATATGAGATCTTTTCCATATTTACGGTTTATAGAAGACAGTTGGGGAGTTGTGTTTTCTTCCCACAAGAAGGGGGAGTTTTTACCATATGAGCCAGTGATAATCATACCGACTTATGAAAAATTACTCTTGTAAAGATATCAGGGCCACACAAGAAAAGCTTGGGGGTCTGAAGTCAAGTTCTTGGCAGGGGAAGGGACAGATTTTAAGCAAGAGAGCAATTAGTTCTGGGTTTTCCTACTTTTCTGTGTCCAAAATCTACCGTTGGGGGGAAAATTATGCAGTTACTTCAGCCCACTCTCAAGAGTTCTTAAAACAAATCTCCACCCCTTTCTCTTTTATTCTAATATACTCTGTGGCAAGGCAAAATTCCAGGGCTGCCATTTAAACATAAAAGCAAAGCCACAAAAATTTGCTGTCTCAATTTGAATTCCAGAGCATAAAAGTGAGTCTCAGGTTGCCTTCACACACTCAAGATACAGGATGAACTTAGAACCGGTCAATACCCTGAACTGGTACTTACTCTCTTGTCCACGATTAGGGTCTCCTGTTGCTACTCCCTGTAGTATCCGTTTCTGGCCGAATGCAGTTGGAAGCTTAGGTGAGCTGTAAGCATCCTACTGCATTTCCTCAGGGTAAACTTCAGGAGCATTATTGAGCAGAGTGTGAATCAAACTCTTCTGGCAAGCTTAATAAAGCACAGAATGGTAGGCCCATCCTAGAGCTTACGGCTGACTGGGAGCAGGTAACAGGAGTAGTAGCAGACAGGAGATTTGAATTTCCCAGGAGTTTCATTTCCTGTTACCTGGGAGCAACTCTTTATGTAGAACCTTTCCGATATTGATCACAAATACAAAAACACTGATGAATTCTTCTCATAACAGTTACATGAATCCATACCCTAGGTCCTCTGGCTCAACAATGCACATCTGAATAAAGCTTAACGCAGGAAATCAAGCACACACATTGACATTATAGTTGATTTATGTGGTGAAGTGAGGTGTAAGGAGGATGGGATCACGTACTTGCAATATGTGACTGGCTTGGCTCAAAATGTTTGAAGAGAAGATGAGTATATTTTCTGTTAGTCAGTTTTTTCACTGTGACACAATACCTGAAGTGAGAAACATAAGGCAGGAGCAATTAACTGTGGCTCCAGTTTCAGAGATTTTAATCTATCAGCCAGTTCCACATACCAAACTCTTCTCAAATGAATCTCACCCGTCCAAGCATGGGGAGAACCCCTAACCTTGTAGTGCTAAAGAAACATATATCCATTCACAGAAGAATGAAATTATATATACATCCCTCACGCTTTACAAAAACACTTTAAACTGAAAGGAAGAGCTTAATTTAAACCTGAATCCTGAAACAGTAAAATAAAACATAAAAAGAAATTTTCAGAATACTGCATATACAAACCCAGTCGCACAAGAAATAGACCCCAAGAAATGACAAATACTGTTATATGAAATTAAAAACATTTTGCACAGCAAAAGTGAAAATGAACTGAAAGATATATATATATATATATATATATATATATATATATATATATATATATTTAACTGCTAAAAATTAAGGACAAAGAAACTCCACAAACTTACACAACAATAAAACAAGCCAAAGAATTGAGAGACCATTTCTTAGAAGAATAACTACAGGACGGAAGAGATGACTTAATGATTAAGATCATGGATCCCAGTACCAATATCAGGTAGCTTACAAGCTCTGTACTTGCAGTTCGTAAGGACCTGATACCCTCTGATTGTCATGGGCACCTACATACAAATGGTTCACATAACATCATACAAACACACAAAATTATATTTGTATATATGCATATATACATACATATATATTAAAAGAACAACTACAAATGACCTTGAATATTTTTTAAATATTGAACATCCTAAACAGTCAGGAACATACAAATGAAAGCTACTCTGCTATTCATACCAGGCGGAATGGCTATCATCAAGAAAAATTCTGGCAAGGTTGTGGGGAAAGAGAAACCCTTATTCACTTTTAATAGGAGTGTGAACTGGCACAACCATTATAAAAATTAGGTTGGAGCTTTCTCAAAAAAAAAATAATAATAACAGTAGAACTACCGTATGATACAGTTATATCATTCGTGTATATACGACTCTACATCCTTCTACAGAGGTATGTTCGTATTTGTGTTTATTAAAGTTATATTCACAAAAAAGAATAGATTACATTGCAGAATGTGATAAACTTAGACATCCATCAACTCCTGCTTTTGATTCCTTGAACAGCTGTTTTAGAAAAGAAACTCCCCAGGTGGTTACATCTTAGTGGAGATCCCTGCAGCTTTCTCCTCAGACTATCTCTTCGTGAAAAAAAAAAAAAAATTCAAATGGGCTTTTATTTTTGTGCATTAGAACAGTCAGCCATTCTCTGGACACCATTCCTGGGGACCCACTGTTCTTGGCTTATCTTTAATGTGACTGGCCGCTGACAAACATATCCATGCTTCTTTTCTTGTCAAACTCTGCTGGTCTGTGAACCACAGGACAAATGGGACTCAAAGCGGAGTAGTTTGTGATAACCCAAATGGCACATTGCCTTGAGATTTTCTTCACCAAATAAGTTAGCCTCTCACATCTGCATTTAGGCCCACTTCCATTTTCAGGACTTGGCAGAGTACAGGTCAAGTCTTCTCCAGAATACAACACAAATGGTTTGTAGCCCAACAGGCAGTTGAGTCTTTTTCACTGGAAACCTTGTGGGCACAGTATTTCCTATCTTCATTTCTACAGTCTGCCAGACTTCTGAACTTGCACAAAACTCACACATCAAGATCTGATCACAGCATTCCAAGCCCTCTCTAGACTCCACACTCTTTCACATTTGTTTCCACAGCCCAGACAAAAAGGCCTACGAGCTAAATTACAGGGTTAGTCATGACAGCCACCCATCCTCTCCCTGCTGCTAATTTCCTCATCAGTGTGAGAAAAGATCCCATAGAAGCAACTTAAAGGAAAAACATTATGTCTTAGGTTTCAGAAGTTAGTCCACTGTGACAAGGAGTCCATTGGTCAGAATATAATAGAGGATCCTCTGTTCACAATGGACTAGAGGTCAGAGGCTGGGTTATAACTTTCTATGCCTGCTCTTAGTTATCTACTTCTGTCAACCAAAACCTTAAAAGACCCGTAACCTCCCGAAATAGCTCTACAAATGAGGAAAAAGGCGAGCCTAAGCAGGGAGGCAAACCATAGCAATTATCTGGGCACTATCTGGAAAGGTTATAGAACCTTGAGGGTATAGATCCAGCCTGACGGAAGTATGCCACTGGGGTACAGCTTTGAGATTTCATACTCTTGCTTTACTTCCTGTTTACCCTGTCTTCCTGACTTCTGAGGCAATGTAAAGAAAAATGCCCTCAGGCTACCACATCTTCTCTACTATGATGGTCTCTGTCTCTCTGGAATTTAAGCCAAAATAAACCCTTTCCCGTTAACTTTTACCCTCTCTCAAACTTTTCCTTTGTGTTAAGAAATTTTACATACTACTTGTACAAATGGATCTTCTGAGCCATGAGCTAGAATGCAGACCCTTCCTCAAATTGCTAAGGCAATGAGACACACACAGTGACGCTGTGCAGATTTTATTTTACAACATTCTATCTTTATGAAATTTGCATCAGCAAACTGAATTTCATGTCAGATGTTGAGGTATGAAAAGAATGGTGATGGGGTAAAGCGAACAACTGGATGAATAATTCTTTTTAAATATAAAAAAGGAAGGCTTAGCATCATTTTATTGGTTTTTAGATGGAAAAATTTTGGCCAGTCAAAACATTAATTTCAAAAATTCAGAAGGTTGAAAACAAAAGATAGAAATATAAAATTAGTACAGACCATTGAATATTTAAATTGGTTGAGGGAATGAGCAGGGTGGTAGTAAATGAGTTGGTTTTGGATATTATTATTGCCTATGTAAAACTAAAGATTATTAAGAATATGGAAACAGGAATGTACAGACATACGGACAGAGCTGTGGAGGAGAGCATAAGACCATGGACTTTCTCACCTGATTAATTTCCCACCATGGCTTGATTTTGGGAAAGAGTATCACTTTGGCTCTACGGCTCCTGCCTCTCCCTTCTACATGTTGGAATTAGAGGTGTGTACCACCATATGTAGAGTTCAGTTCTTCCTTTTTATCCTGGGAAGAAAAAAACAAAGTAATTTTCAGGGAGAACAATCAGTTGGAAGGGATAGATTGAAGTTTGATGAACTTGAAGACATTCAAAGAATGGGAAATTAAAACCAAATGATCAAATAAAGCATGTTTTAAGAGGTAAGCAATAAAACAGTTCCAGAAAAATGATGAAATTGATTGAGGAAAAGAAAATAAAGAAAACAAAGAACAGTGGCCTAAAAGAAAACAGTAGATTGGAACCTTTTATGAAAGAAGTACTGTAGTTCAGCGTGGCTTTTCAAAGATCTGTTCCACACCTACAGATTCATTCCTATCGGTTAGCTTTCAGAGTGCTATATAAATTGCTCTGCAAGCTGCTGGGAGACAGTCAATGGTCTTTCTCCACTGTGAACTCTCGGAGTTAGAAGGTAGCCTGGCAACTATCCACTTGGTTTCAGTAGCTGCATGAAGGTCACGGGAGTTGCCAATCACTTTCTGATTGTAGTTAGAGTTGACTACATGAGATAGAACTCATACCTAGTACTATTACCTATGGTAAAAGCCTGTGGCTGGCTAAGTCATACTTCTTTGGAGAGAACGTACTACAATTATTATGTCAAATGGACGTAAACTGTAGCAAAAGTTTTTATTTTTACAGATTAAGACATCACCGACTTTCACTGGAGAAACTTATTATTTTTATAGAAGATGGTGATTAACATAGACACCCACAACTAGTTAAGAAACAAAGAACAGGAGATTGTGGAGTGCCCAGCTCTAAATGGGGCATCTATATTGAGCTCTTCTGCCAAGGCTCAAGAATAATTTTGAAAGATGGGACAGAGAAATTGTAAGAGCCAAGGTAGATATCTAGAGCAAAACATCATTTTCTGGGAATGACAGCACTCTTGCACATAGAGAATCATAATGTATCAAAATCCCATCATGAATTGGGGAGGAACTATAAAGTTGTGTCCTAGCTGTGGAGATACTGGAAACTGATGGCTGTATGGGAAGAGAGGTCAGAAAATTTAAGCCCTAGTAGGTAACCCATGCTTCAATAGACAGTCCTACACCCATTCACATGCAGGTAACAGTAAGTGGGGTCAATGGGTTAAAAAGATGTCATGAATTTGGGAAGGAAAGGTGGTGGTGGGGAAGATAAAGGAAGAAGTGAAGAGCAGAAAAAGAAAAGATTTGAACAAAAGCACTACATGCATATATAAAAATTTCAAACAACAAAAAGGAATGTCAAAATTGAATATGACTATGGTGTTTAGAGATGGGGGCATTATAAGTTGATTAGAATGAGAATATGTTATATAGATGATGTCCTCATTATTATGTATTTCAACTAGAACTAAGGGGGAGGACACACACACACTATCACACATACACACACCTCTTCTTCTCCTCCTCCTCTTCTTTTTCCTCCTTCTCCTCCTCCTTCTCCTTCATCTTCTTCTTCTTCATGACGCCAACCACCACAAGGTGATAAGCTCTTGGGTGACTCGTATGACAGCTGGCAACATCTGTATAGACTTTCTAATCCCTAAAACTGTTCACTACTGAAAGTCCTTGGATATATAAAGAACTTAGTATCATTGATTTGATTATATTAAGGTAAATTGACAAGTAGATACTAATTGTTGGGACCAGCAACAAAAAAACTGAGAATAGACTACTTGAATTAAGAAGTGGAACATCATTGTGACCTGTATATCAACTGGAATCAGGCATTTGGTTATAGTGGATTAAAATAAATTAGGAGACTCCCAATTGTTCAAAGTCAATTGACTGTGACATGGTCATTTCTGCATCTCAACAGGTGAGAGGATTTGCTCTTCACAGAGCTGCATGCTTTCCTGGAGAGTTTTAGTTAGTTGCTTTTTGTGAAGAGTGAAGTTGATGCCTCTTTTGATATGTTTGTGTTTGCGATGTTTGCAGGCCTAAGCTTGAGCAGAACATAAAAGCTTCACTGTAATGAGGTGGCTGTGTGTGTAAAATGAAGTCATGAATGGAATCTTATTCAAAATTTTTTCTACACATATATCATCATACCTCCTATATTTTCTTCTAGAACTTTTAGCATTTCAGTTTCACATTGGAGCTTTTGATTCACGTAGCATTAATTTTTGTGCAAGGTGATAAGTGAGTATAATTTCATTCTTCTACATGTAGACACCGAGTTTTTTTTCCAGCACCATTTGTTGCAGATGCTCTTTTTCTTTGGTGTGTGTTTTGACACATTTGTCAAATATCAGTGGTGGAAAGTTTCAGAGATACTAATCATGATAACATATCATCTACAAATATGGGTGGTTTACTTCCTTTTTCTATTTATGTCAATTTGATTTTTTTTTCTTGTCTTATATCTGGAGCTAGCACTTCAATAACTACATTGAAAAAGTAAAAAGGGATTGAGCAATTCAAAGCTTAAAATGTCCAGAAAATATTTACCTATGGAACAAGAAGAAAAACTGAAGATGTTTATGGTAAAGAATACTGGTATTCAAGACCTCCCAAGTTCTTGAGGGTACTCCCAAAAGACATGACTCAAGATGCAAACAGAGATTGTTGAGTGATGTGTGAGAAGCCAGGATCTCCAGACAAACAAGATGATGGCTGAAGGAGATTAAGGAAGACAGACATGCAAGTAACAGTGTTTGAGGCTCATCAGAGTTGTCTAGTTCACAAGAGGGGTGTTGCCTGAAGGTAGGAGCATAAGGATATGCAGGTTATAATCAATGTCATCAACATTTGTTTATACAGGCATAGACATTGTCATAAACATTTCTAAACCTTTCCTTCTATCTTGACTCTGCTGAATGGCATTACCTGGCAAGATCAGAAGAATTCAGTGCCACTCAAAGACAAACAAGACAAGATAATTACCATGAGAAAAGCATTGAAAATTGTGTAATATATGGGAATCCAAGTCAGATGTACCTGGCCAAATGCCTACAGCCAAGCCAAAATGAGCATGGGCCCAAGAGAACACAGACAGGATAGTGTGCCAAATTCAACAAGAATCACCTGTTTAAAAAAATATTTATTTTAATGTTATGTGTATGAATGTGTGTGAGTATATGTACTTGAGTACACGAGGAGACCACAGGTTTGTGATAACTGCAGCTGAGGTTAGAGCTGGTTTTAAGCTGCACAAAATGGGTTGTGGGAACTAAACTAGAATACTCTGCAAGAAAAATCCATGTTCTCAACCACTGGACCACCTCCACAGCCCCTAAGAATTGCTTCTTTTAATTCTAATTTTTATATGTGTGCAAATTTAGAAAAACATGAATTCTTTATTGAATTGGCTGCATTATTGTAAGCTAAAGGTCACGATAAACAGAAAGGAATGAAGAGATGAGATTGAATGGAAAGTACTGGCTCTGGGCCATATAAGAGTGTGTTCCAGGAAAACCTGGCTGATACTGATAGGGAAGACCCACTGGGGTGCAGGGAACTTAACATTGAGTAGTCTGCTTCTTGCTTCTGTACACAAAGCAAACCTTTGAAAAAGGCAGTAAGATAACTCTACGTTTTCCTGCTTTCTTCTCTTTGTTTTCTTTTATTTATTTTTTTATTATTTCAGTTTATATAATTTGCATTGCAGGGAGCCTCCTTCCTCCTATCCTCACAGCCCCTCCCCTTACTCTCCTTCCACCTTTCCCTATCCCTTTCCCCCAGACCAGAAAATGAAATTCCTCTCCTTGTACCAACCCTCCCCCGCACAACAAGTCACATCAGGACTGAGCATATCCTCGTCCCCTGAGGCCCCGCCAGGCAGCCCTGCCAGGGGGAAATGATCCAAAAGCAGGCAGTAAAGTCCATATTGGAAACACCCTCCTCCACTTGCCAGGTGTCCCCTATGAAGGCCACATATGTGCCGGGGGCCTAGGTCCAGACCACGTGTTTCCTTAGTTGATGTTCAGTCTCTGGAAGCCCCCATGGACAGGGAAGGTTGTCTCTTTGGTCATCTTGTGAAGTTGCTGTCTCATCCTTCTTTCCCCTAACACTTCCAGAGGACCCCCAGAGCTCTACCCTATGTTTGGCTGCAAGTCCCAGCATCTATCTCAATCCACTGCTGGCTGGAGCCTCCCAGAAGACTGTCACGTTAGGCTCCTGTCAGCAAGCATAGCAGAGTATAGCAGCTTTATTCATAATAGGCAGAAACTGGAAACAACCTAGATGTCCCTCAACCAAAGAATGGATACAGAAATTGTGGTACATTTACACAATGGAATGCTACTCAGCTATTTACATGGGGAGTAAAGATGCAGAGGCAGTGGGAAGAACCTTCCATCACAGAGCTTCCAAACTGCCGACAAAGACAGAGCCTTTAAAGAAAGAGAACTGAGGGGGGAAGCAGGAAGGTAGAGAGGCAAAGAGTAAACAAAAGCATCTCCTGGTGCTCTGGTGGGACATACCACAGAGCCTGAAAAGCACTCAACATGTGATAGTAGAAGAGAGAAGAGAATCATTAATAGTATCTGGAGCTGGCTCTCTACTGTGGGGTGGGTCTCAGGTTGGGTCAATTATTGGTTGGACATTTCTTCAATCTTTGTTCCCTCTTTATCTTTGAATTTCTTGTTGCCAGAGTAATTTTTGAATCAAACATTTTGTAAGTGGGTTGTTGTTCCTCTCCTTCCAATAGGCCTGCCTGGCCAGGAGGTGGTCACTTCAGTCTTCATGACCCGCCCCGACACACATAGACACCTTAGGAGTTTCAGCTAGAATCACACATATGTCCTCACAGGAGCTTACCTGTCACAGGCCTCCAGCTTGACAAAGAGATGTCCCTCTTCAGTTTGCATTCTTATTCCCAGCCCTTTCGCCTCCCTCCCTCCTTCTCCCCACATCTGATCCCCATGCTCTTGACATTTACTGCCCATTCATAGAAAGTGCCATTAGAGACTGAATCTGAGCCAATTGTGAAATGCCAATGACTCTAACAATTTATCTACAGCTTTCTGATGACCAGATCTTGGAAGAAGTCGGTCTAATGCTGCCCAGCTCATAATCCTCTGAGGTATGAATAGAATCATGGGCTTCCCCAGAGCCCAGTGTAAAAGCAAGGTTCTTAACTGTTCTGTTCTGTCTGTCCCACAAACACGGAGAACAGCACAGCCTACCCTGAAGAGTTGTAGTCATAAAACATAGTAAAGGGCCACAAGTGGGTCAGGATTTAGATGTGGAATGGAGGGTTAGAGAAGCACTGAAATGTGAGGCAGCAAGCGGTCTGCAAATGAGCACTCCAGCATTCTGCCAGCCGAGAGGGTCTCTGCGGTAGGGAAATGCCGTCATCCTCAACCTTTCTCTTTCCCTGATTTGAAATTTCTTTCTCGAGCTCCAGGACACCGATTTTCCTTACCAAATGCTCCTATTTTTCCTTCCCACCAAAAGCCTCCATCTCTCTATTCCTTCGTGGAGCCTCATACTGCTACAGATTATTTTCTCTGCACAGCCCCGGAAGTTAGGTAGGAATCTGTTGGACGCTATAAATAGTGAGTGTATTAACACAAGCTGTAGTCGTGGTAAAAGTAAATGGTTTGTTAGGGCTGGTAGCAAGGTTAAAACTCTAAACAAATATGTAAAATGTTGTAAGTTAAGTGTTTCTTGGAGATTTCAAGACAAATAAATACTTCACAGTGTACAGGGCGGGGTTCGCGTTGCTCACGCCTTCAAGCATGTTTCAGCTATTATAAAAGTGGCTGCTCATTCCACACCCACCCTTGAGGGTCAACTGTCTATTAACTGCAGAAATCATTGTGTCGGGACACAGTTCCTACTTTGCTTCAAGTGAGTGGGTAATCAGTATGGCCACTTTCTCTTCCATACCCTACTGAACAAGGGGGGCCTCTTTGATCTGCCCCAATACTTCAGTATTTTAGGAAACACATATAAATCAGGTTTTCCCTGTACATACACAGCTTATCTGAAAATCTCATCTTTCCCTTTAGCATTGTCATTAATGTTGTATATTTGAGTCTTCCGAAGGAATCACTGTTGCTGCTAACGGCTCCCTAGTTTCTCCATACCATAGTGATAATCTCTACAATTTATTGGACATTTTTTGGTTTTTAAAATATTTCCACACATGTTACCTCACTTGATGGAGCCCAAAACTAGTCCATAATTGAAATGGATGCCTTTGAAATAAAAACATATTGCCATCCAAAATTTTCTTGGGAAGGTACATTTTAGCATGTTGGAAGTTGATTAAGAAACAGGAATAAAAATTACCTTTGAGGCATTATTGGTAATTGATCTTGGCCCCAGTGGAGTGAGCAATTATTTCAACACCAAGTGGGGGAAGATGTAAAACTGAGCAGAAGCTAACCAGTGCTCTCTTCACCATCTGCCTCGCTTTGGGGCTCATATTCTACAACATCCTATTAAAGCCAGATCAAAGTCACAGTTCACAGCAAGTCTGTACTTGTGGTCAACTGATCTCTAGAAAATATATCAAAACAAGTTAAAATAAGAAGTCTTTTCAAGAAAGGGAGCTAGGGCTGCAGATGTCCACACATCTCAGCATGAAGGAAGACTCCTTCACACAGAGTATGTCCTTCACTTGCAGTGCAGAGAGGCTCAGTTTGGAGCATCATGATAACATCTGCATGTGTTACACTAAAGGGGTTTTAGAAGTGTGAGGTTTTTGCTTTTGACTTGTCATGGTTACCACTTCACCCAGCTATAAGATTTTTAAAGAAAATAGCTAATTTTCCCCAAGGAAAAAAAAACAGAAACTAGACTGTTGGGCCTGAGGCAAGGGTGTACAGCAGTGGCCTGGGAATAACTGGAAATGTGTGTTCTGGACCTGACTGGCATTGGCTTGAGAGGTCAATTATAAAGCTCAGTTATTCACCAGAAAACCATTACATGCTTTTACAACATATGCGTAGTATCTTAATAACATTTACAACATTTCGGATATAGAATTAAATTTCCCTGATCCACCTTGACTTAAAAGAAAAATCAAAACTATTATCTTTTAGGCTTTTCTTATATTTTGCTTTTCATGTGCATTTTTACATCCAGTTGTCTCTGGATTCAATAATTCAGCACAGCAAAACTGTTCCGAAAGCAGAAGACAGAACTCCGTTTAGTTATTGTTGTTTTGTTATTTATTTTTTCTTCTTCCTTTATCTTACCTCTGCCTCTCTCTGCTTCCTGTTTTCCATCTTGTGCTCTACACAAAAGCCGTGTGTGTATGTGGCCTGTGTGTGTGTTTCAGACTCTCCTGCAAATAGAATCAATCACCTTGTAGCATGTTTTTGTGCAAAGAAATTTGGAAGTACATGGTTCAAAGTATAAGCAGCAATGTTATTTAACTAATTTAAGTTTATGGTCATTCTTAACCACAAGATTTATGTGTATGAATAAATTATATACATATATATGAAATTGAGATTATGAGAATATAGTTTGATATTGGAAAATTTGAAACCATGAAATTAAATATTTCTGAGGTCATCTTCATAACTAATGTATGCCTTTATGCCTCAATGCATATACAGCTTAGATTGAATAGAACTGATGTGATGTTAACAAAATTTACAGCAAATTTTGAAAAATTTGCTTCAAAAATTGAAGCAGGGAAGTATTAACATGTTAATGAATGTTAAGCATCACTGGCGTAGATAATCAGTTTGAGGTGTTAAAATTACTTTCAGCATTGGACTGTTAATGAAACGCTCACAGTATATAACTAGGATACCCACAGGAGACAACCAGAATGTCAGCACATTTTAACTTAGAAGTAAAATTATTACTTTTTCAGTAAGTAATGCTGGCAAAATGTTGTAAACAATCCCCATCCCTTCAGTATCTTCTCTGTATCAGTGGTTCTCAACTTGTGGCTCAGAACCTCTTTGGGGATCGCTTATCAGAAATCCTGCATATCAGATATTTATATGATGCATGGCAGCAGCAAAATTACTGTTATGAAGTAGCAACAGAGTACATTTATGGTTGAGGGTCACCCTGACACGAGGAACTGAGTTAAAGAGCTGCGGCAATGGGAAGACTGAGAATCACTGATCTATTGATCCTCTCCAGGTCTATGCAGAAAGTTGCCCACACGGAATGGGACATGACGCTGATTAATGATATTACCTGGAGGACAGAATAAATGCTTTTCACATGCAGTGGCTGCCCCTCACTTCCCGACTCTAAATTAGTCCTAAGGTAGTACCTTGGTTTGTTTTAGTCTACTGGTTCTATGGAACATGAAATGAAAGATTAAAGGACAGTATCTGATGAGTGTCTCCTTGGTTCCTCATTCTAAGAAGGAAGGTGGAAGGGTATCCATTACACACTCCTTTGCATGGGAAGAGATAAGACAAAGTGCTCTATTTCACACTTATGCCTACTGCAAGGAGCATGTAGGTCCTTGAACTAACCATGAAGGTCAAGTCCACATGACCTAAAGAAGGAACTCAGAAATGATATTTTCAGTTGGCTCTGATGAATCTAACTGCCATCTGTAAAGGGAATTGACCTCATAGGTACTCCAAGACCTGAGGTCCTTGGTATTGCTGTAAAACTCTAAGCTCTGCTAACAGTGAGGAAACTTCAGAGAGGGCCAAAGGGGAGATTTCTACCAAGTGAAACCCTGAGCAGAAGGTTGAACTAACCCATACCGAAATTCTGTCACATAGGAACTAAACAATGCATTTGTGAAGGTGTGAATTGCTAAATATGTAACTGTTTGTTGCTTGGTGGGAAAGAGAGACTACAGTAATATTTGGACAGAGCATAGACTAGTGTTCCTGAAGAGGGACAGTCCACACCAGTCCTTTCCTATCCACTGTTCATGTTGGAAGCCTGATTGACTGTTCCTCATCTTCAAATGGATGCTATGACGCATTCCATGTTGCTGCTTATTCAGGGTGGAGGAGAGAGGCTGGAAGCAAAAGTTCACAGAGGTATGACAGGACTCTGTCTGCCTTTGTTGACCTGGGAATCTTTGACAATGGCCTTTTCCAGCAAAAAGAATAGACACCATTTGTTTTAGAGTAGCATAAATGGATGGCTATTGCTAGAAGTGCTTTGCCCTTTTCCAAACGGACTTGATTTTACCTTAGAAAGAGCAGCAGCTAGCCACCTTAAGTAACTGAAAAAGTAACACAAAATGAAGTTTCTGCTTGGCTAAGCATCCTGATTTATGCTAACACCCCTGCCTCCTGGGCATTGCACCATGTCTCATACCGAAACCTCATAGATACTGTTTATACCAGCAGCCATAGAGAAAGTCAGAAGAGATGGCAAGTGTCTTCTGAATGGCTGATCCAGACAGCCACCTCTCCTCTCCATTCACTGGGCCTGTAGCACACAGAGCTACTTTGCTTAGCACAGCCTTGCAGGACGCAGCTACCAGTGGAAAGGACCAATATAGGGTCTGGCTGCTAGCCCATCTCAGCAAAATTATCCTGCCTGGGTCTCTGCCAATCATGTAATAATGAATTGCTTTGGTGGAAAAGATCAAACAATGGGGAAGGCCTTAAGAGGAAGAACACATCTGTTAAGAACCCCACCAAAAATGTTGCAAAGTGTTTTTGTTTATGAAATAATTCAAGTCTGAAGCTGACTCAAGGACAACTTAGCAGCCTTCGGAGGAGAGGAAGACAGACGTAAAGACTAAATCTACCAAGGATAATTTTAAAACAATAATCAGTCACACACACATACACACAGAGAGATAGCACAGGGGTGATACATGAAATTATGTGTAATTGTAAGTATTATAACATATAACTTAAGATTGATTTTTTTTCTATGCATCTGAGATAAAAGGATTTCAGCAGTTCACAGAAATGCTTTAGACACAGCACATGTGATCCTAATTTAGTGTTGTTTGTAGAGATTTTAAGTTCTTGGCTTTGGACTTGATTACAAGTAACTTAAATGAACAGAGCTAAACATTTGTTTTCTGGCATATGTCCTAGGAATTCTCTCTGTTAGTCAACAAACAGGATAGGTTCCAGTAATTACTAGACACTTGTACTATCCACTAACATTCTATGAATCTACCTTAGGAAAAAGAGGAGGGAAGAAGCCTGTCATTTCCCAGGATTTTGAAATCGTAGATTAGGCACCTGCTTCATTACACCTTGATCCACCAATGCTAATGGTGAATTTTATTCTTCTAAGTGGGTTCTATGATAGCTTCAGTGTGGCAGAGTTTTCCATTGAGTAACTGCTAAATGACCTGAAAAAAAAAATCTTTAACACAAAATCCTAAATGTATATCTGTTGGAATTACGACTTCAGACTGAGTTTAAAAATTCATAGCAGGATGGCTGTTACAAACACATAGCCAGGAAGCCTACTGATGCCCTTTCTTCGAATGCAAATAGTTCTTTGGACCTGACAAAAGCCCAAGAAACTGGACACAAAGTGACAATCTGTGGACAGGAAGAGGGAGTCCCTACACAGTTATAAATAGGTTTGTTCTGCCTGGTTTGCATAGCAAGTTCTCAGAGTGGCCCGGCTGCAACCGCCCTATCTTCTCACAGATTGTCAGTTCAGACCGCAGGAAGGGCCGAGAGAAGGAAACGATCTAATAAAGATTATTCAGGGTTTGCCTAGTGGAACACTGGCAAGTTTTGATTGTCAATCCCACTCATGGAGGCAGAGGGGTCATCCAGAATGCAGATAGGGTCCCGTCACTACCACAAGGATAGTTGTCCCATGGCACCCAAAAGAGACTTGTGTCAAGACTCTTTGCAGACATTTCAATATGTAGATACTGAAGTCTTTTATACAAAATGGCCTTGTATTTGTACGTGACCTGTATGTTCTGCAGCATTATGGATTATTTGTACAAAATAAAATATGAATGCTGTGTACATAGTTGCTGAACTATACTCTTTGGCAAATTACAACGAAATGGTCAGTACACATGCAATTTTTGAAAGTACTGTCTATCTGCAGTTGACTGAAGGTGTAGGTAGGCGACCTGACACACCGAGAAGAAGCAGTATTGCCACATCAAAAGCACTTGCTTTCTGTTTGGTTGCTGACTCTGATTTCAAGTGCGCTCTCCTCTGGCTGGGGCAGAGCAAATTACAGCAAACAGCAAAGGCCAGGTGGCTTTTCTGTGCTTCAGAGAGTAAACGCACAGAAGGGACAGGACGCAAGGCCTCCTGGGACTTCTCAGGAAGAGTGTTTGCGACGTTTGCGCCATTCTTTCCTTCACAGGCTCAGGCTTCACAGACCTGGGCAGACCTTTGTTTCAGCTGTGATCAAACAGTGTTATCTTGAACCCACTGGGCAGAAGTAAAATTCTCAGGGACCATGTCATCCTGGTGTCCAGTCTACCTTTCCCTAAATCCCAGAGTAAACACTGTGTGTGTGTATGTGTGTGTGTGTGAGTGTAGAGGTGACAGGCAATACATTCCCCTCATAGATGCCTAAAATTATAAAAGTTACTTACATGAACAGAGCTAAGTTAATTAATTTCTCATTTCTGAAATTTTTATTCATTAATTTGGACATTGGGTGATTGGGACAAATAAAATTATAGATCATGAAACATTAATAAGTTAAGTAATACTCCCCTCTACTCCTTCCTTGAAGCTGAAGTCTCAGGAGAGTGGGAGCTACTGGGCTATATTTGCCTCAGAGACAAAAGTTTAAGCTGAGGAAGTAACTCAGGTCTGTGATAAACGCTGCTGTGCTGTCTGCATGGGCAGAGCCTCAGGCTGTGGAAAGAACAAGCTGGCTTTGTTTACTCTTTCTACCTCACTGGGGCTATGTGCCTTCAACCTACCTGAGTCTTGCTTAATAGTGAGGCTCTACTTGTTATCCAGCTTTAAATTTCATATATCTCTCACTGTACATTACAAGAATATTTTTAATACTCAAAGGGCCTTTGGCCTTTCACAATTCTCTCATTTCACATCTGAAGAGAGCATGAAATAGTAGCTTCAAATGTATGTATGTAAACATTTTATACAATTTCTAGTAAATACACAAAATTTTAGGGGAGAAATTATAGAGATACTTAGATAAATAAAAAGTCACATCACCAAATAATTAAGAATTTCTACTGTGGGCATACTACTGAATTTTCTTCTTCCAGTATGTGTTTGTGTGCATGTGTGCATGTGTGCGTATTTTTATGTGTGGATATACAGATGGAGGCCGAAGGTGAGATGTCTTTGCCAATCTCTCAGTGAAGCCAGGGCTTCTCAGTCCAGCCAGGCTGGCTGACCAGTGACTCCCAGGGAACATATATGCCCACAGCTAATAGTGCTCTTGCGGGAGTTGAAGGACATTTAAGAGATGGGATCTAGCTTGAGGAAATGGGTCATTAGAAAGTGACCTAGTTCCTGTTCTGGCATAAACTGCCTGTCACCACGCTTTCTCGTCAGGAGACACAGTGGATTGGATCTCCTAAAACCCATCAACCAAAATTCTCCCTCCTCCCCCAAATAGCTTCAGGTTGAGTGTTTCATCGCAGCAATGGGAGAAGTAGCTGTGTGTGTTTTAATATGCTTTGGGGAAAACTGTGTGATATTTAATTATTTTGAAATTTGTATAATCCAAATGATGATAGTGTTTTGCTTAAGTTTTAAAATAAGACCAGAAGGTAAGTTTGAATGTGTGGCTTTGAAAAGGCCCATTCTTTGAAAAGAACTCTCTTTATGTTTTTTCTTCCCTTTATACATAAAAAAATCTATAGCCTTTATACCTCTCTCTCTCTTTTTCTCTATCTCTCACACACCGACAAGTATGCAGGGTGATTCTGCTCCTTGTCTCTGACCTTGTCAACTCCATCTTACTTGTCTAAGAAAGCCAAAACTGCAACAGAGAACAATAATCTAGATTTATAGAATACTTTTTAAATGACCACAATCCTCCCCTATCAGTGGTCTGGGAGAGGGGCATGGGAGGAGAAGAGAGAAGAAGGGTGAGATTGAAAGGGAAGGAGGGGGGGGCTACAGCTGGGATACAATAAATTGTAATTAATTAAAAATTTAATTAATTAAAAAATGACCACAAGACTGCTAAAATATTTCAGTTTGGTATCATCTTAAAATGGAGGAATTACTTACTCCCTGGACAGTGATTTTTCCATTGCTGATACACAGCTTAGACAGTCCCAATTCTGGTACATATCATTACAGTCTCTGTCTTCTGTGTAGCCTTTCTTTTCACCCCACAAATAACCACGTGTCCCAGGCATTAGAGTATAGGTGCACAAGAAGCTTTGTGTGCTGAGAGGAATTAAACATTCTGATGACTTTTCTTCCTGAATCTCAACAGAGTGACACTGCGCTCATCAGCCTCACAGAGCTGAAGGTGTGACATGATAACATGAAGAACTTCTCAGCCTGGGTCCACGCTACTTCATGCAGTTCTGGAAATAATACTTTTTCAGTCGTTTACGACCCATAAAATGTATCATCTAAGGCTGAGTCCACAATCTTGGCCAATAATTATAGCTAAGAGTCAACTACAATGAACACAGCTTGGAAGCAGTATCTCTGAGCAGTCTGGAAGATTCCCATTTTAATCGTGCTACCTACATTTGGGCAACTGTCGATAGTATTTGGCCTTTTCGCCTTTCTCCAGTTCTAACTCTCCAGTTCCAACACTCAAACTACCAATAAATAAATAAATAAACAAATAAATAATGAATGAATGAATGGCAAAGTTTAATTAGCTTAATACTTTGTTCTTAAAGTTACATTAGGATGTTTCTAATCCTTCTAATGTGGCCATATTCGACAGAAAAGAATAAACAAAGAAGTACGTAGGCAAGTGTCGTCTCTGGGAAACTACAGAGAAAGCAGCTTGTTAAAATATTATCATCTGTTGCCCTCTGCTGGCTGTATTTGAAATTCAGTTTTGTTTTAGAAGAAAGAAATACTACATGTACCCACCAGCACTGTGAACATGTGTGTGGATGCTGGATAATCAACTTTTCAACACTTGTAAAAGGCACCTATGCTTAGCCGAGCTTCTAGAGTGATCTTCTTATCGATTCATCATAGCAGACAAGGTGGGGCCATTAAAGAGAGTTTCCGTTAGAGAGCAGGAAACACACATAGTTTACGAGATACAGCTGTCTCTCTTCCATAGGACCAAAGAAGAACCACAGCCCATAGATGTAGCAACCTAGCTCTGCCATACGGTTTAATGAGCACTCAGGACTACCTGAAAGTTTATAAAGGATGCAGGGACTTTTTACCAACATGTCTTCCTCTGACGGTATGTCTCACGTCTTTAACAATTATAGCGTTAGTCAACATGCTTGGAGAACATGACTCAAATGTGTATTTATTTTTTTTTCTTTCAATGCAGTTTATTCAGGAACATTGAACAATCCTCGGACCCTGGTGAAAGCCAGCCCACAGCTTAAATAGCCTCTGGGTAGCCAACCCAGGCGTGCCACGGGGGCAATGCAGATAGGTCCACATACATGGAAGCAAGCCAGATCCTCGGCCTTAGCCAAATGTGGAGTTGTTCGTGACAGAGAGCACTCACCATCGGGAAGGTGGAAGGCGGAAACCAGCTCCATCTTTAAGGCATAGCATTCCGCAGCTCTCTACAGTTCCCCCTTTTTGTTTTAGACGCATCAGGCAAGAGTAGAGGTCTGATCTCTGATATTAGAAATAAATTGGGACTTTGTACAGATGTTCATTTAGGTGTCATCCACCCAAAGAGCATCAGACCCGTCCAATACCTTTTTCTCAGAGGCGGGACCTGGGGCATCAACCCGCATGCAATCAGACATGCTCTTCTCTGGGTCCAAAGCGGCTGACCCTGAGTGCAGTGCTTAGCCTCGCATCCTGAGCGTATGATTTTAGTTTTTTATGGTATCCAATCATGCTTGGGGAGAATGTCCTGCTTCAATGGCTGTAAAGGCCTGAATGATCATGGCTGCATCACACTG
Organism: Meriones unguiculatus; assembly: GCF_030254825.1. Taxonomy (NCBI): domain Eukaryota; kingdom Metazoa; phylum Chordata; class Mammalia; order Rodentia; family Muridae; genus Meriones; species Meriones unguiculatus. The sequence goes on along the minus strand of NC_083352.1, from coordinate 139,625,521 downwards.
TTGTGAGACTCTAATCTTGCATATATACCACAGGCAAACCAAGGAGACCAACACCAGAAGGCCTGCTAACACTCCCATGCCCGCCCATTCCTTCAGATGATTCATGGCTGCAGCAATCCATGTTGATAATCCTGTGGCTAGTCCTGCGTCCACTCCGGTAGAATTTACTGTGACAATGGCCACTCTCAGCTGCTCCATCGTAGTATCGAATTCTCCAGTCCAATTACCTAAAATATAGCTCGACAATTGTTTAGACAGATTTGCAGTGCAGGAAAAATTCCCATGTTGTATGCTAGTGACACAAAGTCCAGCATACTTTCATTGACAGCCAGGTTGAGCGATTTGCCATAGGGTATCAATTTGCTCCTGCAAGAGGTCAATCCTCTGATTGAACACCATCAAGCTTCCTTTTAGTTGAGCATTAATTCTTTTATGTACAACTAAGGCATGAGCTACATTGGCTAAATGATTATTCAGGGTCTGAGCAGTCTGCCCAGTATGACTCATGGCTAATGCCCTGGTGGTAGCTCCAACAGCCGTCAATGAGATGGTAGTAACAATGGTGGCTGTAGTTCCAAGATCCCTTTTCTGTCTGAAGAGAGTCATAGCGTGAGGGGCATCAGTGGGCATAGGCACCCAGTGAGGCATGCGAGTAACCAGGGCATACCTAACTTTACTAGCATTCCAGCATTGGGCAAAAAAGCAAGTATCATTACCACAATTACTTGGCTCTATCTAGCTAATAATGAATAAAAATGGGGGATATAAACAAACAGGCGTGGGCTTATAGGAAATATTATGAGAAGCCTTAACCCCTCGTTGGAACATCCTGCGTCAGTTCTAGAACTAGCAGTGGTGGTGTCCGAGGTCTGAGTAGGTTCAGGAGACCATTGCCCCCAGGGGCGAGACGTGCTCCATGCCAATTGACTAACTCCATGTTTTCCTCCAATTTTGAAAGTCATTTAAGGTTCTTAAATTATTTTTTTCCCTTTTTTCTTAAATTTTTCATCAATTACACTTTATTCATTCTGCATCCCCCCATAAGCCCCTCCCTCCTCCCATCCCAATCCCACCCTCCCTCCTCCCTCTGCTTGCATGCCACTCCCCAAGTCCACTAATAGGGGAGGTTCTCCTCTCCTTTCTGATCTTAGTATGTCAGTTCACATCAAAAGTGGCTGTATTGTCCTCTACTGTGGCCTGGTAAGGCTGCTCCCCCCTCCAGAGGGAGGTGATGAAAGAGCAGGCCAATCAGAGTATGTCAGAGGCAGTCCCTCATCACATTACTATGTAACCCACTTGGACACTGAACTGCCCTGGTCTACATCTGTGCAGGGGTTCTAGGTTATCTCCATGAATAGTCCTTGGTTGGAGTATGAGTCTCTGGGAAGTTCCCTATGTTCAAATTTTCTTGTTCTGTTGCTCTCCTTGTGGAGACCCTGTCCTCTCCAGCTCTTACTATTTCCCAGTTCTTACCTAAAATTCCGTTCACTCTGCCCAACAGTTGCCCATCAGGCTCAGCATCTGCTTTGATAGTCTGAAGGGCAGAGGCTTTCAGAGGCCCTCTGTGGTAGGTTCCTAGGTTGTTTCCTGTTTTCTTCTTCTTCTGATGTCCATCCTCTTTGCCTTTCTGGATGGGGATTGGACGTTTTAGTTAGGGTCCTCTCTCTTGCTTAGTTTCTTTAGATGCACAGGTTTTAGTGGGTTTGTCCTATGTTGTATGTCTATATGAGTGAGTATATACCATGTGTGTCTTTTTGCTTCTGAGACAACTCACTCAGGATGATCCTTTCCAGATCCCACCATTTACCTGCAAATTTCATGATTTCCTTATTTTTCATTGCTGAGTAATATTCCATTGTGTAGATGTACCACAATTTCTGCATCCATTCTTCAGTTGAGGGGCATCTGGGTTGTTTCCAGCTTCTGGCTATTACAAATAAAGCTGCTACAAACATGGTTGAGCAAATGTCCTTTTTGTGTACTTGAGCCTCTTTTGGATATATGCCCAGTAGTGGTATGGCTGGATCTTGAGGAAGCGCTATTCCTAGTTGTCTGAGAAAGTGCCAGATTGATTTCCAGAGTGGTTGTACAAGTTTACATTCCCACCAGCAGTGGAGAAGGGTTCCCCTTTCTCCACAACCTCTCCAGCATGTGTTGTCACTTGAGTTTTTGATCTTGGCCATTCTCATGGGTGTAAGGTGAAATCTCAGGGTTGTTTTGATTTGCATTTCCCTAATGGCTAATGAGGTTGAGCATTTCTTTAAGTGCTTCTCTGCCATTCGGTATTCCTCTACAGAGAATTCTCTGTTTAGCTCTGTTCCCCATTTTTTAAGTGGATTACTTGGTTTGCTGCTTTTCAGCTTCTTTAGTTCTTTATATATACTGGATATGAGTCCTCTGTCAGATAAAGGGTTGGTGAAGATTCTTTCCCAATCTGTAGGTGGTCGCTTTGTTTTGATGACGGTGTCCTTTGCTTTACAGAAGCTTTTCAGTTTCATGAGGTCCCATTTATTGGTTGTTGCTCTTAGAGCCTGTGCTGTTGGTGTTCTGTTCAGGAAGTTTCCCCCTGTACCAATGAGTTCTAGGGTATTTCCCACTTTTTTTTCAAGCCGATTTAATGTGTCTGGTTTTATGTTGAGGTCTTTGATCCACTTGGACTTCAGTTTTGTGCAGGGTGACAAGTATGGATCTATTTTCATTTTTCTACATGTAGACATCCAGTTAGACCAGCACCATTTGTTGAAGATGCTATCTTTTTTCCATTGTATGGTTTTGGCGTCTTTGTCAAAGATCAGGTGTCCATAAGTGTGTGGGTTTATTTCTGGGTCCTCTGTTCGGTTCCATTGATCCACCATTCTGTTTCTATGCCAGTACCATGCAGTTTTTAAAACTGTTGCTCTATAGTACAACTTAAGATCAGGGATGGAGATACCTCCAGAAGATCTTTTATTGTAGAGGATTGTTTTAGCAATTCTGGGTTTCTTGTTATTCCATATGAAGTTGAGAATTTTCCTTTCCAGGTCTGTAAAGAATTGTGTTGGTAATTTGATGGGAATTGCATTGAATCTGTAGATTGCTTTTGGTAAGATGGCCATTTTTACTATGTTAATCCTACCAAGCCATGAGCATGGGAGATCTTTCCATCTTCTCATATCTTCTTCTAATTCTTTCTTCAGAGATTTGAAATTTTTTTCATACAAGTCTTTGACTTCCTTGGTTAGGGTTACTCCGAGGTACCTTATGTCATTTGTGGCTATTGTGAAGGGTGTTGTTTCCTTAATTTCTTTCTCAGCCCTTTTGTCTTTTGTATACAGGAGGGCTACTGATTTTTTTGAGTTAATTTTGTATCCTGCCACTTTGCTGAAGGTGTTTATCAGCTGTAGGAGTTCCCTGGTAGAGTTTTTGGGGTCACTCACGTATACTATCATATCATCTGCAAATAGTGATAATTTGACTTCTTCCTTTCCAATTTGTATCCCCTTGATCTCCTTCAACTGTCTTATTGCTCTAGCAAGGACTTCCAACACTATGTTGAAGAGATATGGAGAGAGTGGGCAGCCTTGTCTTGTCCCCAATTTCAGTGGGATTGCTTTAAGTTTCTCTCCATTCAGTTTGATGTTGGCTATAGGCTTGCTGTATATCGCCTTTACTATGTTTAGATATGTGCCTTGTATCCCTGATCTCTCCAATACTTTGAACATGAATGGATGTTGGATTTTGTCAAAGGCTTTTTCAGCATCTAGGGAGATTATCATGTGGCTTTTTTCTTTCAGTTTGTTAATATGGTGGATCACATTGATGGATTTCCGTATATTGAACCACCCCTGCATACCTGGGATGAAGCCTACTTGGTCATAGTGGATAATATCTTTGATGTGTTCTTGGATTCGGTTTGCAAGTATTTTATTAAGTATTTTTGCATCAATGTTCATAAGGGAGATTGGCCGGAAATTCTCTTTCTTTGTTGAGTCTTTGTGAGGTTTAGGTACCAAGGTGACTGTGGCTTCATAGAATGAATTTGGTAATATTCCTTCTGTTTCTATTTTGTGGAATAGTTTGAAGAGAATTGGTGTTAGCTCTTCTTTGAAGGTCTGGTAGAATTCTGCGCTGAAGCCATCTGGTCCTGGGCTTTTTTTGGATGGGAGACTTTTGATGACCGCTTCTATTTCTTTGGGGGATATAGGTCTATTTAGTTGATTTACCTGGTCCTGGTTCAGCTTTGGTAAGTCAAATCGATCAAGAAAATTGTCCATTTCATTTAGATTTTCAAATTTTGTGGCATATAGACTTTTGAAGTAAGTCCTAATGATTGTTTGGATTTCCTCAGTGTCTGTAGTTATATCCCCCTTTTCATTTCTGATTTTGTTGATTTGGGTGGTGTCTCTCTGCCTTTTAGTTAGCCTGGCTAAGGGTTTGTCGATCTTGTTGATTTTCTCAAAGAACCAGCTCTTGGTTTCATTGATTCTTTGAATTGTTTTATTTGTTTCTAATTGATTGATTTCAGCCCTGAGTTTGATTATTTCCAGCCGTCTACTCCTTCTTGGTGTGTCTGCTTCTTCTTTTTCTAGGGTTTTTAAGTGAGCCATTAGGGTGCTTGAATGAGCTGTCTCGAATTTCTTCTTGAAGGCACTTAGTGCTATGAACTTTCCTCTTAGCACTGCTTTCATTGTGTCCCACAAGTTCGGGTATGTTGTGTCTTCATTTTCATTGATTTCTAGAAAGACTTTAATTTCTTTCTTTATTTCTTCCCTGACCCAGCTGTCATTTAGTAACAACTTGTTCAGTTTCCATGTGTGTGTAGACTTTTTGTTATTTCTGTTATTGTTGAGGTCCAGCTTTATTCCATGGTGATCAGACAAGATACATGGGATTATTTCAATCTTCTTGTATCTGTTGAGGCTCGCTTTGTGACCCACTATGTGGTCTATTTTGGAGAAGGTTCCATGAGGTGCTGAGAAGAAGGTAAATTCTTTTGTGTTTGGGTGTAAAGTTCTGTAAATGTCTGTTAGGTCCATTTGATTCATGACCTCTGTCAGAGACATTGTTTCTTTGTTTAATTTCTGTTTGGTTGACCTGTCCTTTGTTGAGAGTGGGGTGTTGAAGTCTCCCACTATTAATGTGTGTGGATCTATATGCGCTTTAAATTTTATCAATGTTTCTTTCATAAATGTGGGTGCCCTTGTATTTGGGGCATAGATGTTCAGGATTGTGATGTCTTCCTGGTGGAATTTTCCCTTGATGAGTATGAAGTGTCCTTCCCCATCTCTTTTGATTAATTTTGGTTGAAAGTCTATTTTATCAGATATTAGAATGGCTACTCCTGCTTGCTTCTTGGGTCCGTTTGCTTGGAAAGTCGTCTTCCAACCCTTTACCCTCAGGTAATGTCTATCTTTGTGTCTTAGGTGTGTTTCTTGTATGCAACAGATTGCTGGGTTTTGTTTACGTATCCATTCTGTTAATCTGTGTCTTTTTATTGGAGCGTTGAGTCCATTGATGTTGAGAGAGATTAATGACCAGTGGCTGTTAGATCTCTTGATTTTGATGTTGGCTGTGGTCATCAGGTTGTGTGCTTGGTTGCTTTTTGTTTTACTGAAGTGAGGTTATTTATTTCCTGTGTTTTCTTGAATGTAGCTAGCTTTCTTGGGTTGTATTTTCCCTTCCAGTGTCTTCTGTAATGCTGGATTTGTTTGTAGGTATTGTTGAAATTTGTTTTTGTCATTGAATATCTTGTTTTCTCCATCTATGAGGACTGAGAGTTTTGCTGGGTATAGTAGCCTGGGCTGACATCTGTGTTCTCTAAGGGTCTGCATGATATCTGTCCAGGCCCTTCTGGCTTTCATAGTCTCTGTTGAAAAGTCAGGTGTGATTCTAATGGGTTTGCCATTATATGTTACTTGGCCTTTTTCCCTTGCAGCTTTTAGTATTTTTTCTTTGTTCTGTATACTTACTGTTTTGATTATTATGTGGCGGGAGGATTTTCTTTTCTGGTCAAATTTGCTGGGTGTTCTGTAGGCCTCATGTATTCTAATTGGCCTCTCCTTTAGCTTGGGGAAATTTTCTTCAATGATTTTGTTGAAAATATTTTCTGGGCCTTGGAGAAGGGAGTCTTCTTTTTCCTCTATACCTATTATTCTTAGGTTTTGTCTTTTCATATTGTCTTGCATTTCTTGGACGGTCTTTGTCAGGAATTTTTAAGATTTAACATTTTCTTTGACAGATACATCGATTTCTTCCATTGTATCTTCTACACCTGAGATTCTTTCTTCCATCTCTTGTAGTCTGTTGGTTATGCTTACCTCTGTAGTTCCTGTTTTCTTCCCTAGATTCTTCCTTTCCATTATTTCTTCCATTTGTGTTTTCTTTAATTTTTCCAATTCTATCTTCAGGTCTTGAGTTGTTTTGTTTACTTCCTTCACCTGTCTGATTGTACTTTCCTGTTTTTCTTTTAGTTCCTTCAACTCTGTTTCTTTCATTTCATTCAGTGTTTTAAGCATTTCCTTTCTAAAGGCCATAAACTGTTTGGCTGCAGCTTCCTCTATTTCTTTACGGATGGCAATATTCTGTTTGAGTTTATCTTCCTCTATGTCTTTACGAATCTTATTTGTTTCCTCTGTTATCATCTTCATGAGCATACTTGTTAGGTCATCTTCTTGGATTTCAGTTATGGTGGGGTGTCCAGGGCTACTTGCCCCTGGGTAACTGGGTTCTGGAGATGCCATATTGCTCTGTCTTTTGTTGCTTGAGCTTTTACGCTGGCCTCTACCCATTGTGTTATCTTAGGAGTTTGGGGTTATTTTCTGGTGGTTCCTGGGGATCCTGTGGTGGAGAGAATCCCCTTTGCAGAAAGCTGGATTTTCCTGAAGGATGTCTTCTCAGCTTTTTGGGTATAGTCCCTGGATGGCTGGTGTTTTTTCAGGAGTTGCTCACCTCAGGGATATAGACCTGAGTGGTAACTGTGGTCTTTGTTAGTCGAGAGGGTTCTCCTCTCACCCAGGGAAGTCCTGAGGGCAGCTGCCCTGTTTCTGGGTTTCTTGTTGCAAATTTAATGATCAGCTGCTGTGACCCAGTTGGACATCAGGCGCGCCTCAACTGTTTGTGCCTGTGTATGGAGCACAGCTGAGTGCTGGCGCCTCGGCCCCACTAGACTGCTAGACTTTTTCTAGGGAAGGATTGGGTGATTTAGATCAGTACAGTTTCCTTCCTTCCCCGTGGATTCTCTGGAGACACGGACTCCTAGTGTCTTTTTTTGCCCTGCTGCACACTGCTCAGTGTCCGCCAGCTGGCTGGCCACAGAAATTTGCCTGTGCCTGGAGCACAGCTATGTGATGGCGGCTCAGTCTCTGCCAGCTGTCTGGTGCGCAGAAACTGCCTGTGTCTGCCTTTGTGGCTTTTGGGAGTCTGAGTGGCTCCCTAAGCTGGGTAATTTTCCGGGGACTTTTTCAGGTTGGGGGTGAGCTGAGTGCTCTGAGATCAGACCCGCCGTTTCTATCTCTGGCGGCGAATCAGGCGCGCAGGCAGGCAGGGCTCTGTGCCGGAACCTGGGTCCCCGGCTCTGGCTCCGGGCTGGCTCCTGGGGTGCCCGTGGAACCCGCCCGAGTTTTTTCCAGGGGATGTCTGGGTGACCTAAGGCCGGTCCCAATCGTTTCCTGTACCCTGGGGTTATCTCTCGACTGAAAATTCCAGTCTCTGATAGTGTGGTGCCCAAGGTTCAGTCTGGGACCGTGACCAGAGACACTGGCTTGTGGCTCTGGGCTGGGGCTGGGGCTGGCGGCCGGCAGCCAAGCGTCTGGCGGAACCGGGATCTCTTCCGCGGTTTAGCCGGGTGAGTTAAAAGCTGATTGAATCCCCCACCGTGGGGTATCCTCTCACCTGGATAACACAATGACTGTGTTTTATGGCCGAGAGTTCTGATTGCTGTTCACTGTGCTGATCCTGCTGTGCTGCTGCTCAGAATGAGAGTCCTCCCGGCGCCGCCATCTTGCCCCTCCTCCTCAAATGTGTATTTAAACCCCACAACCCTCACAAGTAGGTGTTGCTCAGTCTGTTGAACAGATGGGAATTCACCAACCCAGAGGGATTAGTGGCAGCATTGTCAAGGGACAGAGCAGAGGGAGCAGGTCCATGTTTCCAGGAGCTCCACCTCACGTTTGCAGTGCTGCTTCTGCACTGGCCAGATAACCTGCTCACACTGGTGCCCAGCTGTCAGTTGTTTTTCCTGTCACTGTGATCAAAATTGCTAACAGCAATAACTTAAGGGGAAATATTTATTTTGTCTAATTTATTAATAGAGTTCAGTACATGGTGGCTTAATCCTATGTGCTTGGGTAGAACACCATAAGAGCAGGAACATGCCTTTCCTTATCCCCTTCCCCTCAGCCTACCACCATATGTATGTACATATTCATATATATACATATATACAATACAACTTTATTCACTAGCTTATTTATTGTTGTCTCTCTAATGCTTACTAAAAGACATTTTATCTGATGTTTCTACACTGAAAGTGTGGGCTTTGGAGAGAGAAAAACCACTGGTTTTCTTCAATGCTATAACACAAAGTCTAACCACAAAGCTTCCATCAACCTATGTCACCACGCATAAGGACATGGGCAGGAGTTGTGGGAACTGGTTCTGAGGAGATATTAGCATATGTCTACTCGCCCCAACAGAACAGCAGGAGGAAACAGAGAAACGATTCCACCCCAGTGGAGTTGGGGAACTGATTTGCTTAAGTGGGGTTAAACACAGGATCACAAGACAGCTTACGGGTGGCTACAACACCAAGGGAAAGGCCTCTCTCTCTCTCTCTCTCTCTCTCTCTCTCTCTCTCTCTCTCTCTCTCTCTCTCCATGGCAATTGCCTTACTCTTTGGGGGTGGACAGTGGGGAGACTTCAGGAGTCCTGCACATGTCATGAGGGAATGTCAAGGAGCCTAGGTCTGTGTGCTTACCCCTCAGGCGACTGCTGCTGCCATGCCATGCCCAGAGGACAGTCCTCTACAGCAGCTGGTCCTCGGGGAAACGCTCCGTGTGCGTCTGTGTTATGTTCCAGTGAATCAACACTTTTTATATTCTGTAATCTGCTACAGAGTAGGAACTCACGGCCACGTTCCAGGATATAAAATGTAGCCTAAGAAACCACCATGTCAGGAAGTCACAGGAGTGCTGTAACGCCAGCACTCAGGAGGCTGATGTAGGAGGATCGCCGGGAGCACAGGCCCAGCCTGAGCAATGAAAGGGGCCCAGCGTGTCAGCATGTCCAAATGTTTGTATGTTCAGCTCTCTCAGCCTATGTGATGCCCCAGAGAAGCTAGACCTCAATGCAACAAATTCTAAATGAGATAATAATCAAGCCTGCTTATTTCTGAGTGTTGGGAAGTCAGATCTTCCTTGTTGGCAGTGGTTCTCAAGCTTCCTAATGCTGCAAACCTTTAAGAAAAAGTTCTTGTTGTGCTGAACCCCAAACATAAAAATTTCATTTCTACTTCATAACTATAATCTTTCTACTGTTATGAATCACAACATAAATATCTGACATGCAAGATATCCGATATGCCAGCCCCAAAGGACTGGCAATCCACAGGCTGAGAACCATTGCTTGAAGCAATGTGGACCACTACTTCTGTCAGCTCTGTTACGCCAAACTCTGGAAACAGTACTGGGCCTGCCTTCAGTCTGCTCCAGCCGGGAATAGATGTGTCTAAGCTTTTCTAACCATTATGAGACTCATAGAACACAGAATTCCCTGAATTACATCAAATTACTCGGGCACTTAGGCAGAGTGTTAAGGAACTGAGTGGGGTTTGAAATATTGGCTAAAAGGATATTTTGTTACTTTTTTTTTTTGTTTCCCAATCCTTTCAATAGTTTTGCATAGTGTTTTTGCTTCTTTCATTTATTTGCTTTCACTTTCATTTTCTGTTCAAGCAACATCTCTAGCCATGAGAAAAGAATGATGCCTGAGAAGCTACTGTCTTCTGTCTCCTCTGAGGGGACATTCTTCAAGCTTCATAGTCTGAAGTTGCTGCTGTGTACAGTTGTGCTCCACTTCTCCTGAGCCTCACTCAGCACTCTAATCTCTGTACTTCTGTGGCTGGTTCTTGAACTATCAACTAGGACAGAAAGTAGCTCTTGGTTTTTTATGATGTGGAAATTGTCTAAGATGTCACCATTATGTTAATAAGGCAAGGAAATCTTTTAACAGTTGGTGCAGAAATTCAAAATGCCACCTTGGCAAATTTTTAGTATTGTCTCAAAAGAGGAAGGATGGAGCATGCTTTTACTGGTTCTTGGTATCTATCTATGCTCAAGTGTTGTGAGCAGCTGGGACTGGACATCCTAAGATGAAGGACTTGAAAGTGAGTGTGGGAAAAAATGTTTGCTGAGTGAGGAGTTGTCCCAGGCTGCCATTCTCTGTTCCGTGAAGATTTTGCCCATATATCTCCTAGTACTACTTTCATTCCCTGTTGTCAGTAGTTACAGCTTGTGTTTATTTCTCAAATTACTCATTTTTAATAACTTGAAGCAGCATTCATCACTTTTATTTTGATGCTCAGTCTCTCCGAACCACAGGAACCTTAGCTGGCAGAATGGAGGAAGAGGCATAGCACTGCTCCTGGAGGCTTGCTGCTCTCCAGATTTCCCGTCCTCCTCAACTGCTCAAGAGGCAGCAGTTCTCACGGTATGAGTTTCCCTTGCATGGGTTATTTTCATCTACTGTCAATAATGTGAACTAGTCTGTAACATTGCAAACATTCTTGTGCCATCAACAGTAACTTTGTTCTGTTAGTTATAAATCTGACTAAAAAACCCACCCCAAACAAAATACCTTAAAATTTTTCACCAGCAGTCTTTTTAGGGGAATTATCTAACTTGCAGAACTTTTATGAAAGAGGAATTGGAGTTGCACTTTGATACTTTATGAGAAACTTGGGTGAGGGAGGACTTAGGATTCAAACTGTGTTTCCTGTTTACATTCACTGAAAAATACCAATGCCTGTCTCTGTAAAGTATGAAAGTGAACATTCCTTCACTCATTCGTTAACTTGTTTATTGATCCTTAAAAGCTGTGACGAAAGTAATTTACAACTTAGAAGAGTTGACTCTTTGAAGCTACTGCTGCACACCACATTACATAGGAATCGTGTCAATTCCAAGTGTGCACTGCATTTCTTGACTGGCTTTAGACAGGAACTATACAGGTGGTCATAGTTTCAACCTCTGTTTGTATAAAGCCATATTTCCTGAGACTTGAAATTGAGTAAAAATTTTATTTTCGAAATTCAGAAATAAAAATCCATAGGTTCAAAAGTTGTCTAGTATTCTGAGTACAATGATAAAATCTGACATCCTACTTAGTTCCCCCTGGATTGTGAATCACTCAACCCTCTGCCAATGTATCCACTCTGTATATTACCACCCATCTGTCGCTTGGTAGTGATTTCAATTATCACACAAACTGTGGAAGTGATTGTGTTCAAGTGACTCTTAATTTTAGTGACAGTCTCAAGTCACAAATGGAATGACAAAAACTTGGAAAAAACAAAGAGAAAATAGTAAATGCTTCTTTTGTGCAAAAACAAGCATGGTACAAAGTGATGGGAAGAACAGTAATGTCCTATGCTGAGGAAGCGAAGGTCACAGTAAATTAGTGTTTACATTAATCTTACTGTGGCTGCTTTATGAAATCAAGCTTCTAATAGGTCTGCATATACCTCCCACATGAATATAGTATATATAATATACATACAGTGGTGTCTGTAGTTTCAGGCACACTTTGAGATGTTGACATACACTATTATTATTTATTGAGGAGGCGTCTCAGGAGGAATGGACTAAGAGGAGCAGATGAAAGAAAGAGCGTGGTGGGTCTCTTCTGCAGAGCTGAAGCTGATAGCAAGACAATCTCGGGTCATTTATGCAGCAAGGGTTTGCTCTTTTGTTACAAGGCAAAGGGCTGATCTACCAGGACCTCTTGGTGTGACTCTGCTTGCAGACTGCTGGGAAGGAAGACAGCTATGAGGAACCAAGAGGCAGCATTCTCAAAATCTGAGGCATTGCTGTACCATGTGGTAAAGGCGAGTGGCTCACAGCTGGACAGGAGCAAACCATGCCATCAAGCTGTGTGTTCATCTCCCTCAAAATGACTTAGCACAATAATTATAAACTGGTTCAGGATAAGATAAGTTTCGGCTAGGCACTTTATTCGTATTTGAATGACAAAGAGTCATAAATACCAATGCATTCTTACACAAACTGCCCCATATAACATTTTTCATTTTTGAAAGTTTTTATTGTTACATCCTGTTCCTTTTTCAAACCAATCATAGATTTTTTTTTTTTGCACTCTTGTGGGTTATTGTAAATGCAGAGCAGCTGAGAGTTGTAACAGAATGTCAAAGCATGTGTGATTGCAGGAACGTGAGGAAAGAAATGACGCAACTTGAGGTTGCAGTGATCATAACCACAGCACAGAATTCACTGGGGTAAGTAGTGAGAGATCATACTGAGAACTGGTTTAAGGGCCAGATCATGAAAGCCCCTGAAATACCACAAGAGTTGGATCATTGTCTTAAGGATAATAGATCTATTAGTTTCCTTGAGCTGTCAGATTAAATTAGCAACCAAAAAAAAAATAGATGTCTTAAAACAATAAAAATTTATCCACTTGAAATTCTCAAGGCTAAAAAGTTGGCATTAAACTGGCAACTACACTATACTTCTCCTGGAAATGCCCTACTTGGCTTCTCTAGCTTTTGTTGGACACTGTGGACCCTGTCTATGACAACACTGCTCCCTGCTGACTTCCCATAACATTCTGGATGGCCTCCTTCTACCTCCACTTATCATGAGGTTGGTGATGGTCCTCAAGGCTTATTAAGAGAATCCAGGATAATCTCCTTATCTCAATGTTTTGAATTATATCTGTGAAAATACCTTTTCCAAATTAAGTAACATTTACAAGTTCCTAGGATTAGGATATCTTTCTTAGGAGCAATTGTTGATATACTATAGTAGGAATGTGTAGACTATTTTAAATCAAGAGAACAACATGATCAAAGTTATATAGGGGAAAATAAGAACTCTGCAACCTTACAGGAGCGGGTTAGATACAGTTAATTCTGAAGATAAGGAAACTTTATTAATGCTAGGTTAGCATGTCAGATGTCAATGGTGAGGGGTTTTATATTTGTATTGCTGATAAGAAAGGCATGAAGTGGCCACAAATATGTTTCAGAAATAAAAGAAAGGTTAAGTGTGTCTGAAAGACACCAGTATCTGAGGTACTGGATAGCATATCTGTGTGGCAGGAACACTTTCGTTGGTCATATCTGTAGGAAGAAGAGGCTTGATAGAACCACTAATGTAGGCTTCGTTTTGGCTGAAGTGCGAGAGGTATATAGAAACAGAGGAATGCAATCCAACAGTAGTAATAGATCTCTCCAGAAGATGGCTCTCGGACCATTTCTTTGCTTTCTATTTCTATCTTGTTCAGAAAAGGTCATTACAAGTTTACCATGATAAACAAAATTGATAAAAAATTTCAATGTATTCTTAGTATACAACCTAAATATCTTTTTAGACTGATACATCCATGTAGTACTGCATCGTGGGAACATCATGCCACTGCATCTGGACACCAGAATTCAATATAAAATAAGCAGGAAAGAAGAGCATAGTTTATGCTACGTATCTTCCTACAAATAGCGCCAGCCTGCTTATGATTTCTGGATGCCTTGGCTTGAAGTATGTCTGTGGGATAAGCAAGTGGAGTTGTCTGTGACACTTCTTGTGCTCTACCAATGTTATCTAAAAATATTTCAGAAAGGCTTACTCCATATATTTATCTCAGTAGGTTGGAGAACCTGACACCTATTTGGGAGAGAACAAGAGAAACAACACAAAGCAAAAATCCCTTCAGCTTTCTTCGTGAAAGCATCAGTTCAGGAAAAGATATAGGAAGGACAATGGTCACTTCTATTACTATTAAGACTGTAGTTGTGAGGTTTATGTATGAAATAAATACTCATATTTTCTGGCATTCCTATGAAGCTAAGCCTGGTGCAAGCCTAAATCCCCAGAGGAGTCTGGTCTGGAAATAGGTTTTCTTGTATGTCTTTTCTCAAATGTAAGGTGATTCTTCTTTGAAATTCCAGAACCTATGACTTTTCCATGGGGTACTTTCCTGGTCACTGGGCACTTTGCATGTTCATACAGAGGCATATGTCTCCAGAGATGCTCCACAAATAACTGAGAAGTAAAGATGACGGAATCCCAGCTTCCTTAGATCTGAAGCACCTTCAGGAAGTAATGTGAATCTTCCCCTTTGAGGACTTCTACTCTTCATTTTCATTACTGCTTCTCTGACTCCCTCCTGCCTTCTCCCAGGAACAAGACCTAAGTAAATGTCTGCATAACTTCAGTCTCAGCACTTCCCTCTGAGGAACCCAATCCAACACAGTGCTCCAGAGCAGATGTACTTACTCCATATCCTGTTTCCCGTTGGCACCTGTAAGCAGCTCTGGGTTTTACTGCTGTCTTTCAATTCCAAACCTCCAGACGTCACTTCTAAGCTGGCAAGATTTCCTGCCTTTAAAGTTGAGTTCATTCTCTTTTGGAAATCATGAAAGCATCACAGATGGCCCCATGATATAAATAATTAGTGACAAAGACAACTGTTGCTCATCTGTGATGAATCAAAGTTCTTTTATTTAGTCCACAACAAGCTGGACATAGTCATTACATTGCCCTAGGGCCTGAACAGCAACGCAATTTAGAAGGTTGTCCTGTACTTTCTTGCCTCCTGGGGTCAGATGCTAAATATTTATCTGCAATGTCCCTTTTCATATGCTCCCACACTATCAGTTTCCATGTTGATATTTTTCTTGGCAGTTGGTCCCAGGCTCTGCCGCACAAAGTACAGGCTCTGTTTTTCAGAACTTCACTTTTCAGTGCTCTTCAATACCCTTCATAAAGAGAAATTGCTCTTCTGAAGATTTAAGTAACATACCCAGAAAGCCCTTTAACATCCTCTCTGAGAGGCAGATGACCTCTTGCTGGTTTTAGTCTGTTCTATTTCATCTTCTTCTCTTGACTTTATTGATTAAAGCTGTGATGATTATCCTTCATTCTCCCCTTGGCAATTTAGCCTCAGAAATTTACTTATACAAAATTCTTGCATAGGCTCATCAAGGGACAGCACACTGAAGAAGCTGGAACTTTTCAGAGGTGATCTACCTACCTCCATCTTAATTGCTTCTTGGCATTGACCAAGTATGTAAAATTTAACTTTTTAATCAAGTATGAAAAAAGGCAGGGGACTATGGCATGAAGAGTTTCAAATTTTAGCTTTGGTGCAAAATTCTACGACTGCATCTTTTAGGTAGAACTCATTAGAACACACACCTATGCCTTTTAAATGAATCAATAATTAACATTTGCATGGATGGTTATCAACGTGAGATACTAGAATCAATGATACCAGCATTAACCCAGGACTTAAGGAAATTTAAAATATTGGTCCTACTGAGCACAACTGAACCAGAAGCTCCAAGGATAGGGCCCATCAATCTCATCTTTGTTTAAGTCTGAGACTTGGTGATTCATTAAAAAAAAAAAGTCAAGAACCATCAAGATAGTATGAAGGAGTCTATATTACTAGACAGGACTTAATCACTGTCAAAATCAGTGAAAGGCAGTTTCACAGTGGCTTTGCAGTGATTTTGATTGAAAGACCTGGAAGAATTTTCAGGAATCTGCATTTCAATAAAGGCCAGTTTAAGGCCAGTACCTGAGCTGTTATTCTGCCTTTCCAGCATGGGGCATGAAGTGAGGGTAAAAGAACTGATGGTGGAAATGGAGAAAGGCTGGGGGTGATGGAGAGATAAAGCAAGAAAAAGAGCAGAGATCCTGTCTGCTGTGAAACCAAAACAGCTTCTTATTGCTAGAATATAAATATTATTGAACAACTTTAAAATAAAAAAAGTCCTTGAGAAGAGGTATTGTGTACTTTTAAAATTCACTGCTATCAGTGGAGAATAGAGACAATGAATATCATAGCACATTTTCCTACTCCTTATGGATCAAAGGGCAGGGTATGCAAAGTGTATCTGAAAACTTCATTAGCAAAAGTGCAAGGCCTTTGTCCTAGCATTGTCCCAAAGAAACATGCCATGTCTACAACGGGCCTTCAAAATGGAGGAGGTTTGAGTTCCAAAACAGATACCCTGGCTGCCTCATCTCTACTGTTCTGTCATCTTAGAGTGGAAGCATCACATCATGGTTATAAATGGAAAAGAGAATTTGGAATTTTTACAAGAACTTGTCTAAATGCAAAGGTCGTGACCGTTTTTAATATGTCCATTAACAGTGCTTCTTTCAAAATACGGAAGCTGGCTTCCTCTCTGAGTTTCCAGGCTCAGTGTACCCACTGGAGAGAGAAGTGATGGAAGCAATGTCTTCCACATTGAGGTCACAGGAAACATGCTACCTCTGCCTGGCCTCTCAGCTAGCACCCCATCTCTCTCTCCTAATTCTTTTAATTTTCTGAGAACTTCATATGTGAGCACTGCATTTCTATAACTCCTCCTCCTCTTTCCGACTCCTTCTATGTTCCCTTCCAAATTCATGATCTCTTCTTCATTATTGTTGCAAGCACACATACACACACCACAGTTCATTTAGCTTTCTCCTGTGTACATGTGTCTAGGGCTGACCACTTGGTGTTGGAAAATCCCCATGGGACTCCATCCCCAAAGGAGACTGAGTCTCACTCTTAAGTCGCTCATTACCTGTAGCTCTTACTGTGGTGTTGATATCATGTGTAATTGCCCCTGCTTGCTCCGGCATTGCTCTGATCGTCAGCAGGCAACCACATTAACCAGAGCTCTGGGTTACTCAGGTAGATACAATAAGGCAACAATGCTGTGAGAACACTCAGTCTGTGGGCACGCAGAAAAACTGAGACCTGTCAATCAGGAGCTTTACTCTGCCTACCACAGAAGTGAGCCACTTTGGAAACAGTTCTCCAGATGACAGAAACCAAATATTCGCATGAAAGAATGTGTATATACCCCGTGAAAGCCAGTCATGCAGAAGCACTAGAGAGTGTGCAGAGTCACAAATACTCCTAACTGAAGGACGCTGTCTGTTTCACAAGATGTGTTTAAAAGTCTTTAAGCTGAGCCACAGTTCCTAGTGTCATTGCACATTGAAAACTGATTACTTGTTCATCATGACATCAGCTCAGCGTGCTTGACCACATCATCTGAACTGAGAATGTAAAACTTCTTTTATCTCGAACATTACAAATTACATTACAAAAACATTACAACCACATGAGGAATTTGAGGAATTTGGTAAGCTACATGCTGGCTTTTAATCCATGAAGTGACACATATTCCATTGGCCACATTAAATGCCGTGGAGATAACTGTCTTGAGAAAAACAGAACTATAGGAGAAAACATTAAACAGGAATAAATGCTTACTATGTCTTCCAGTGCTATTGATTTCCACTGATGGGGTAGAAAATGAGGACACTCTGGTCCATATCTCTTGTTGCACAGAAATGATAAGTCTCAGAGCACACACTCATAAAGAGGTACCTCCTGGACAGTGGGATGAGCTCTGCATTTCCTCAGTGTGGCCTGGAAAACCAGAGCTACGAAGCTGTGTCTACCTCTTGCCCTTTGCCCTGAGGCAGCCCATACAAAATCAAATTCATTGCTTTCACACTTCCTTAGTTCTTTTCAGCACATCGAAGGGAAGTTTTCCTGTCAGCTTATAAAATTATTACTAGTAACACATATGTTCTTGCAGCCAATGACTAGTTCAGGAACTAGGCCTACAGATGTGGAGTGGTTTCCCCTCAATGGCCTTCATTAAGTGATATTTTCCTGAACGTGTCTACACTGCAGCTCAGCCCAGGGACGAGTCTGCCATACATAGCTCAGCCTCCTTCTCTCTCCCACATGAGAACCAGCTGAATACACAGAATCTCCTCCTCCAAGCAATAGATCTTATAAAGACGTATACGCAAAACAGATACCCACAGTAGTTCAGAAATGACTATATCTAGGTTTAAAATACAACTTTTGCAGTGCCATAACAGGAAAGCCTAGTTTTTTGGTTGTTTTTTTTTTTCTGAACACCCAAACAATCTCTCATTATCTGATGTCTTATTGACATTTTCCTTGCATCTCAACTTGGTGAGACTCTTTGTCACTATGAGTTCCCAAATATAGTTAGAAGTAAGACATTCCTTTTTTGCATTTTTTTTTTCAAGACAGGCTTTCTCTGTGTAGTCTTGGCTGTCCTGGACTCACTTTGTAGACCAGGCTGGCCTCGAATTCACAGAGATCCAGCTGCCTCTGCCTCCCCTAGTGCTGGGATTACAGAAGACATTTCTTATTGACAGGATGTCTTTGAAACTTCTCCCCTCAAAACTTACCTGGAAATCTCCATTTTTTTTCTCTACTTGCCCAATCATTTTTCCCTTTTCAACCACACTCATTTTAATTCATTCAGACAATAGTAGGCCTATTATATACTAGTTAACACTAGTTATAATACTATTATAATACTATTATAATACTAGTTAACACTATGCCTTTCCATAATGAATAATACTTCCATAAATAGTTACTCTCAGGTGCTTTTTGTTGCTTCTTATTAGGGGAAATAATGATATATTTGATAAAATGCTAAAGGTAGAGTTTAGGTTTGTTTTTTGTTGTTTTTTGTTTTGTTTTGTTTAATTCAAATAAGCATGTGATTTTAGTGGCCAGCAGAGATAATAGTATTGGAAGTAGAGACATTTGAAGGCAAGCACCTCACTTTTGAAAGAAAAGCAGACTTCAGAGTCTAAAGCCTGACTCTGAAAATCAGTACAGCCAGAGCCAAGAAGCAAAGCTGCAGTACAGAGAAGAGTGGGTGTGAAGAGAGAAGCAGCCTCAGTGCAGGGACATTGCTGTGGGTCAAAGGAGCACTGAGTCACAGGACATGAGAGACACTCCTCCCCCGATGGAAGCGTGGCCTCAGTGCAGATGCCTGGTCAGCAGCCTCTGGCCTTCTGCTGGCAGCAAGCCACCCTTTCCTAGGGAGCCTCTTCCATGAGCCGGGAACTGACTATCTGGGGTGTTTCTGGTGTTTCCTCTGTCTGCTGGTGCTGCCCAGAAGCCAGTTCAGCTGGAGGTTATTCAGTGCTAGGTGCAAAGGTCTGGGCTGTAGGTTCTAAGTGTCTTCCCCTCCAGGTGAACGATGTCTGGGGTGTTTTTCACTTTCTACAGCAACTCCCAGAATATAATGACCCTGGACATCAGCTGAGCCCGTCAGTTTGTTTGCAGAACTCTCTTTTCTCAGAATGCCTTCCTTCACTTTCTCATCGTAACAGCTTAAAGTTTTATAGACTCAAAAATTATCTTCATGTTTCTATGACTACATTTTCTTTGGGATATGTAGGATCTTAGACACAGTGATCTTGCCCAATCCAAATGGCTTCAGTTTTAAATCCCATTAGGTGTCTCCCCCTTTATCTACACATCACTCTTCTGAATTTGGATAAGGAGAGAGTGAGTTAGAATCTCTGGTGACTGACTGTCCTCTATGCACCCTCATAGAAAGTATTATAGACGCATTATGAAGTGTTTTAGTACAAACAATTTGATGCTTCCATGCTTCCCAAATGGGGACAAGGAAGAGAGAACTGACAAGGCCTTGGTCCCTGCAAGAACTCATTTTTATCTTTGGGAAACTTAGAGGTTGTGCTAGTTTCATTCTAGAGCAACAGAGGGGTTTTTCTGTCAACACTTTTTAGGTTTTTCTGCCTATCACTTTCATTCCTCTTTCTCAAACTGATGCATTGCTACCTTGAATAAGAATGCTTGTTTTAAATTGGAGAGAGCTTCAATTTATGAAAACATACTTCTCCAATGCTGGCTGAAATGTATAAAAGATAATCTCATGTATTTGCATAAAACACTTCATCCTCTTTTTCTTTATGAGATTTCTTGCTCACCCTCAGGTAAAAAAATTGATTATTTATTTTATTTTATTTTTTTTTGGTGTGGAAAATAGAAAGAGAGACATGTTTTCTGCACTGTCAGGTTTCAGAGCTCTTGGTTATGTCAGTCAGTCACAGATATAAATGTTCAAACTATTTCCATGAATATTTACACCCACAAAGGAGCAAGTGAAATTCAAGGATGTGATTTCCTAGACTGAGGTCAGATGAATTAACTGATAACAAAGCATTCAATGGCAAAATCCCATTTGGTTCTCATCTCTAATAAATATGTTAAATGACCCCTGCCATAGTGTTTGCAGGAACATGGTGAAGCGTAATAGGAAAATCCTTGCCAGTTCCCAGAATCTGGAGGAAGTTTCAACACTCAATCTCAGTACCTGCTTTGTTTGTTTGTTTGTTTGTTTGTTTTTCAGTACCTGTTCTTATATTGGCAGCTTTTTTTTTACATTGACTTGAATGGTTTTATTTCTATGTTTTAATTGTTAAGTAGCTTGTCTATGCAGTAGGAGATAGGGAATAAATTGATGAAGGCTGAAGAGATAGGTCAGCGGGTAAGAGTGCTTGCTTACATACAGGAAGATCTAAGTTTAGACTCCAGCACCACCAAACATGCTTGACTAGCAGTGGTACACCGCCAACACCAATACCAGTGCTGTCTGTATGCAGAGACGCATTGCAGACAGGAAGAATGCAGGGTGCTTGCCAGTATCAGCTGGGCTCTAAGGTCGGTGAAAGACCCTGTGTCTTGTGTCCAAGAAATGAGGCAGAGAGTTTTAATAGGAGAACAGCCTACAGCCCCACCACACACACAACATATACACATGGGGGAGGGGGAGGAGATCGGGGAAAGAACAAATAACGTAAATAATACATTGATGGAGCTTTGTGTGCCCACCGAACAGTCACTGAGGCTCTTTCTATATACACATGTATTCAAAACTAAAATACAAACTGGTTTATATTTTGTTTTTAATCTTGTAGAATCTACATATGCTTGTTTTCCTTTAACATTATGATATATTTGTTTTCTCACAGAACTAGACATGATGCACATTCCTGCATTTCTCCTTCTGCAGTAGCTAAGATTTGCTAGAGGAACAGAACAGTGTGTGTGTGTGTGTGTGTGTGTGTGTGTGTGTGTTTTATTACAATGGTAGTCCAACCACAGCAGAGGCTGGGTCCTTTATCAGTCCCAACCCAATCATGAAGGCCTAGAAAAATGCAGGAAATCCACTGGGAACCAGTCCACACTGGAGGATGCAGAAGGTTGAGGAGACATGACACACACATTAGACATACTCACCCCATAGAGAAAGCCATGGCAGACAAAACCGTGGCTACTACCAAAGTCCAAAAAGGTGAAACAGTGAGTTTATTGGGGTTACTTACAGGAAGTGAGTCAAAAGCACCTGCAGCACCGAAGCCCACTCCAGCACAGATGACAGCTCACAAAAACTGGGGACATGAAGCCAACTACACAGCCTCCAGGCACCCCAAATGTTGGGGAGTCCTTCACCGCTATTTCTGGGTCACCTAGTAGAAGGTAACACCTACGTTGAAGGCCACGCGTCTCCCCTCATTTAATTATCTCTGGAAAGAGCATCACAGATATATCCAGGCTAAACCTCTTTCCAGGTAGTCCGTCTGCTTCTTTCAGGACTGGGATTATCTGAGAGTCTCCTTTGCAGCTTGATCTGTTTGGGAGTGACTCTCAGCTGCCTTTAATATTCATTCTTGGGAAGGAGGAGCATGGTGAATCTGGTCAGTTTCAGGGCCTTCCTGAGGCTATTTTGAGTTGTTTTCTTCTGTTTTAAGAAGTTTCCCTGTGGAATGGCAGTTTCCTTAGAGAAGGAAGCTGTTACACAACGGAAGATGAGTGGGATGCTAGGAAATAATTTCAACAAAGGAGGCACCCACAGAAACACTGGGAAGAAGACAAGAAAGTGCTTTTCCTGGCCACTTTATCTCTGGGTCACCTACTAGAAGGTAATACCTACTTTGAAGGCCAGTTTTCTTCCCTCCTGTACTTCTCTCTGGAAATACCCTCATAATGATACACAGGGATACAATTCCTTGACTGATTTTAAATATTATCAAGTTGAAAAGACCAACCATCAAACTTTCTACACAGTACTTATTATATAAATACTTATTATTATAAGATTTGTTAATTTAATTGCTGAGTAGTATTCCATTGTGTAAATGTACCACATTTATTGTATCCATTTCTCCATTGAGGGACATCTAGGTTGTTTTCAGATTCTGACTATTAAGAATAGAGTTGCTACGGACATGTTTGAGCAAATGTCCTTATTGAATTGTGGGGCATCTTTTGGGTATATGCCTAGGAGTGGTATAGCTGGATCTTGAGGTAGCATTATTCCTAATTTTCTGAGGAAGTGCCAGATTGTTTTCCAAAGTGGCTGTACAAGTTTACATTCCCACTGGCAGTGGAGGAGGATTCCCCTTTCTCCACATCCTCTCCAGCATGTGTTGTCACTTGAGTTTTTGATCTTAGCCATTCTGATGGGTGTGAGGTGAAATCTCAGGGTCATTTTGATTTGCATTTCCCTAATGACAAGGAAATCGTGAAGATTGAAGACAAATTGTGGGAACTAGAAAAAAATCACCCTGAGTGAGGTAACCCAGAAGCAGAAAGACACAAATGATATATACTCATTTATAAGTGGGTATTAGCTATATAATATAGGATAAACATACCAAAATCTATAGCCCTAAAGGAGCTAAACAACAGGAGGACCTGAGGGAAGATGCTTAATTCTTAATTTTCATTCGGAAGGGCAAACATGATAGACATCGGAAGTAGGAGAAGACAAGGAACAGGACAGGAGCCTTCCACAGAGGAACTATGAAAGACTCCACCCACCAGGGTATAGAAGGAGATACTGATACTCATAGCCAAACATTGGGCAGAGTGCTGGAAACCTTATGGAAGAAGAAGGAGATAGAAAGACCTGGAGGGGACAGGACCCCACAAGGAGAACAACAGAGCCAAAATACCTGGCCCAGGGGGACCTGGAGAGACCAATACTCCAACCAATAAGCATGCATGGAGAGGACCTAGACTCCCTGTTCAGATGTAGTCCATTGGCTGCTCAGTTTCCAAGTGGGTCTCCTGGTAAGGGGAACAGCAGCTATCTCTGACATGAAGTCAGTGGCAGGCTTTCTAATAACCTCCCCCTGTTGGGTGCAGCCTTGCCAGGCCACAGAGGAAGATGATGCAGCCAGACTTGATAAGACCTGATAGGCTAGAGTCAGATAGAAGGGGAGGAAGACCTCCCCTATCAGAGGACTAGAGAAAAGGCAGAGGGGGAGAAGTGGGAGGGAGGGTGAGACTGGGAGGAGAGGGGAGAAGGAGTCTGTGTTAATCCTCCACGGCTGTACAGAAAAATCACAATTTTAGTCATTTAATGCAAAGCTATTATCTTACAATTCATACGGTCAGAAGTCCTAAAATCCATATGCTGTCAGTTTCTTTCTGGGATACATAGAAGATAATGTATTTTTCCCCATGTTCAACTTCAGGGTCAGCTGTGTCCCTTGATTTGTGGAATATCTCCTCTATCATTCAGTCCTCCAGATTCTCAGTTTATTACCCTTTTAGAATTCTTGGTTAAGGGGTCTCAGCACATTTTCTCTAATACCCTGTGAAAGTTGCTGTTTTTTTTTTCCTGCCTAGTAACTAGTTACTCCATAAAAGATAATAATTAAAAATTATCTAAGACCTTGGGGATTTATGATAAAGAGCATGCTCCAGAGCATACTTCTGCCTTCTAGAACCAATGACTGTTCTTAATGATACTGAAGATTAACAACTGAGTCCTGGTTGCTGGGTGGCACTGGCTCACTCCTCCTTGGTGTTGGACATGGAGAAAGAGCTTTGAAATCTAGCTCCAAACACCACAAAATATAAATCTTAGCACGCAGCATTCAAGGATCATTCAATGTCATTACAACTGGCCACATAAGAATATGTTGATTCTGAGAGAACTTAACTTTGACATAGGCTATTAGACAAAAATAAAAGAGATTATGTGCTATATTTCCATAAATATACTAAACTTAGAACATTATATGCCAGAATGAAATCAATGTTAGCTAACATTTATCATTACTCTAAAGAAGATATTGTTAGGATCCTGATAGGAACTCTGGAAGCCAATTTTCTCCCAGGAATGCAGGGTGCTTCTGAAATAAAGCCTCACACAAATCCAAATTTAATCAAATACTCCCCACCTTTCCACTGGAGGAAAATTAAGAGGGTAGTTTATCAAGAAAAGACTCTATAGTGAACTAGAGCCTGAATGTTCAGAGTCTATGGTACCCAAGGGCTGATCATTTTCAAAACTATCCTTACTGTTAAGAAAATAGGCAAGAGACTTTATGGTATATTATACAATTATCAACTATCATCTACTATCTCTATTCAGATTAAATTTCAAGCAATAATAATGTAGTATTGGCATGGTTCATCCCATACCCATCCTGTCAATAAAAATGTCCATAAATGTAATAGCTCCTGTCAGCTCTTTATCCAACTCATTAGCCCCCTGCTGTACTGGATCATTAAAAATAATTTTGTTTCAAAAGACAGCAATCTCTGAATTTGAATAGTAAATTTTCAAACCGGTGATTAAGTGCAAATGTTTGTGAAGGTGCTAAGATTACTTTGTGTGTGTGTGTGTGTGTGTGTGTGTTTCCTCCATGATAAAAACATAAGGTTTCAGACAATACAGAATACAAATTAGGACAACTGGCCTTGTTTCTTGGGAGGTCAGCAGTGTGTTTCCCATGGAAAGAAAATACAATAGAATATGGATTTTGATTTCCCTCCTCTTTTTAGTTTGCGGGGATGCGATTTCTTTCTTTACCCCAAAGACCTTTCTCTGTTTTGATGTTGGTGGTGCCTGCCCCCGGTCTTTCCTGATGGAAGGATTGCCTGGGGCCTGAAATGATTCTATCTCCCAGTTGTGGCTGGAGCATCTGCCTTCTTTCTTAAACCATCAGTGAGATTGGAGATTGGAGGAGAGAAAAAGAAAGGCCAGAACTCATTTTGATCTTTATCCTCCCTCTCTGATGCCTTTTCTCTTTCCTTACTGTGCACACAAATCACTCCTTTAGATCCTGGAAACTGAAGAAAAACATTTTAAGGATATAGGAGAGTTTTTCAACAGCTATTGCTATTTCCTTTGTACTATTTCTACTTGGAGCTGACCAACACTGTCTACTCATTAGTGAATGCACCCAGGTCACTTTTCGTGCAGCGGCATTTTATTGTTCTTTCACTTTGATCTCCTGTGATGCATTAGGCATTTATCTGAATAAAAACCTCAGCTTACAAATATTTTACAGTCGAATAGAAGTTAAGAGACCTAAATTTTAAACTACTTAGAAAATGTGAAGCTTTATTCATAACATGAAAAGCTTTGAGGGGTTTATTCTCTAATGATTAATAGCTGTACTTCTATTTTTGGAAAATATTTACTTTGTCATAAACTCATATATTAGGTGACTATGGACTAATTGGGAAATATGTCACATGCTAACAGTTATTATCATGACAATATTAACAATGAAATAAAAAAGTTTCTGTATCCAGCAGAACGACTTCATCATGAGTAAAATCAAGTTGGAAACTTTCTCCACTGCTAGCCATGCAGCAAGGGTATAGAGATGGCTCATTACTGTCAGGAAATGATTTCTTCAACACACAGACGCTGATTTTCTCCTCTGCACTCCTATCAAGAGGCTAGGTTAATTTCTCTAACTTATTGCTATCACCATTAATTTGATGATCTAGGTTAAACCTGAGACCTTAACATGTTAAACAAATGGTCTTGCACTGAACCCCTTGACTGATGTCTCTAATTCTTGAATCTCAGTGACATAGTATGACATTTAATTGGACTGAAAGAACTCAGCAAATGTCTTGTCCTTGAAATTATATTTTACTAGCTCCCAGGCAGCTATAAAACTTATCTAGAAATATGCTCAGTGTCAGCCTCACGTGAAAGTTGTTCTATACTTCTTTGGAACCTAAGTATGAAAAGGTCTCTTGGTCCTAATTAAAGCAGAGATAAATTGGAAAGTCTAACCTCTTCAAAGTATCACAAGAATCTTGAGAATGCATCAAATTAAAATAACAAAAACATGTGTCAAGTTGTTCTATAAAGTATACTCCTATATAAAAAAACTAACCCAAACTCAGTGGTTAGACTGTAGATACTCCTGTTTCTCACGATTTTGAAGTTGCTGGGTGCGCTTGATCTATTCTAGACTCAGTTTTGTTTGTAATAAGGCTGTAGATCAGTTCTCGTCTGTCTTCAGACAGTGCCCTCCGGAAGTTTCTGCTGCTGCTGAGTGGTAGGAGCACAGAAGGTAAGCTCCACCACAGGGTGTAATTAAAATTACATATTTATGAAATATATGCACTAACATTCCACTGGATGAATGCCTTCACATGACCAAACCTGAGGCATACTCTCCCTGCACTTCACTGAAAAGAACTGTAGAGCCACAAAAAGTGTATTTTTAGGAAGGAGAGGATGGTGAGGAGACACTAGCATACTGTATGTGGTTGAAAACTAAGTAAATGTGTTCCTACACCAATGTTTTGGTTTATAACCAAATGAATGAATAATGACCATGTTATATGCAATATCAATAATAAATCATGTGGAAACAAGTATATTATAGTTAAATTATGAGCCATATATAGTCTAGATGACAATACAGCAATGCACATTTAACTTCTTTTCATCTGAATTAGGAAAAATATGGGATTTGAAATTAAAAAATGCAGGGTGAATGGACTGTGTTTGATACAAAAATAAAATAAAAATAAAAATAAATTTAAAAGGAGCCATGAAAGGTGAAGACTGGATAAAAGAGACATTTGGGATGTGTTATAAATTAAAAAAAAAAAATTGGAAACAGCTTTGATATCAGTTCACTATTGAAAAATTACGTTCACGCATTCTTTTTCTGTCTTTGAGGGCTACAAAAGGACTCAGCTATTAAAGGTTAGACACACAACCAAACTGATAAAAATTGCCTTTGAGAGAAAAAAAAAAGTCCTTCTTTAGTTGAAATAAAAGACACTATTAGTCAAAACAGCACATAACACAGCTCTTACAAGTATGAGGTGGCAGGAATTTTTAAAATTTATCAAAATTTTAAAGCTACATTACACTGTATCTTTCAGTACATTAGTCTGCTGTGGATAAACATGTTTTTGTTTTAATCCCATGTGTGGGATGTGGGGCTGATTCGGATGGTCCACAGATGCAAGCAATTTGTCTTCTGCAGGCTCGGAGAGCTCTTTGCCAGATGCAGATAGTTTAAATCTTAGAACCCTGGAGAGAGAATAAATGGTAGAGTCCAGAGAGTGTTGTGGGCTCTGCGAAAAAGAGACAGCTGCTGCATCACCCCCACCCCCACCACCCCCACCACCCCTACAGCCATGGCCCTGGTTGACCACCACCCCCACAGCGGGGACCCCTGGTTGCTGTTGATGTAGTGAGATAGTAAGTTGGAGAGCTCCTGAAATGAGAATTGGACTGGCTCCAAGGAACCTGATGGCTTTAACCAGCAGGAACAGGCTAAGAGAACTGTGTCCCCTCTCCTACTTACCCTTTCTCTCTCCTACCGGCTGTTGGAGTGTTGGAAGGGATTGGGGTGGTGTAGGGATTAAGAGGTATAATAAATGTAAATAAAAAGAGTTTTTAGAAAGTACTCCAACAAATAGCACCCAGCTACCAGGCTTAAAATAATGGGTAATGCTGTGGAAGAGACAGCAGGATATGGAGAGATTAATATACCTCTCAGGATATGAGCATAAAGTTTATTGCAGCTTCTATCACTGGTTTCATTCCTGCTTCCTGCTTAACTCCCAGAGAGGATTCCCTGGATTTGCTTCATCATCTTCTTGTATTCCATTTTAAAGAAGGTTAGGAGAATGGTTGAACAATGAGAAAGGATTGCGGATTGCGGAGTTGGCAGAGTTGGCAGTGCAACTAGAAAGTTAGCAGGTGAAGGCTGAAAGGCTCGGAAAGCAAAAAAAAAAAAGCATCGATAAAGGGAGAACTCCTGTTAACTAATAGCCAGAATTCTCCACAATTGCCACCCAGCCCTTTTCTGAGCAATTTTGGTGTCCAGTTCTCACAGCCTCTGGGGAGCCGGGAGGAGTAAAAGGCTGTACAGGCTGAAAGGGTTAAAGAGAAACAGCCCATTTCAAGAAAAACAAACAAACAAACTGAGCTGATTGAGAAACAGTCTTGAATTGTGAGATTATCATAATTTGCTTTTCCAGTAGCTGCCAAAATTTTATATACCAAGATGATCCATGTAGCCTCAGAGCTTAAAATGGCCAGTGCGTTGACTGAGAAATACAGTCCGTTCTGCCAGAGAAGTAAATGAGCTATTGTGGGAGCACTGGGTTCTTTGCAAGAATGTTTAGGTAACTTCTGGCTGTAGGAAACATCGCTAAAGGCTCAATAGCAAAAAGTGTGAGCTGATCCAGACAAGAGTTATCAGGTTACAAAGGAAAGCATTGATCCAAAATGGGTTAGTTCCTTGATTATCTCCCTTTAAGAAAGCAACAGCAAGTTTTTGTTTATTTTGAAAGAAAAGCTATCTTTTTAAATGGAAAGGGGGAAAATGTGGATATAAAGATGTTTTTGTTTTGATCCCAGAGGTGGGATGTGGGGCTGATTCAGATGGTCCACAGCAGCAAACTATTTGCCTCTTGCAGGCTCTGAATGGAGTGCCTTGCCAGCTTCAGATAGTTTAAGTCTTAGGACTCTGGAGAGAGAATAAATAGCAGAGCCCAGAGTGGTGGGGGCTCTGAGAAAGAACAGAGCTGCTGCTGCTTTCTCCTGCCCCTTGCTGCCTGGTTGCTGCTGATGCAGTGAGATAATACTTTGGCCATCTCCGGAAATGAGGATTTGACTGGCTCCAGCCGGAAGCAACTATGAGAACTGAGCCCCCCTCTCACTAACCCTTTGTCTCCCCTACCTGGTGTGTGTTGGGGGGGAATATAAGAAATATAAATAGAAGAGGTTTTTTAAAAAGGATGCCAACATTAATCGAAGTTTGAATTCTGAAGAAAACCTAAACTTTGTTACAGACTGTCTTAGGCCCCTGCCCTGACCCACTGTAAGTGCTTTGCATCCAACTGGCAATGCCTTGAGTTTCAAGCAAAGGAAAACTCGTAGAGGACACGTGCTGGTGTTTAGAACATTCTTAATATTCTAGATGATCATGAACTGGATGTCTAATAACAGGAGTGTTGAGGAATGTTGGGACAAGAATATTATCCAAATGTAGGATGCCACCACCTTTGTATTCAACCACATACCCATGCCCTGGAAGCCCTGTGCTAAGAAAAGGGATCTTCAGTTATTACTGTTGCTCAATGCACATATTTCACTTCTCCCTCCCCTTGGGGAACTTTCTTGTCCCTCCTCTTACCTACACTTCCTCTCTGATATACTTCATCTCTCCTAGACAAATGAAACACTGGCCTACATTCTTGGAAGAGTTTATGTCATCATTGAGTTTAAAACAAAATGAAAAGAGATTTTTCTACAAGAGATACTCCTGATTTAAAAGCAAAAATGAACAACTTGCCTAGAATGGAGAGAGTAAGTGGAGCGGTACAGTGGATGAACCACACCTGGTCCATGGCTGACAGCATGGCAGTGGATGCAAACCAGCGATAATTAATCTGTCATTATCTTAACACAAAGCTGATTATTTTAATATCATTTTATGCTGACTTTACAATGACATTTTTTTTCCAAGTCATGTTATTTAATCCAGCATGATGGTTAATTAGAATAGAGGCTTTGCTTACTCATTTGTTACAGTACACATTTCTGATGCCTGGTTCTTTGTTTTCCTCTTGGTGGTTGCAGACTAAAGGGTAGAGCTCGGCAATTAATTTTCATAGCTTCTAGTAAGCCCTGAACACAACAGAACTCAAATGCTAGTATCTCAACGGAGGACACTTCACAGCGGCTTAATTTCTTCTAGAATAAGCTATTATCCATCTACAATGAGCATACATAAGGTTCTTCTGGTAAAACAAGATTTATGTAGATTCAGATTTTATTCTAACTCATTCTTAAAACTACATATTTGTTTTACATCTGTTCTTTTATTCTAACTCACTGTTTGAAGGCTTGGGATGTTGCCTTTATTGGTTAAGAGTCAAGCTTTTCTCCAGTGCTATACTATGTCAATCGCTCATTTTTATTTTACTGATTTTCTTCCTTTCCATCTTTTTTTCTTCCTTTCTTCATTCCTTTTTTCTTTCTTCATTAGTTTTTTATTCTGTAAATTCAACCCCAGGCAGCGAGCATGTTACCTGCACATTCTGCCATGGACACCCATACATAACAAGATCATTCCTTTGGTTTAGAAAGGATTGAAAATGAGCTCCTGTAACAGACACAGCCCTGAGCCCAGTTAAGATTCTACTCTTTTTTTGCAACTTCATGTTACCGCTGGTTACATTACTTACTTTTCTCCTTGTTCAGATAAAATACCCGACAAAAGCAACTTACAGAGAAAAGGATTTACTTGGGGTCACAGTCTGAAGTCTGTCTTGGCAGGAAAGGAATAATGGCAGGAGTGATGGGCGGCTGGCCACACTGCCTCTGAGGTCTGGGTCATAGGTGGATGCTGGTGCTCAGCAGACTACCTCCTCTTTGTTTGGCCCGAGCCCCAGCCCAAGGAATGATAATGCCCACCTTAAGTTCAGGTCTTCTGACTCAGTTAACCAAATCTAGAAACCACCTCAGAGTTGTCCCTGGAGTTTGATTCCAGGTCATGTCAAGTTAACAGCATAATCATCACAGTGAACCTGAGGAATATAAAATACGGTTCTTTCTTCTAAATAAGCACAACATAAAATATTGTTGGTTCTCACTGAATATGTTCGTCCACCAAGTAATAGTTTGCATTTACTCCATATCAGGCAAACACTTTAACTCTACAGGAGAACACACAATGGGGCAAAAGCACTGTGTGCTTTATTGACTTAAGGAGAGCTGATTCATAAAGTAATAGTTTGAACTTTAAGAGGATTAAACAGACTCACAGCTGGAGTATCCAAAAATGACAATGAATCCTCACCCTGTGAAGGTTATTTCCACATTTTCTTGATGCTATGCTGCACTACATGAATGGTGCTATGGTACATACTCACTCATATAGACATATAATATAGGATAAATCTCCTAAAATCTGTACACATAAAGAAACTAATCAAGAGGGAGGACTCTTGCTAAAATGCTCAATCCCCATCCAGAAAGGAAAAGAGGATGGAAATCAAAAGAAGGAGAAAAGAGGGATCAAGTCAGGAGCCTGCCACAGAGGATCTCTGAAAGGCTCTGCCCTGCAGACTATCAATGCAGATGCTGAGACTTACGGGCAACCTTTGGGCAGAGTGCATGGAATCTTATGAAAGAAGTGGGAAACAGTAAGATCTAGAGAGGACAGGAACTCCACAAAGAGTGCCACAGAACCAAAAAAATCTGAGCACAGGGGTCTTTCCTGAGAATGATACTCCAACCAAGGGCCATGCATGGAGATAACCTAAGACCCCTGCACAGATGTAGCCCATGGTAGTTCAGTATCCAAGTGGGTTCCATAGTAATAGGAACAGGGACTGTCTCTGACATGAACTGATTGGCCTGCTCTTTAATCACCTTCCCCTGAGGGGGAGCAGCATTACCAGGCCACAGAAGACAATGCAGCCACTCCTGATGAGACCTAATTGACTAGGATCAGAAGGAGGGAAAAGAAGACCTCACCTATCAGTGGACTTGGGGAGGGGCATGCATGCAGAGGGTGGAGGAAGGGAAGTATTGGGACGGAAGGAGGGAGGGAACCAAAGGGGGGATACAAAGTGAATGAAGTGTAATTAATAAAGAATTTAAAAATGAACCCTGCTGTGTTAAACTGTGGTGCTGCAGCCATCGTTTTCTGCTGTCCCTGTGCTTAAGGTTTCTGCATAAGTTGTGCATGTAGACCATAAACACCCATCACCATGCACAGGTCCTAATGAGTGTCATATCAAGACATCCACAACAAAAGTTCAAATCTGAAAACATACAACCTTTGGGGATTTCTCTCAGAGCGAAATGTTGCTTAGTTCAAAACAATATTGCCTAACTAGGCTCCATAACATGCTGCCACATTTTCTGATTAGTTAGATAAGTAGAATCTTTATTTAATTTTGAGCAACTCCACCAGCCAAAAAATTGCTTATCCTCTCCAAGTCGAAACTTAAGAGCTTATAGGAGGCAGCTTCGTGTGTGTATTCAGCCTTGTCTCCTCCTGAATTAATTCTCCTAAAGAATTAACCTGTGGGTGTTGACACCTTTGGGGTCACATATTAGATAACCCTACATAGCAGACATTTATATTTTGATTCATAACAGTATTATAATTAAAGTTATGAAGTAGCAACAACATAATTTTATGGTTGGCATTACCACAACATGAGGAACTGTATTAAAGGTCACTGCATTGGGAAGATTGAGAACCACTGCTCTAGAGTGTTACCTTGATACTTAGAAACAGGGTAGTCTAGACTCTGGACTCTTGGAGAAGGGGCCCCAAGTCCCAGGATTTGCCTGTCACCTATGTCTCTGCACATGGCTGGAAGCGGGTTTCATTGAGTGTTTCAGCAATGCTTTTCATACAACACAGTCTGATGATGTAAGATTTTTCACTGCGGCACCACATCAGCATTCCAGCAGTTTCTGCTTTCAGAGACTGCTTGAGGGTTAACAGATTTTGGGTGTGTTCGGCTTTCACAGAGAAGAGAGGGCAGAGGGGACTGTAGGAGATGTTCTTTGCCCTGTTCTGGAAGGTCTGTGCATTACCACTCATCCCCTTCCATGGGCTGCCCGTGTTACATGACAAGAAAGGCTGCTGAGCTGCCTTTCCAGATGCAGAGGGATGAAGAAATCAGATTTCTTGGCCAAAGCTTATTTCCAAATGACATTAAGCTGTTCCTGGGGAAAAAAGCAATAAATTTATCTTTACACAATAAATATTTGTCCAAATACACAGCTATTTAAATTGAACACAAATTAGTTCATTACTTAAGAAACACTATTTTGAGGTAAAGTGACAAAGACAGTTCAAAGTTGCTGCATACCTTGAACCCAGTATAAATCTAAGACAATAGCAATTCACGTACAAAATCCAAGCAGTCAACATTGGCACAGTGCCATTACAGACTTCACCATCTTTTGCAATTCACCACACTTTCCACCAATGAACATTTATTGTTTTAGGCAATTCCATAGTAATTCTCTCTGTGTGTCTCTGTGTGTGTGTGTGTCTCACTCTCTCTCCTTTTTTCCTCCTTCCCTCTCTCTCATCTATCTCTACCTCTCCCTTCTTTGATTCCTTCTCATTTCTTCTCTATGTCTTTGATTCCTTTTTTAAGCTCTGACCACACTTATTGATTGAATAACTGAGTGATTGTTTACAATTTATTCATTTTGTATCCTGGTTGTAGCCCCCCTCATCTCCTCTGAGTACCCCTCCCTCCTCCTTTACCCATTATGCCTTTCACCTACTCCACTGATAGGGGAGGTCCTCCTTCCCTTCTATCTGACCTTAGCCTATCAGGTCTCAATAGGGCTGGCTGCATCATCTTCCCCCTGACAAGGCTGGGAAAAGTGATCAAAGAGTTGGCCATTGAGTTACTGTCAGAATTAGCCCCTGTTCCCCTTCCTAGGGTACCCACCAGGAGACTGAGTTGCCAATGGGCTCTTTCTGAGCAGGGGTATTAGGTCTTCTCCATGCATGGTCCTTGATTGGAGCATCAGTCTCTGCAGGTTGCCTGGGGCCATGTTTTTGGCTCTTTCTCAGAAAATTAGGAAGAGTGCTTCCTCAAGATCCAGCTAAACCTCTACTAGGCATATATCCAAAATATGCTCAAGTATACATTTGCTCAAGTATACAAGGACATTTGTTCAACCATGTTTGTAGCAGATTTATTCATAATAGCCAGAATCTGGAAACAATCCAGATGTCCCTCAACTGTGGAATAGATACAGAAATTGTGGTACATTTACACAATGGAATATTACTCAACTATTAAACAAGGAAATCATGAAAATTTCAGGCAAATGGATGGTTCTAGAGAAGATCATCCTGAGTGAGGTAACAGAAGTAGAAAGACATACATAGTATACACTTATAAGTCTTCTTTTTAATTTCTAAAATAAAATACATTCCTTCACCCATGTATGTAACCACTGCTCAGAGCCCATCAGCCACATAAAGTGATATGTGGCACACATGACAAACATCCTGGCTCTGGTAAGGTTTGGACCAGAAATGATAAGAGGGCAACATGATGGGCTCTGTGATCTCTCACTGCATTGCATGCCTGCTGCTGTGCAATAGCACATTCTTAAAGGTTGCATAAGGCAGGCATGTTGTCTTTCACTGCACCTGAAGAAAACCAAGTATGTCCTGTTTGTGATAAAAGAGCCTCTTCTCTTATTCTCAGCACCAAGCAGATGAGTGAAAATGAGGAAGAGAAGAATGGAGCCATGCATAGAGTGGTGGTCTATCTAAACCATACCCAAAGCCACTAAGAGAAGTGATCCTATGAATACACACTCTCCCAAAGAGAACGCAGGAGGCCATTTTAATCCTCTTCCTGCATCCCTAACTGCATAGCATTTACCTACAATGGCAAAACCTTTCACTCAGTTCTTGGAAGAAAAGTTCTTGGAAGAGCAGGACTTGGGGTCCCCAAATGTGATGCTTTCCAAACCTTGAATTCCTGACACTGAGTCGGATCTCCTGCCTGCATTTCTTTGTGATATTTGCAAATTCAGTTTTTCTCAAGGCAGCCTTGCTTTTGAGCTAATTCCTTGACATTCTAACACCCTCTTACCAAGCCTGAAAATTAAGCTGTGTGTTTCTAGCCAGAGGGATAGCCGAGGCTTCTTGCTGAATAGGATCTGAGATTCAGTTTAGAATAAATCTGCTCTGCTTGTGCAGTAGTTCTCAAAGTGACAGTCTATGGCTGTCAGCATCTGCTTCCTCAACTGGGACTTTCTAAGATATGCAAATCCTCAGGGTGTCTAGCCCAGCCCATCAGATGTTCTAGGCAAGGACAAAGTCATCTGTCTTATAACAAACAAGCTGCTTATGATTTTGATGCATGCTGAAGTTTAAAGTTACTGAATTAGTGTCCTATCTGTTTAGTTCCTGTGATGCCTGTTGGCACGGGGGATTAAATTCGAAAGGACCCTGTCCAACAACTCAAAAATTTAGCTGGTTGCAAGACCCTGATTCCTGGTTCAGCCTCCCTGCTTTTTCATTTATTCATTTTTAAAAATACTCGGAAGAGCTATAATCTAACTCTCATTTTTCTGTGTTTGCTGATGAGTGACAAATAGATGGCTGTGGTATCCCATGCTAATCTTAACTGCCCGACTAATGCTTAGCAATGGCTTTGGCACTTAAGTTGTCCTTGTGATTAACCAGGCCTCTTTGCCTTCTTTGGATTTAAACTGCAATATTCTAGTATGCTTGTATTCCATAAATCACTGGGGCATGGACTGAATGTTACATGCTCATCTATCTATAATTAAACTTAATATAGATTTAACCATTAGGAAACTCTCATGCTTTGAGAATTGCTATAATCAAGGAAGGCATGACCTTTATTCTAATAAGCAAAGGCTTTTTTTTTCTTTTTAAATCTTGGAGTGTTTGAGGCCAAGGAATGAAAGATAGATTCCCTGTTACATACAAATATTCTACATATGAAGGTAAGTAGTTCAAGAGAGTTCTTCACATTGCTGACAGATGCAAGTAGGGGCTTAGGCAAGTATCAGCCATGGAGATAGAACTGGCTGTGTTCATATTTACCTCTCAGGAAGCGAGGAGAGTGGGATATGCACCGGAAGTGTCGTGTTGAAATCGCTCTTTGGAAGTCACTATTGTAGCTTTTATTAGAAAATGAACTAATAAGCTAAGTAAACTAAACTAAAGAAACGATGAAGACAGCACTCTTATCAAGCTCGTCATCACCTTGGAACTGAACTGAAGAGGGAAGGTTTGAGTGCTAATCTAAGCTCTGCAGCTTCTCGCCTTGATTCCCTCGAATGATTGTCTCTTTATGTGTCACATCCCATTAAAAAATCCCCAAGATCCCTAGAGGGGATGATGCTATGGCTATTGATAAATCATGAACGTGATACACATTGCTAAAAATATTAGTTTGACAGGAGTTAGAGTATCAGAGCGATGGGCTTCTGGCATGTCTGTGGGGAGTTATCTTGATTATTATTTTTCTTTCTTCTTTTATTTTTATTGGGTATTGTTTCATGGTAAATAACAATAATAGCCAGATTTTATATCCCCAAATTTACACACACACACACACACACACACACACACACACACACACACACAAATTAGTGGAAACCTAGTAACTCTAATGACTCCTTGATTCTGTTCTTTTTTTTTACCTTTGATTCATTTCTTTATTATTTCTTATAGTTTTCATTTTGTATATTAATTACAGGTTATTTACCTTGTATCCTAGCTATAGTCCCCTTCCTCATTTCCTCCCAATCCTACCCTCCCTCTCTCATCTCCTCCCTGACCCTTACTAAGTCCACTGATAGGGGAGGAATCTCCATCTGACCCTAGCTTATCAGGTCTCTTCAGGACTAGCTGCAATGTCCTCCTCTGTGGCCTAGCAAGGGTGTTCTTCCCTTGGGGGTGGGGGGGGGGTGAGCAGAGAGAGGTCAAAGAGCCAGCAATTGATTTCATGTCAGAGACAGTCCCTGTTCACCTTACTAGCATTACTTGGATGCTGAGCTGACATGGGCTACGTCTGAGCAGGGGTTCTAGGTTATCTCCATTCATGGTCCTTGGTTGGAGAATCAGTCTCAGTAAAGACCCCTGTGCCCAGATATATTTGGTCCTTTTGGTGCTCCTGTCCTCTCCAGGTCTTACTAACTCCCCCTTCTTTCATATGATTCCCTGCACTCTGTCCAAGGTTTTGTTATGAGTCTCAGCATCTGCTCTGATACGCTACTAGGACTTCTCAACATCATTAGCCATCAGGGAGATGCAAATCAAAATGACCCCGAGATCTCAACAGGAACAAGGAGTTCCTGTCCTCTCCAGATCTTACTGTTTCCCACTTCTTTCATAATAATGGTTAAGAACAAAAACGCAAGTGACAACACATGCTGGAGAGGTTGTGGAGAAAGGGGAGCCCTCCTCCATTGCTGGTGGGAATGCAAACTTGTACAACCACTTTGGAAATTAATCTGGCGCCTTCTTAGACAATTAGGAATAGTGCTTCTTAGAGATTCAGCTATTCCACTCCCAGGCATATATCCAAGACATGTTCAAGTACACAACAAGGACACTGTTAAACCATGTTTGTAGCAGCTTTATTGTTTTTTAAAAATTCTTTATTAATTAAACTTTATTCACTTTGTATCGCCCTTGTGGTTCCCTCCCTTCTCCTGTCCCAATTCCTCCCTTCCTCCACCCTCTGCA
Source organism: Meriones unguiculatus (assembly GCF_030254825.1). Classification (NCBI taxonomy): domain Eukaryota; kingdom Metazoa; phylum Chordata; class Mammalia; order Rodentia; family Muridae; genus Meriones; species Meriones unguiculatus. Next base: position 139,587,905 of record NC_083352.1, on the reverse strand, counting down.
TGCATGGCCCTCCCCAAGTCCACTGATAGAGGAGGTCTTCTCCTCCTTCCTTCTGATCCTAGTCTATCAGATCTCATCTGGAGTGGCTGCATTGTCTTCTTCTGTGGCCTGGTAATGCTGCTTCTCCCTCAGGGGAAGGTGATTAAAGAGCAGGCCAATCAGTTCATGTCAGAGACAGTCCCTGTTCCTATTACTATGGAGCCCACTTGGATACTGAACTACCATGGGCTACATCTATGCAGGGGTCTTAGATTATCTCCATGCATGGTCCTTGGTTGGAGTATCATTCTCAGGAAAGACCCCTGTGCTCAGATTTTTTTGGTTCTGTTGCACTCTTTGTGGAGTTCCTGTCCTCTCCAGATCTTACTGTTTCCCACTTCTTTCATAAGATTTTCATAAGATTCCCTGCACTCAATTCCAACAAAGGTTGGCCATAAGTCTCAGCATCTGCATTGATAGTCTGTAGGGCAGAGCCTTTCAGAGATCCTCTGTGTCAGGCTCCTGACTTGATCCCTCTTTTCTCATTCTTCTGATATCCATCCTCTTTTCCTTTCTGGATAGGGACTGAGCATTTTAGCAAGAGTCCTCCCTCTTGATTAGTTTCTTTATGTGTACAGATTTTAGCAGGTTTTTCCTATATTATATGTCTATATAAGTGAGTATATACCATGTGTGTCTTTCTGCTTCTGGGATAGCTCACGCAGGTTGATTTTTTTTTCCAGATTCTACCATTTACCTGCAAATTTCATGATTTCCTGGTGTTTTATTGCTGGGTAATATTCCATTGTGTAGATGTACCACAATTTCTCTATCCATTCCTCCACTGAGGGGCATCTACACACTTATGGACACCTGATTTTTGACAAAGATGCCAAAACCATTCAATGGAAAAAAGACAGCATCTTCAACAAATGGTGCCGGTATAACTGGATGTCTACATGTAGAAAAATGAAAATAGATCCATACTTATCACTCTGCACAAAACTAAAGTCCAAGTGGATCAAAGACCTCAATATAAAACCAGACACACTAAACCACTTAGAAGAAAAAGTGGGGAAGAGCCTTGAACTCATTGGCACAGGAGACAACTTTCTGAACAGAACATCAACAGCACAGGCTCTAAGAGCAACAATCAATAAATGGGACCTCATGAAACTGAAAAGCTCTGTAAAGCAAAGGACACTGTCGTCAGAACAAAACGACTGCCTACAGATTGGGAAAGGATCTTCACCAACCCTATATCTGACAAAGGACTAGTATCCATTATATATAAAGAACTCAAGAAGTTAAGCAACTTTAGTCTTAATAGCCAGAACCTGGAAACAACCCAGATGTACCTCAACAGATGAATGAATACAGAAACTGTGGTGCATTTACACATGGAATACTACTCAGCAATTAAAAACAAGGAAATCATGAAATTTTCAGGCAAATGGATGGATCTAGAAAAGATCATCCTGAGTGAGGTATCTCAGAAGCAGAAAGACACAAGCGGTATATACTCACTTATAAGTGGATACTAGACCTTTAAGACAGGATAAACATACTAAAATCTGTACACCTAAAGAAGCTAAACAAGAGGAGGTTTCGGGGTAAGATGATCAATCCTAATTTAGACAAATGGGATGAACATTGGAAGTAGGAAAAAACAAGAAACAGGACAAGAGCCTACCATAGAAGACCTCTGAAAGACTATACCTTGATTATTTTAATTTAATTGGAAAGTTCACTAGTTGTGGGTGGTGCTTTCCCCTAGGCAGGGGACCTTGCAGTGTATAAGAGTAGAAAAAGTGAGCTGAGTAATATCATATTTACATTCAATATGGAAGTGCTTATTTACTTTCTTATGATTGTATAGATGTGATGTGACCGGTTGCAAGCTCCTGAGACCTTGGCTTCCTACTTTTGCAGGCTGTAACCTGGAACTGTAAGCTAAACACCCTCTCCTTTCAGCTTTACTGAAGTAGTTAATCACATGTTCTCAAATCTTACTGACAGATCATATTAATTAGATATTTTCACAAAAGCAAAGGGACTTTGGAATCTGTAAGCCAATGTCAAAGAGAGCAATTTACAACTGTGTGTCAAGAGAAAGCCCAAGCTTTAGTTATATACTTGTCTGTCATTAGCCAAAGCTTCCAGGTAACTTCGATTCTACTCTGATTCTTTATATACACTTTGTCCTGGATTAAGGAAAGTTGCATGCTCAATATTTCTTAGTGCACTTCTTAGACACTTCCTATACATATATAATTGCTTATAAATAATTTTAATAGACATCCAAAGAGTATATGAAAAAATTCAGGAGGCCTCAACCCTATTCAAAGAACTACAGGCAATTAAGGAATGCTGAGAGTGGGAGATGGTTTTCTTAGGAAGGACCATACCAATTGGTTATGAAATACCACATGGTCAACCCTGAAAACATGCACATAAGTAACATTATGCAGACTGAGCAGGTTATATTTAGGAATATATATATGGATATATATGAATATATGCATGTAACAATAATTAATAAAAATGAGGTCATGAGTTTGCAAATGAGCAGAGAGTGGTATATTGGAGAGCTTATAGAGAAGAAAGGAAAGGGGAAATGATGTAATTATAGTCTCAAAGATAAAATAAATAACTAAAAAATAATTTACAAAAATATCAGAGTACTGGAAAGATAAATTGGTATAACCACTTTGGAAAACTTTTTGCTAGAATTCACTAAAGCTTAAAATACACATACAATTATCTCAGTAACAATCCTCCTCCATAAACACAAACCGTATGTACACCAAAAAGTGTATGTTCATAACATAGAATGTTCATAACTGGCAATGTACATTGACCAAAAAGCACAAACAACACGTGTGAAGATAAACTGAAGGTGGAAATTAATGTGGTCTATACATATATTGGGTTACTATAATTGATGACAATTTATTATCTACAGGACTATGTAAGAAGAGCACATTGCACAGACAAGCTATTCAGGATGGTAAATCAGATGTAGAAGAAAATGGTAGAACTGCACTTAGAATACTATCCAAAGAAGCGTTCATCAGTGCTTTTGGAAGTCGCTGTAAAGTGTAAGATGGCATTGACTAGAAGAGTAGCTAAGGGAGAACTCTAGGGCGCTGGGGGTTGTTTCAATCTTCTGCTGGTTACGGGATCTATTCCTTTTTGTCGAGAAACTGAGCTATGACATCATGGCATGTGTACTTTCCTATATGTACAATAAACATTCAAAAAAGTCTAGGTAAGTATGGTAATACACATGAGTCTATCATGAGAATTAGAAAGACGATCATGAGGTCAGCCTGGGCTACAGAGCTCTCTTAAAAAGCTAGGGACCAGAAAGATTTTTGAGTTAAGTTAGATGAATTCAAAGGGTTTAGCTATGATAATCCTGAGGTGTGACTCAGATGTCCTCATATCCCTGTTGGCAAGGAGCCAATGGCAGGCTCCAGTGTGACACAGGGTGGACTGACTGGATTTGTTCCTGTCAACCACATGGGCCTGTCCTTGCCCTGACGCAGCTCAGTGTGACTTTCCGTGGTACCCAGCACCGTTGATACAGGATGGCAATGTGTTCAATATTTTTTATAATATTTTTTAATTCTTTATTAATTACACTTTGGTTCCCTCCCTCCTTCCATCCCAATCCCTCCCTTCCTCCACCCTCTGCATGCATGCCCCTCCCCAAGGCCACTGATAGGGAAGATCTTCTCTTCCTTCCTTCCTTCTGATCCCAGTCTATCAGGTCTCATCAGGAGTGGCTGCATTGTCTTCTTCTGTGGCCTGGTAATGCTGCTTCTCCCTCAGGGGGAGGTAATTAAAGAGCAGGCCAATCAGTTCATGTCAGAGACAGTCCCTGTTCTCTACAATGGAACCCACTTGGATACTGAACTGCCATGGACTACATCTGTGCAGGGGTTCTAGGTTATCTCCATGCATGGTCCTTGGTTGGAGTATCAGTCTCAGGAAAGACCCCTGTGCTCAGAAATTTTTTGGTTCTGTTGCTCTCCTTGTGGAGCTCTTGTCCTCTCCAGATCTTACTGTTTCCCACTTCTTTCATAAGATTCCCTGCACTCTGCCCAAATATTTTCTTTGAATAATGCAGTTTCAAGACGTTTCCACTGGGTGGCGAGGGTGCTGTTTCCTTCAATCTTCATACTTAGATTTTTCTCCTGCCTTCCCCCTGAGTCTCTTTCGTAACTTACACATTTTCTTTTCTATAGACATTCGAAAACTAGAGAATTAAATTTTATGTATCATAATATTTCTATTAACTGCCCCACGACCCAATTAACATATAGGACTGCTCTGAAACCTTAGAACACTACAGAAAAAAAAAAAAAAGAAAGGAAAAATGAAAGTTCAGTGTTGGAACAGAATTTGTCAAAGTAGAAAATGAGCCTAGGAAGGGATGAGAGACCTGAAGAACGCAGGAGGACGGGAGGCTTGCCAGCAGGGAGGCGGCTGTCTGGAGCCACAGGTGGCCTTGGTCTCTGGGTGGCTTTCTACTTTACCCTGAGGGATTTCAAACAGGAGCACTTATTCTCTACTCACACTTCTTGCTGCACTGTGGCTCAGTAGGTGAGAGCTGTAACTTAGAAGGAACAGCCAAGAACTGGAGATTTAGAAAAATTACTCTTGCAGTGTTACTATTCCTACATATGTACTTAGGGTTTTTAAATCACATAACTTACAAAGCTGGTGTTTGTGGATGGTGAATTTGTCTCACTCACTAGTAGATACTGAAGGTGAGTGGGAGGTTCCAGTGAGCTGGGTGCCTCACACAAGCCCACACTGTGACCTGTCACTGAGGTCTTCCCAAAGGCATTGTTCTGGGACTGTCTCCCTGTGCAATTTTGTCTGCATTCACCATAGTTGAAGTTATAGAGAAAGCATAGGTGACCAAGAGACAGGTGATCTATTGGCAAATGAAAGATTGATCGGTACATAAAGGAGGTGAAGATACATATACTCTTTATTTTTTAATACCTCCCCAGTTTATATATTGCAGTTTCTGAATTTATCACATTGATTCAGTTGCATTCAGGAGTTTTCTTTTGTGCTAATTTGTAATATTTTGAAGGTGTGCAGAGTATGTGTATGTTTGTGCATGTGTGTTTATGTGTTCAAGTGGTTGTGTTTAGATGTGTGTATGTGTCCGTGTGTGTGTACATCCCATTGGCTCTGTGCTTTGGATAACTCTCATTTATATAATCATTAAGAATATTTTGTTCTTCATTATAAAATTAAAATCTTTATTGAAAAAGTTATTCTGTATACCTATCTGGTTAAGTGCTCTTTGATTGATTTTGCCATAAGTACTGGCTGAATTTTATTATTTTTTCAATCAATTATACAGTTTCTTGAAATGTAGATCATGACCCTCTATGAGGTCATAGAACTGAATATAAAGACCATAAAAATGTGGCAATAGTGAGAAGTTTCTGAGTGTACAGTGACCCAAAACTAATTCAAAATCTAGTGTGCAATGCATCTGACGAGTGCCTGGCCGTGCTGACCATGCTACAGGGCAGAATTTCACCAAGGACTTCATCCTGGATAAGCACTGTGAACATTCTGTCCTGTGCACTCCGCCACAGCAGATAACACCAGTGAGCACCGGCCAGAACCCCTGCACTGCTGTGTTTTACTGTACACACTAACTTCTCCTTTGAATTGTATTGTGTGGAATATATGATTTCCAAAATATAAATGGGTTGTAACTTGAGTTTCATTTAAAACAAAACAAAACAAAATAAAAAAACAGAAAAGGAATTCTATCTTGGTATCAGGAAAATGTTTCAACTTTTCAAATAGTCCTAAACAAAACTTCTTCAGTATACGTTCACACAAAAAGTGTTCCCGGCATTTATTATTAAAGATTAAAATAATATTCATTCTTCAAAACACTGAAGTTGCTCTGCACCCTAGAGTATCAAATACTCCACCAAAATTTAATTCTCCATGTAAAACAAGCAAGCCCTTCCAGATCAACAGTGTGCAGATTTGTCTCTTCTGTAATAAATACTAAAAAGCTGGGACTGCCAAAGAATTGCCTTATGACATACTTTGTTATTGTTTATTGTCAGCAAGTTTAATTGCATACCTATCTTTTTCCCTTATTTTTTATTTTTTTAATTCTTTATTAATTACACTTTATTTACTTTGTAGTCCCCCTGTGGTTCCCTCCCTCCTCCCATCCCAATCCCTTCCTTCCTCCACCCTCTGCACGCATGCCCCTCCCCAAGTCCACTGATAGGGGAGGACTTCTTTCCTTCCTTCTGATCCTAGTCAATTAGGTCTCATTAGGAGTAGTTCATTGTAATAGGAACAGGGACTGTCTCTGACATGAACTGATTGGCTGCTCTTTAATTACCTCCCCCTGAGGGGAAGCAGCATTACCAGGCCACAGAAGAAGACACTGCATACCTATCATTCTACTTAACATCTTGGGTGTATGAATATGTCTTTGTGGAAAGGTTGATGAGTGGGAAGTTTAAGAGCCCTTGCACTGCCAACATTGTTATTTCACACCTTTAATCCCAGAACTCAGGGAGGGAGAGGCAGGTGGACCTCTGTGAGTTCAAGGCTGGTTTGGTCTACAGAGTGAGTTCCAGGACAGCCAAGGCTACACAGAGAAACCCAGCCTTGAAAGAAAAAAAAAAAAAAAAAAAAAAAAAAAAGGACCACTTGTTCTATTACTCTATGTGAATAGTTTCATAGCTGTTATATTTGGGTCATGTCAAGCAAACATTGTACCACCAAGTTTCCTCTCCAGTCTTTAAAGTTTGTGTTCAGAATCTCACATAGCTCAGGCTGGCTTTGAGCTCACAATCCTACTGCATTGACCTCCAAAATGCCCGACAACTTTTTTTTCATATATTTATATAATTTCAACATGGCTGTTGGCATGTATTTGATGCTAGTAATTGCCTGATGAGTAGAATCAACTAATGGTTATTCACTAAATGCTGCTAGAAAATCATGATCAGAATTGACAGATATATGATGGTTAGTGAATGTTTCAAAAGAACTGTTAAATGTTCTTTGAAGGCACAGATTTTGTTTATATTATTCAATTTTATGTTTCCAAGCCAAACAAAATTCTAGGAATAAAACAGGAACTAGAAACATCCTTGATGAATGAAATAAATATACTTTTGAAATGAAAATCTGCACAGAGGATTTTTTAATGAAAGAACCAATTTCTATGCATTGTGTTACATTGGGCATAGAAGTCAATTTGTATTAAGTACACACAATAGCAGAATGTTCAAAGGGGATCCACATAATTTAGACAGAATTACAAATTGAATTTGAAGAAAAAATCTTAAGACACATCTTCTTTGAATGCTATTTTCTTCCCTGATTCTGTAAAAATCCATAGTGGACTTCTAAATGCAAATCAAAACAACAACGACAACAACAATTAGCCAGGCAAAGAACACTCATGGTCATGGAATTAAACAACAGTGGCTGATTGTTTACTATCAAGCTGTGGCTTATGTTGAATGTTTTCATGTTACAAGGTTAGTTTACAATGAAGAAGTTCACTCCCTACACCTGCTCCTTTGGAGTGTAGCTTCACGCCTAAGAACACGTTCCATAGGAAAGGGCATTGGCTTTTCCAGGGAGTGTAGGGGCTGACTCGCTGTGACTACTGTTCCTAAGTTGGTTATGAAGAAATTTTGAGGTTATTATTCAAGGTCCAGGCCAGAAAGTAATTGAAAAACTACATGAGAGCAGAAATGCTTGAATTCACACCAATGTCCGAGTTCACTGCGCAGATGTCTTAATTTTTCATTGTAAGATGGATCCAGAAACAGTGAGCTCACAAGAATGACCTGTGGTGATGTTATGATATCTTTTTGAGAGCCACATGCTGCTGGAGAGGAGCTGTCTTCCACATTCTTCCAAGAGAGCTTGGTGTCCCTGCTGCGGCGTGGTGAGTGACAGCTTAATACAGGGTGTTCAGTGGGAGTGGACGCCCTTGCTCAGACTCTGGGCTTGCTTCTTGTGCCTGAGGGCAACTGGAGGGAGTGCCCGCACATTCATGTACATGCTGTCCTTTGGCACTCTCCCTTCCTCAGTGGTTACCGGTCTTATGCAATATTATAGGTGGCCATCCTGTAGAATATGGAGTCCTGCTGGGCTACTCATATTAGAAACTGAATTCTCACTAAAAACTTCAATTGCTCTCTCATATTGTGAAAAATTTTCCTTGCTGGCTTTAACAGTATTTAACTCTGGCAATAAAGAAAACATTTGAAATGAAAGAATAATAAAGCTTTTACAAACTCTCTAGCTCAAGTTGGAGTTGAAATTTCAGAGTAGATTTGGGCTCTAAAAATATTTCCATGCTCTTATTGTTTGTTTGTTTGTTTTTTAGCTTAATGTGGACTTTCCATTAAAATGGAATTAAAAGTAGAAATTGACCAACCATTCCTTCTAAAGTCAAAGTTGATATTTCTTCCTCTTAGTCTTCTTCTTCATCTTTGTCTTTGTCTTCTTCTTCTTCATTGTAGTTCAGTGGTGGAGCACTTAACGCTCATGCATAAGGACCTGATTCCATTTCCATTATGAATCAGCCATCAATCAAAGACGTATATATGCATTGCAAACTCGGCTGTAGTTCTTACACTTATTCAGAAAGGCACAGTGTTGCATTTTGTGTGTGCTCTTTATTTTAAACTGTGGTTTCCCTCTCTTGTTTTCCATTTTGTTGTATTTTTTTTTGCACTATTCTTCCCAATCCCATTTATTTGATTTATTCCATCATAGTCTTAATATAAAAACATTATCAAGTGTCTTAAAAAGTCTATACTTGGAAGAATCTAAGAACCAACACAGTGCACAACACTTTCTATAGCTCTGAACCCTTGTTCATGGTTGGGATTTGGGGATATGATGTGCTGTTACTCTTATAATTAGATTACACTGCACAGTAATTAGGAGTGATTTTGGCAACATAATTATGGTCTTAAAGACTTGACTCTTGAGTTAATATAAGAGATTATCCAGGGCCAATGCCTGACCTAATCATGTACTCCCTTATCATAGCCCTATCTAAAAGGAAAGAGATTTTCCTACTAACTTTGAGGGAGTAAATTGTGATGTTGAGAAATGGTCATTCCCACTAGGATGTGAGTGTGGCCTCTCACAGCTCAAAACTCTAAGTAGTGGTCAGAAAAAGAGGGTCCCCTAATGTTCACTCTTTGGTCAAAATTAATTTAATTCCTAAACTGACAGCCTGAAATAAGCGGGGGCCTGAAGTTTCAGGTGAGGATGTAGCCCAAATGACAACCCAATTTCCCTGCCTGAGATGGTGACCAGAGAATTTATTGATGCCAAGATTTAGAGAGAAACTGTGAGATAATAAAAATGTTTTTGAAAAACTGCTAACAGTGAAAGAAATCAATGACAGAATTAAAACTAGGAAAACAAGTTTTTATTTTCTTTCAGGATTCATGTGTTCTTTATCTAGATTTCTTCCTTCTAAATATAAATTCTATGGTAATAATATAGACTCTATATGCCATATACATAAAAATTTAAAAAGGAATAAAATGTATAACTACAGAAAAATTAATTAAACATAAAGAAAACCAATAAGGGAAAAAATGAACAACAAAAGACAGGACATACAGAAAACAACATAATGCCAGTTGTAAATCTTTTTTATGTAGTAGTTTCTCTCAAAGTAAATTAGTAAAATTCTCCATCCAAGGGAAATATCTGCAGGGTAGTTTTAAAAAAACAAATTAAAAATAAAAACAGAAAATACTTATATGCTGTGCATAAGGACACCCACTTTAGATCTAAAGATAGCTACAGACTGAACACAAAAGAGGGGAACAGTTTACTCAAATAGTAACCACAACACAAAAGTTACGTTAGGAGAGAAAAGAGAGTATTTTGTAGTAATAAAAAAGGAACTAACCAAGAAGTCATGCCAGTTTGCAACATGTCTGACACAGGCATCACAAGGCAAGTGAAAGGAGACTAGACACCTCATCACACAGACAGAAAACCTGATAGCCTAACAAGGAAGGCCATGAGAACACTGGGCAGGTGACAGGTGGGAAAATAAAGACATTAGACCTTCAAATGTCCCCCAGGAATGAGTATTTAAACATCGTGCATCAAATTCATATCTTCCCACCTCTTTTCCTCTCTCCTTTCTTACCTTCCTTCCTTCCTATATTTTTTCCTTTCTTTTATTTTTCTTTTGTTTTTTCTTGCAGTCAGACGTGAACTTGATATGCAAATTTAATGATGACAATACAAGGAAACAAAACTTCTGAATAATACACCTTACAGTCTTCAGTACAATGAATCCAAATAATCACAGAGACCTTTATACACATATATCAAAATGCCATTATGAAATGGGTTTATATTAAGAACCTGAAAGTTTTTTTCATTAAAAAATTTATCAATGTAATTATCCATCAAATGATTTTAAAAGAGTAATTTTCACTGTAAATAGACAATTACTTAATAAAACATCATTTTATTCATTAAAAATAAATATTTGCAAACTAATAATAATAAGAAACCTGTTAAAACCTGATAGAACAAATAGTATTCTTGAAGGTAATAGATGATAGATCATAACATTGATGTGAATTCTGCCACAAAATTAAGACACTATGTATGCTCATTTTAATACTGCATAAGAGTCCAAAAAGGCATTCTTGAATATGATAGAGGAAAACTTTAGATATAAATATTGTAAACAACACATTCATTATTTATACATACTATGAATCTTATAATGGTCAGTGGAAGATACACAAAATAAGTTGTTAGAGTTAAGAACATAGATTAGGATCAAGGCTGGATATAAAATCCTCATGAAAATATCTAGGGGCTGGGAACTCACACTAGGAAAACAAACTATTTTTTAAAGATACCTTGTAAAGTATTCATAAAGCTTACACAGATAGACAAAATTATAATTTAGTTTCAAAAGTCATAAAGAGGGACGTTGGTAATTGAGAGATAAACCAAGTTCATGGATGGGAAATTTCAATACGGCAAAAGTGTCAACTTCTCTCATGATTAATCTATAAACTCAATACAACCCAATCAAAATACCAACAGGAACAGGAAAACCAATTTAAAAACTCGAAAGGAAGAGGAAGGATCACAGTAATGATAATTGGATCGCAGAGTAGGGGGTCTATATCTGTACAGTGACAACTGGTATTATAAAATTTGTGAATAAGGGACTAGAATGCCAATTTCCCAATAGACAAACAAGGTGATAAGATAAAGAGGCTAGAAAAACAAAACAATAAAGGCAGAAACAATAAAGGACAGAAATGAAAGTCGATAGTCAATGCAGAAATAACATACTAGTTAGTAAAAGGCTCCTGAAGGTAGTAATTGCTGGAAACAAGCCATATTTCTACCAGAAAACATATGAAACACTCCAGTAAAATTAAATACGTATTGAAAGTAGAAAACAGTGTTATGATTTTGGTGTACTGAGAGGATTTTCTTTTATACGTAAACATAGAAGAGATAGTAACTCCAGCCTCATATACATTAGCAAAGCTTCTAGCACTAAGAGACTCTCTTTCAAAAGTATGTGATACACTGGTGGTGATGGCCTATGTCTGCAACTCCAGCACTGAAGGGAAAGAAAGAACCTTAAATCCAAAGACAGTCTGGGCTACATAGTGAGACACTTTTGCAAAAACTGATAATTTTTGAGGTATTTAGTAGATTTCAAGAAAATATTTGTAAAGTACAAGTACAACAAAGTAATATGGGTTTACCTCAGGTTCACTATTGTAGCTGAGGATGACTGTGATCTTCAGCTCCTCCCCCAGTCACCTGCTCAGTGCTAGAATTGCAGGCATAGTGCCATAGCGGGCTATAGTTTTCTGTTACTGTGAAAAGCAAAGTCAAAGATAAAACAACAGCAGTGAGTTATCTTATAGTTCCACAGCTAGATAGTGGATACTAGCCAAGAAGGCTAAAATTATAGAGGCTTGCTTGATTGGATTTTATCAAGGATATGAAAAATAGTAAGTTTGACATGGAGAAAAAGGAATTCTTGCACACTGTTGATGGGAACATAAATTTATACAGCCATTGTGGAAAACAACAGAGTTTCCTTTATAAATTAAAATATAATTTTCATATTACACAGAAAGCTCATTACTGTGAATATATTTAAGAGGCATGAGTCACTATGTCAAGAGATAACTCTTGCATTATTTACAGTAGTCAAGATAATGGATTGAAGAAAGATTTCAACAAAGGATTAATGGCTACAGAAAATCTCTCTCTCTTACACACACACACACACACACAGTGGGGAATACTTTTGTACTTTTGAGTAGTTATAAAGAAGGAATATTTGCAACAAAACAGATGAATCTGGGTGGCACCATACTAAGTAAAATAGGTCAAGAACAAGAAAAAATACACTCTCCTTATATGCAGATAAATCAAGGCTGAAATCCTGATTACCTATTTTCCTGGGTGGGAGGAGGTTTGACTTGATAACTAAGAAATGTTACAGGTCATAGAAAAAAGTCTCAGGATAAACTAGTATGATTACTATGCTTAATAATGCCCTATGTGCTTATTTTTTTTCTAAGAGAATGCATTTAAAAGGTTTTTATCACAGAAAAACATACAAATGTGAATTGGTTATGCTAATTTCTTGCTTTAATCTTTCAAACAAACCACCACATTGCACTTCGTAAATAAAACAATTAAACAAAATACATAAAACAAAAGGCAGGTGCTAGGAAGCTGAAGAATACAGGGTTTCCCAGGAGCTCTACAGCCCTCTTCCTCTGCTCATTCAGGTTGTTGCTAGAACTCAGTGCCTTGTGTTTGTAGTACTGACACAGCCTTTTCCTTGTTGACTGTCAACTGACAGCATTTCTCATCTTCTGCAAGTGTCTTCCACATTCTTTCCACTAGCTGCAAAACCAGTGTGGGTAAAACATGTTGTGCCTTGAACTTCTTGCATCACACTGCCCTGAGCCCCTTGACCTCAGCCCATTTTTAAGGGCTCATGTGACCACATCCCCTCCCTTCTCCTCGGGTAACCTGGTTCTTAGTAAAGTCTGCCAATCCTCTTCTTCCATGAAAGATAACCCGTTCACAGGTCCCAGGCACTGGGATATTGAACCTTGGGTAGAAGAATTTTTTGTCTCTACGTCTATCTATAGCTATTTCCATCTGTGCATTTATCTTAAACATTGCAAGAAAAAATGAAAACTACCTAAAATTTTACTACACACAGCATTTTGAAGCAAAGAAACAAGCCTAATAAAAAGAACAAAACTGACAGTTGCTGTGTAATAGGGATTCCTATATGTCAGCTTACAAATTATGAAGCAATAATTTGCGTTAGCAGAAGTTACCTCAATGGAATTATGGGAAAGAGGGCACAGAGTGATATGCTGAGAAATGAGCAGACAAGGCAATACCTGGGCGAGGGAAAATATGCTTTAATATAATCTCTTCAAGGGACTCAGCCCTAGTTTTCTCTTTTGAGTGTGGACTGAACTTATAATTAACTATAAAAAAGTAGAATGAGACAGAAAAATAACTAACCTGGGACATACCACAGTTTTCCACATAATTTCCTAGGTTCTACACTGTGTGCATCTAAGCTGTCATTTCATGAGGATCCTTTGGTGACTGTATGAACTGGCCACATTGAGAAAAACCAAGGGCCTCTAATGAGTGGCCTTTACTAAGTTCTGTGACTGAATCTCCTCAATCAAGGCCTAGTTAACAAGATCCTTGGCTGACACCCACCATAAATTCGGAGGTAGACCCAGGTGAGCCATGCACTGTAAGACACTAAGTTTTATGGTAATTCAATATGTGTAAGTAGGTTATTTATACAGGGTACAGATTTTCAAGTGTGTTAGCAATGACTGGGGGAGGAAAGGTTGATTTGAGAATGGTTTACTGTTTGTGTGTATGCATGTACAGATAAACATCTGTTATAATGCATGTAATACTTTCAGCACAAAGATGAACGTATTTTGATGCTCTGGAAAAAGAATATCAGAAAATTAAAAATGCAAAAGAGAGGGCTAGAGAAATAGTGTTAAAGAGCACCTGTTCTTTCAGATGACCCAGTTTATTCCAAGCATCCTGACACCCTCTTCTGGACTTTGCAAAGCCTAACATGTGATGCACAGATATACATGCAGGTTAAAAACCCATACACATAAAAATAAATATGTTTTTTTCTTTCTCTGACTGTTATTTTATTTTGGTGTTTTTTAAGATTTTTTAAATTTATTTTTAAATTTATTACAATGTATTCACTTTTTATCCCAGCTATAGCCCCTTCCCTTGTCCCCTCTCCCTCATCTCCTCCAATGCCCCTCTCCCAGTCCACTGATAGGGAAGATCCTCCTCCCCTTCCCTCTGACCCTAGTCTATCAGGTCTTATCAGGACTGGCTGCATTATCTTCCTCTGTGGCCTGGTAAGACTGTTCCCCCCTCACAAGGAGGTGATCAAAGAGCCAGCCACTGAGTTCATGTCAGAGACAGTTACTGTTCCCATTACTAGGGAATCCACTTGAAAACTGAGCTCCCATGGGCTACATCTGTGCTGGGGTTCTAGGTTATCTCCTGGGTTTTTTTAAGTGCAAAACAAAGTGGGCATAAGTGAACTTTAAAACATCCAGCAGACTTCAAGACATCCAGATTTTGAATGTGCACCTTCCTCTCAGCCTGGAGGGAAGGAGATTAAGCTACCTACCCTCTGTGCCCAGACTTCAGCAATGGATCAGTCTCCATTGAAAGGCCAGTCTGTGGAAAGGGAAAAGATGTTGGCGTTTTAGATGTCCCCTATCACACATGGATCAGAAACAGCAATTACAAGATCAGAAGCACAGAGGAAGGGGAGCTAAGAAGAGGTTAAGAATACGTCTGGGGATCATTGCTGTAGAAAATGGAAATTGAAAAGGATGTGACCTATAGGGCCACATGGAATTGTGAGGGACCAACTAAAGCCTGGGACAGTCTTATCAGTAGCAGTTCCGAGCAATTTAACAGATGTTGATCTGGGTTTTGGTCTTTTGTTCGTGTGTTGCCTAGAAATTTAATTCTTGAACTGATGCACAGTTATAATTGATAAACAAAGGGACTTTTTTAAAGGCAGTAACACAGACGAGAAGCTGAATTGACAGCAAAGGAAGTTTCCAGAACCAAGAGCTTAAAAGTCACTGTGGTTAATTAATAGCTGACATTCGCTTAACCTGAGTCTTTCTAATCTTTCAGGTTTTACCTTCTAAGTTTAGGGAGCATTTATGAAAAACACGAAGGGCTTTCTCCTTGAGGATTTTAGTGTTGCTGTGTTTTTTCTTTTTCTTTTCTTTCTGACCAATGTGTATAAAGAGGAACCTCAAACTCTTCCAAGAAGCTTTATTTCTGTGGGACACAGGTGATACGGTACCATATGGCATACATGTAACCCAGCCCAGCCTTGGAATGATGGCTGCATCCTTCCAGTCTCCTCAGCTCTAATGGAGCCTCAGCTCTCTGGCACTGACTTACTTGCTAATGAACCTGTACCCTTCATGATTTTCTTTCCTGTGCAGTCCCCTGGTCCTTCCTTATCTGGTGTTTTCTGTACCTTCCAGTTAAACAGTTTTCATTGGAGACTTTATAGTCTGCTCTTAAAGAAACTCAAGTGATGATATCCACAATGTCAGTCCATGAAGGAGTAGAAAGGGGAAAATCTGGGCAGCTGCCTCCTTCAGCTGGCCTTTAGTTAGCTGATGAGGGATGGTAGAGGGTTGGTAAAATAATTGGCACCTGGGGGAGCAGCAGGCTTCTGCTCCTCCTGGGCCTTTTGTTTGTGTTACCCCTGAAGGCACAGTGAGTGGCCGGTGGCATTTGTGTAATCAACAAGAGTGGCCCTTACATTTGTGTTCTCATTATTTGATTTAAAAAATTACTATTAGGTCAGAATAAATTTTTTTGTGGAAACTGTTAATTGACATCTGGGAAAAAACTGTAGTGATAAAAGTCAATTTACTTTTCCAGGTTTCCCTGGGTTTCACAGTAGCTGTCTCATCTTAAAGGCCAGCCCTCTTGACAGAACAAATGAAAGGACTCTGCAGCAGTAACTTAGACTACCTGTTTCCCAGCAAAGACTGAAGTGAATAGAAGGCTCTGGAAAGAACAACATGAAACGGCGCCAAAGCTCTCAGGGGGAAGTGGCTACACTGCCTTGCTTTCAGGTGCAGAAGCCGAGAGCAGCAGTTTGTGAAGTAGGCTACATGCACAGCTGGTATTTGAACCCCTGGTGACTCTTTCAGACTGAGCTTAGGATCACAGTTAAATCTGAAGTCATGGGCAAGGGCACAGCATTATGCACCTGGGGCAGCTTGCAGCAGAAATAATCTGTGACTAGAGTAATTTCTTCTGCAGTGCTAGCAATTCCAGCTTTATTTGACTTTCAAGAACCATCTTTAAATCAGCAAATCAATGCTTTCCAGTCATTGACACTTCAACACTGAATCTGAACTAATGGATGGAGTTGAACTAAAGCTGAGGTTTCCAGCTGCAGTTACAACACGCAGAGCCGAGCACGTGCTTGATTCTATGTTTAAAGTACCCTGCAGCTGTGCAGCTGTGACTTACCACTCTCTACACCCAAATGTGTTACATTCCATTTTTAAGATTTATTTATTTTATTGTATGAGTATTTTGCCTATATGTATGCACATATGCATACGTATATGCATATGCACTGTATGCCTACCTGGTGACTGCATGGAGTCCGGGAAAGGGTGTTGGATCACCTGATTCTGGAATTATGGATGGTTGGGAGCTGCCATGTGGGTACTGGGATTTGAAGCTGGGTCTTCTGCAAGAACAATAACCAAGGAGACACCTCCCTAACCCACATTCTGCGAGAACAATAGCCAAGGAGACACCTCCCTAACCCACATTCTGCGAGAACAATAGCCAAGGAGACACCTCCCTAACCCACATTCCAAGTTTTCAATCCATCGGAGACTATTTCAGGTGTTGCCCATTCAACTGTTTTGTTGTTTTTCTCTGACTTCTGACCATTTCCTGTGCTCCCTCTGCCTATATTCACTTTGGAGGTGAGTCACATATGAGAAAGAATTATTTCTGAATAGTTGTGTTTTCCTTTTCTAATGTCTTAAGGAATGAGTGTGTGCATATCAAACTATACCTCTGAGTTCCACACAATGGGCCTCATTTAGCAAGACAGTTGTGTTCCAAGATGACCCAGGTACTCTCAGTCTCTTTTCCCAGAACAGGAAATACTACAATAGATGGGCAAAAGACAGTTTATTGTGATGCCAGAATTTTAGTCTTTACAAATGTTACCTGTTTCGCTTATCATGTATACTAATAACTGCTATCATAGATTTTCAGATTAACACAGTGATTATGTAAGCCAAAAATAAGTCACAGGTTAAAGAAAGAAATGGAAAAATTGAGAAATGAGACCCATGATTCTGATATAATGAGTCTGATTAACAATGTGTTTTCAACCCAAGAGTTGGCTTTGGTGATAGAATGAGGTGAAAATCTTCAAGAGAAACTGCTCATGTTCAGCATCCAGGGACAGTGGAATGTGACACCTGTTACTAGGTATTTGCTACCACATCTCAAGGCCATCTATTATGCTCAAGTACTTAATGTGTTTTAATTCATGAGGTTTTCCCCAAATTCTTTGACAGATTTTCTCAATGTTAAATAACGTAATTAAAGCAAATATTTAAAGTAGAAAGATAAAGATTTCTGTTTCTTTTGGCATAAGAATCAGACAGCTTTATGTGGAAAAAAAAAAATCTATGCAAGCAAAATTTAGGTCCAAAGACTATAATGCAGTAAAAATTCATTTAAAACCTTAAAGATATTATTCAAGGAGTCATTGAATTTTCGTAAGGTGGCTGGGTCCCAGTGGCTGCAGACAAGCAGCATCAGAGAACCAGCATCCAACAATTTTATCCAAAATGTTTGACTGATGATAGTGATCATTTTGTATTCAAGTGAGTAAGGACTATCATGTGGCCATTGTGGCTCAGCTAGGTTTGTTTGGGCTTAATAGGGGCTACAACAGCCGCTTCTATATTCCTGGCTTTGAGGTCTACTGCAGAGACCTGCCGGAGGGCACTTCTGCTGTGGTTGATGGTGTCCCTGAGAACTAACGATCCCAAGGCACAGAGCAGTAGACATAATATGCCTATGATTTGTCCTTCGAGGTCACACAATGCTACTTCTGTAGAATTCTACTAATTATACTATTCTTTTCTGTTCACACAGTGTCCATATAGGGCACAGATAGCCAAGTAGAGACCAATATGGGCATCTTATAGTGCCTACATCCCTACAAAATAATATATATTACACTTTTTCAATTTTTCTTCTATTTTAAATGAATAAAAATTTCCATAATGCTCTAAAACTTGAACTATTAACCTACAGAGTGCATTAGCCATTCCTGTTAGAAGAAACAAAGAAAAGAGATTATAGAGAACAAGGATGCTGGAGGCTACTGAAATACTGAGACCAAAGACTTGCTGAAAGGAATCTGCAAAGAAGCGATGCATACTGACAATAGCACAGTAACCCTCTTAGAGAACTAAGGAAGTGTGCAATGTTAAAGGGCCCAGCAGAAGACAGACTTCAGATCCACGTGCAGGCCACAAGAGCACATTGTCCATGCTGGCTGGAAGCTGGAAGAACTGACCATGCTTTCAGGAAGACTCCAACATCACTGGTACTGTTTAATTTTATTCAGATTTTGTGTAACTAAAAAAAGAAGCATTTTTAGTTTCAGTGCACTTTCACGTATACTGGAAAATGTCAACTGAGAAAGAATATAACTTCCTTCCATGTCTCACCTTCTATAAAAGAGTTCTGTCACCATCTGGCTTACGATATGTGATATGCTAGCACAAGATTAATATCTGATAGTGTGTGTGTGCTTGCATGTAGACACATGTGTGCGCATGCCCCCCCATGTGTGTGTGAGCTCCTATATGCCATTTACCCACAACCCTGGTGGAAATGTTCCCATCATAGTTCATCCAAGCCACCAGCATGCTTCCACATGGACCACTGGAAGGAGACACATGAGCAAGAACTCCAGCACTCCTTGTAATACAGAGTAAACATGGTGTGTTCTTTCTTAGAGCTTTCATCCATTTGATATTGGCTAATGTTTGTGGTTAATATAGCAGACATTTTTAGTATCTTGACTCTGTGAGTTACAGAGTCTGTCACGACCATTCAACTGTTCTTATAATTCTAAAGCATCTGCTTGTGGTTTTCCATGGTCTTCAGTGAGCAGACTCCCTGGCAACAGAGCTTGAAACAAGAACTCGGGCACACACGTGTTGAGGAGAGTGATCAGGTGAAGTCTCTGAAGGGATGAGGAGAGAAGATAAGTAATGTTAGGCTGAGTCAGGATGTGACTGTGGGTAAATAATGTGTAACTGTGGTTTGTGTGGTGTAAACTTGAGGGAGTTTTGGAGTGTCAACCACACTGTAGCTGTCTCCACATTGCAGCCATGAGCCTGGAAATTTGTGTTCCCACACCAGGTGATCATTGTGTCAGATACATGAGTTAGTGTCTCCTGTTCTGAACAAGGTGGTTCAGTTGAAGGCAACAGTTCAGAGGAGGTTCTGTTTGTGGACTCTTAGCTCTGAGACCCACAGACCCACAGACACAACTGATCAGGGGAAACTAGAGTGGTCCCGGAATTGTAGTGCTCGTAGCCTGAGTTCTGCAAACATGCATGTAGCACTCTGTGAAGTTCACCTTCACAACTGTTTCTTCAGTCTAGTGTGAGCCCAAGAATCACATTTCTACATTCCCAGGGAATAGTGTTGCTGGTGCCAGGTCCTTACTCTGAGAACGGCATGTTAGAATATTAATCTCTGAGTTTAAAAGTTATAGTAGTTTAAAGCAGAAATGTCCCACGTAGGTTCATATATTGAGCTTTTTTTGATCCTGGGTGATGGAGCTGTTTGGAGAGGTTGTGGAATCTATGGGGGGCAGGTCTTGCTGGGGGAGGTACATCATAGGCAACTGGCTTTGAGTGTTCAGAGCAGCACCCTACTTCCAGCTTGTTCTCTCTGATTTGTGTTTGCAGTTGAAGATGGGGTCCCTAAACTTCCTGCTCCAACTGCCTGCTGCCATGCCTCCTTGCCATTACAGACTTTCACTCTGGATCCATAAGTTCCAATAAACTCTTCCTTCTATCAGTTGCCTTGGTTGTGGTATTTTATCACAGCAACAGACAAGGCCCAAAGTGACTAGACCAAGACCAACAAGCTAATGTAAGTATAAGAATATTGAGGTCACACTCATGAGTTCCCATACTACCATATCACAACTCTCAAACTACCCAGGGGCTATTTCATTAGAACTTGCAGAAAGAAAGAAAGAGAGAAAGAAAGAGAGAGAGAAAGAAAGAAAGAAAGAAAGAAAGAAAGAAAGAAAGAAAGAAAGAAAGAAAGAAAGAAAGAAGCTGACAGATTGTGCTGACTTCAGGGTGACTAGTGAGCATTTAGGAGCATTGACAGGCAGTGCAATGAACACTTCTAAAGGCAGAACTATGGAGGTAGAGGTGCGTCGGGGGGGGGGTGTCTGCACTGAGATCAGCCATAGATACACAGAGATATTCTGTCTCCTCAAATAAAAACTAATAAACATGCAAAGGGGGCCTGGAGCATTGGGCAGAGCCTGGAGCATTGGGCGGCAATTCTCGCCTGCTTCTCTCACGGACTAACTTCACATCCTCAGCACGTTATTAATGTGTCAGAGCCTCCAATCTCTGTACAACGGGAAGTAGAAGTACTAAATGTATTAATGTGTACATGTGTGAATACATCTGGTAATGTATATATAACATATATATTTGGTACTGCATCAAGAATCAGAGCAATGCCTTGAACAAAGCCCCTCCAGAGATGGTTGAGTAGGAGATTACTGAAAATGTTCATAACATTGAGAATGCACATATACATATACATTAAGCCCAAACCCGTATGCTTCTGACGGTGCTGTATCACACTGAAAGAAAGAAGTCCATAGCGTGCTATTACGTGCTCAATATTTTTAGAGCATTGATTAATTTTTAAATGTTTGTGGGGGGGAAGTGAGTTCCTGATTTAATTTCATTTGGCCAAAATTCTATTCAAACCTCCCATTTTCAATAATTGAGTTAATTAAGGTGTTACAATGCTGTAAAAGCAGCATTTTCACCCTGATTTCTACAAGGAATGCAAATGTATTTTTGCTTTTATTTGCCATAGAAAGAAGACATACATAATTAACAGAAAACTAATTGCATACACAAAAATTGTGACTGCATAGATTCATCATAAACCAACGTCATGTACTGACTGCCAATTCAGTGGAAAATAAGACTCACAACCAAAGTTTGTTCAAAGTCTACTTTATGGCCTTTCTTTCTTTCTTTCTTTCTTTCCTTCCTTCCTTCCTTCCTTCCTTCCTTCCTTCCTTCCTTCCTTCCTTCCTTCCTTCCTTCTTCCTTCCTTCCTTCCTTCCTTCCTTCCTTCCTTTCTTTCTTTCTTTCTTTCTTTCTTTCTGTCTGTCTGTCTTTCTTCTTTCTTTCTGTCTTTCTTTCTTTCTTCTTTATTGCTGCCTTTCATTCTGTCTATCTGTCTTTCTTGCTTTTAGAACCAACTTGGGTGAACCAAGGTCAAAATAATTTTCTTTATTACAAAACACAGAAAATTGTTCTATAAAACATTTCCTAAAAACAATAGTGTCTGATTATTAAAGAAGGCTTCTTCTTCTTTCTTTCAGAGGGTTTTTAGTAGCTGATGTCTTTTGAAGTATTCATCAGGGAATTTATTGCAGGGAGATTGTGAAATGGGATCATGGCCTCATAGTTTCTTTTACACACGTAGTTATTTGGAACCATGCTGAAGAAATGTGTAATTTCATTTTAGCGGGTAAAATTTGCCCTCAGAATTTGGAAAGGTGTTACGTGTTAAAAGTTGGATTATTTCCGTGGAGTATATTATTTGCGATGTATATGTACTGTCTAAGTAAGGTAGAGTCCTTTTGCACATTAGTAATGTCAGCTTCTGCTCTCGAAGGATTGCCTTGGCGGGTAGCACTCACAATGGTGTGGAAATTCAGGGTAATTTGTAGAGACTCCAAAATGTTTTCCAGAGACACTACCGTCAAGCTATGCCTTGGTTTATGATGGGGCTTCTGGTGTGATTCCCATTCCTTACCAAAACTAATTTTTTTTTTCTTAAATGGCCTACCCAAAAATACACAAAATAATACACAAAATAACAGTCATAAAGCAAGCCATCTCCTACTGCCTTGTGCCAATCGTTCTTTTCTTGAAGGAATCTGAACATATTTTATCATGAAACCCTTTTCTCTCCATTGGCCCACCGTGCAGCTCCTTTTACCTTGCTTATTCCAGTCATTCTTTGAAGCATGTTGACACAGACCTTGGGAATTGAAGTGACCTCTATTTTTCGTGTCCTAAGGAATATTTTAGTGATAAGTATGATTGTGCTATTTGATGATTGTCAACATTTCAAAGTACCTAGTGAATGGCAGAATTGGAAAATCAATAGTTTGTTTTCCTTCCAGTTCATCTGATGCAAAACAGCACACGTCGGAAACAATTTCAGTAAGAGCAGTGGAGATGAGGACACTAAGTGCATTGTCAGATTCATACCTACAGTTTGTGCCAAGTGTGAGGACTCTTCGTTTTTATTTAACATTGTAGAGCAATGGCTGCTATGCACAGACCAGACCAAAGAGAATGAATACCATTCCTGTTCTGGCACTAACTGTATGACTGGCAAATCTTACTGACTTTTTTAAGTTTTTTTTTTTTTTCAATGCAGTTTATTCAGGAACCTTGAACAATCCTCGGACCCTGGGGAAAGCCAGCCCACAGCTTAAATAGCCTCTGGGTAGCCAACCCAGGCGTGCCACCTGGGTAATGCAGATAGGTCCACATACATGGAAGCAAGCCAGATCCTCAGCCTTAGCCAAATGTGGAATTGTTCGTGACAGAGAGCACTCACCATCGGGAAGGTGGAAGGCGGAAACCAGCTCCATCTTTAAGGCATAGCATTCCGCAGCTCTCTACAGTTCCCCCTTTTTGTTTTAGACGCATCAGGCAAGAGTAGAGGTCTGATCTCTGATATTAGAAATAAATAGGGACTTTGTACTGATGTTCATTTAGGTGTCATCCACCCAAAGAGCATCAGACCCGTCCGATACCTTTTTCTCAGAGGCGGGACCTGGGGCATCAACCCGCATGCAATCAGACATGCTCTTCTCTGGGTCGAAAGCTGCTGACCCTGAGTGCAGTAGGCTGTTGGAGCTACCACCAGGGCATTAGCCATTAGTCATACTGGGCAGACTGCTCAGACCCTGAATAATCATTTAGCCAATGTAGCTCATGCCTTAGTTGTACATAAAGGAATTAATGCTCAACTAAAAGGAAGCTTGATTGTGGTCAATCAGAGGATTGACCTCTTGCAGGAGCAAATTGATACCCTCTGGCAAATCGCTCAACCTGGCTGTCAATGAAAGTATGCTGGACTTTGTGTCACTAGCATACAACATGAGAATTTTTCCCGTGCTGCAAATTTGTCTAAACAATTGTCGAGCTATATTTTAGGTAATTGGACTGGAGAATTCGATACTACGATGGAGCAGCTGAGAGTGGCCATTGTCACAGTAAATTCTACCAGAGTGGACGCAGGACTAGCCACAGGATTATCAACATGGATTGCTGCAGCCATGAATCATCTGAAGGAATGGGCGGGCATGGGAGCGTTAGCAGGCCTTCTGGTGTTGGTCTCCTTGGTTTGCCTGTGGTATATATGCAAGATTAGAGTCTCACAACAGTGTGATGCAGCCATGATCATTCAGGCCTTTACAGCCATTGAAGCAGGACATTCTCCCCAAGCATGGTTGGATACCATAAAAAGCTAAAATGATACGCTCAGGATGCGAGGCTTTTTTAAGTTTTTTAATGTGTGTGTGTGTGTGTGTGTGTGTGCCCATGCGCGTGGTAATCCAAGGTGATGCATGTATACACAAGAGCCCTATAACTACCTCAGTTCCTACATTGCTTACGAGCCTTCATTTCCTTATATATAATGCAGAGCTCAGAAATCCAGGGAAATATGTTTGTCTTCAAAGTGGCTCTTCCTTAGAAATGCCAATGTCGCTGTTTGCAATGCCACCATCTGTCACACAGGTGGCGCCCTCAGTCACTGAGCCCCAGCCTGACCACTCAGGACAGGAAACTACTCTAATCCACTTTATTCTCTTACCCATGTTTGAATCTGGAATGGAGATTCTCAGAGCAAAGAAGGCTCAGATAGCTTAATACTCTCAGGGCTCCTGACTATTTATCTGAGGAAACACAAAGCTATAGATACCACTTGACGCATTTTATATAAATCCTTTCCTTTAATTCTCAGAGGCACTCAAGTACACATTCTAACTATGAGATATGTTTAGTTAGTGTCATAAGTAGATTTCTCCAGATAAACTGATGAGTCCGGAGAAAATGTTTCCTAGAGTCAATTCTGCATGCACTATGTGTCTGTGTGAGACAATCTCCTTGACTGAGATTCAGCTTTGTGTATGCAGGGCTGGTGGCAACTCCCTGAGCAGCCTACATAGTGACAGCATTTGCATTGCTTTTGAGGGTAGATTCCTGTTTGTGTTTTTTATTGTAATGTTGTGTGGACATTAAGACAGATTTTGATATCCAGAACAATTGTAATTTGTAGTTGTGTTGTCCTTTTCTAGATTTTCAAGATCTGTTCAAATAGCTACTTTAACCAAGATATTTATTAAATTTTTCTTTTATATATTTATTCAACTTAGGCCCATAATAGAGAATAAATTCTAGAGCTGGATTAATTGTTAACAAAACATTGTCCCCTTGAGACTAACATCGGATGAGTTCAACCTAAATATTAAGTATCAGCTAATGCTTCTATAATTTGCATTTTCTTCCCTTTGCTGCATCCTAACATAGTACTCACATGGCTTTGGAAACCTTTAGGCAAGACCCCAGAGATATGAAATTCATGTTCTTTTTTATTTTTCATACTGTAGTTTGTAAGATAAATCCAAAGAAGGACAAAAACTGACTTCATTTTCTCTCCACAGTGGGAGAATAAAGGAGGCGAGAGTGGAGGAAATGCGTTAAACACATGGGCTGAATAAGTCCCGACTATATCATAACTTTTTCCAACAGCATCTTAAATCCAAGTTATTACTCCAAGTTGTTTATCTGGTACTTTGTATTCTTAACACTTGCTGCTGGCAGGTTTAGGGTAGGGCGTAAGTCTTGCTTTGTGCTCAGATCCTTGAATAACCTGACGATGGATAATGATAAAAGTAGAGTAGCTCCTGAGCTCGTTCCAAAAGACACAGCCTCAGCAGGGTAAAAGCACACATGCAACATAAGAGGAGGGGAAGATTCTCAAACCCAGTCAGTGAGAGAAAGTGAGCCTCATTTTCTTTCCTGTCAGAAACTCTCGGGCCTTGTTATACCTACCTCACATCGTTTGAAGACATGGAAGCTCCTAGCCTTGAAATGTCAAACCAACAAGCATGTGTTTAACACCTGCTTTGTTTTCCGAGTATTGGGGTAAGTGTAGACCCAGACATCAACAAAATTTGTCTAACTATTCAGAACTCAACTATCCATTTATATATCCTGGACATCCTCAAAGAATATGAAAGCTTTCCGCTCAGACACCCCAGGACCCATTTTTAAGAATATAGCCACACAGCTTTCATGTATGACAAACAAGCAGACAGTGATTTGCTGGCTGCTGTATGAACACATGTTGCTCCCCTCTTCCACACCCCCACTGCCATGTATACTCCTTTGCTTATTTCATTTATTGTCAGTTGAGTGTTAAATTTGAACATGTTCTAGTTTTGGTGCTTACAGTGTTTATTTTTATTCTCATAGGAAGGTCATTTAGGAAACTTGACATAACCTAAGAAGGAGACACCCAAGCCTCGTGACATATATTCTCTCTCTAGAGGAAAATACGTACTGAGAGCAGCGATGGTAGCATGTTTAGTCGGGTGACCCAATGAAGACTTAAAAGAACAGCTTGAACTTTCCTTACGGTTCACTGCAGTTTTTAATCATATCTTTACCTAGAGCCCAGTGCACATGCTTCTGATGTGCTGCTTTATCTAAATCTCCTTATCACCTTATATTAACACTGCCAGAAACAAACAAAGGCAGCAGTGATCCCCTCAAGCCCCAAGTGCCTGGAACCTGCTTCTGACATCAGCCAGTCCTGCATGTTAGAGTCCCTCCTCCCTCTGACTTTTCAAGTGACCAGAGCCTATTCTACTGTCATGAACTTCTTGCCTTTTGTAGTCTCGGCTCTCTGTCTCCCCTCACCAAAGTTCAAGCTGTTCCATTGTGCTTTGTGTGTGTGTAGTTGTGCAAAACTCTTCATTCTGCCTCCTCCATGTCATTGCCATATTGTTATCTCAGCCTTCTCTATTCAAGACAGAGATAAGCAAGCAAGGAAAGCACACAAGAGAATATTCTTCTATTGTACCCAGTCTTGCCCCACTAGGGACTGCGTACAAGGTACCTGCAGCTTATTCCAAAAGCGAGCTGAAGAGTGTGCTTGTGCAACCAGTAGAAGAGGAAGGATTGTTTCTACTACCAGAGCACAGCTTCTAATTCCTCCTTTCTCGGTGCCCTCACGGAGGCCAGGAACTGCCCTTATATAAGGAGCACCCACAGCATCGACGCTGTGTCCGCTGTGTCTCTATGACTTGATGCCAGGTTCTCTGAAACGGTCATGACTGCGACCAGACCTTCTAGAATGGACACCATGGCTTTAGTTGCAGTGGTCCCGGAAACTAGAGTGCTTTAAGAGTGAGCATGCTGTGTCCCAAGCTATCTAGGTTGACCTGAGAGTGCTGTGCCCTGTACTCAGAAAATCAGTCAGTTTGTTGTCAGGTCTTTACTCAGGGACGTCAATCATAGGGAAGTCTACCCTCTGATTCAAGGACCAAAGTGCACACTCCTGGTGGTTTTGCTTTTTTAAAGAACACGGATGTTAAGCTGACTAGAATAAAAACGTAAAGAGATATCAGCACAGAACTCAATAGCATTCAACATGTTTGATAGCTTTGGCAATAGCTAAACCCAGCCACATGTCCCTGGGATGTTTTGGTCCCTCTAGCCCAATTAGGATTTTAAGTAACAATCACTTAAGTCTGATAATCACCTTCTAGTTACACTCTGTTCTCAAACCAATCACCCTCGCCTCCTATAGGGTCCAGAAATTAAGCTTCCATCCCTTCAACATTCAGGACCTCTTATGACTTTTAGCTTAGAGCAGACCTTTGATCTCACCATCTCCTGTTCAAGAACTTTCCAAGGTTCACTTACGTTTCATGGTGATCCAGGACTCAATGCAGCATTTGAAAAGTCCCACTTTCAAATGTAGCTCTTCTTGACATACTACCCCGTTTTCCCTCATCTGCAAGGATCCCCTCTTCACCGTACTTTATAGAAGAGTCTCCCCTTCCCCCTATACTTTATGGACTCAGAGTAGTGATTTTCTCTTTAGCTTGACTTACAGCTAAATTTGAAAACACTCTGACACCAGGATTTTTTTTTTATTTGTTTTCTTCCTGTCCTCTTAGAAGCAGGGTTTGATACACAGTGAGCATTAATAAGTACTTACTAATTGACTACAGAGAAAAATCTTATTTTTAATCTATTAATCATTTATGATCACTCATGCATTTGGAACTAATGCTAAATGGTTCAGAAAGAATAATAGAACTGTAGGATTTTAATTAAAGTAGAAAAAGAAAAGATGCTCCAAGTAAGAGCTATTTCTCTCTCTAGATACATATTCCAAATACCGTTTTGGTTGGTGCAGTTTAAGCAACAGGTAATTCTTCAAGCTGATTAATTCCAGATGAATCCAACCTTAATATCCTCTAAGGATGATTCGGTCCAATTTGCTGCATCATTACATTTAGGCAGCGGCACATGACACCAACACTACAAATGCCTGTATGCTCGCCCCAACATCCCTCCCAAGCTGAAAACCATTTTAAAATCATGGAAGATAAAGTTAAGTCAGTTAGCTAGCTACAGCATTCTCTTAGGGTAGCATTAGCATTAATTAATATTTGCGTATTGCTGTGAAAATCACAAATGCTATGGAAGTGTTGGCTATTAATTTAGTCAAAGCACAGGCCATGAAAACTGAAATATAAAGTCAGTTGCACACTAATGAAATGTTTTAATATTTAAATGAACTAGCCTGAAGAAAGTCCCTGACATCCCATGACTGTAAATCAGAGGGAAAAAAATACAAAGTCGACAGACTTAAAATGGTTTGGAAGGTGATACAGAAATGAAAGTTGATAGGAATGCTGTTTAACTGCAAGAGGAAGTTGTGACCTTCAAAATCAAAATCATGTTGGAGGATTACATGCTGATCAATAGGTAATTAACAGTGATTCAAATGGTGGGACATGGATGGACGCAGAAGGGGAATGAAGAAAGAAGGAAAAGGAAAACAAAGAAGAGATTTGTGGATTAGGATTAAAAAGTGGTGAAGAAATGAAACTGTCCTTCCTCTGGACCTGCCACCTGAAAAGCAGTGACATCACAGGGAAGGGTCAAATCAGAGCCATGCTAACTCTGCTGAGCGTCCTTTCGCGGTGACCACCTCCCTGCCTGTGTTACTATGCGTTTGAGGGCCACAGATTGTACTTACCAGGCCCCCTGAGGTGGCCACAGCAGCCTACGCCCCCTTCCCCCACCTCTGCTTTACTAAACACTCCCAAGGAGACATTTTCTTCAGGGTTTTTCTCACCTTCTGCAGGGATACCAGCAACATGTCTTCGTTCCCATGAGCCACTGCTCTGATTGCTGGGAATAATAGGATCTTCTCAGTGATGGTCTCTGGAAGAAATGACTTCTGTGAGTAAGAAAGTATTTTAACTACCCAGTCCACGCCATGCATGAACTTTCTAGATAATTTCACTGTGGTCTGCAAAAATGCTAGACAATGATTTAATAACATATATAGTATTTTCTGTTGTTCACTAAAAATTTTTAAAAGCTAAGTGACTGCTTTCTTTCAATCCCACTTATTTTTGTTACTCTTTTTATCTCTTTATATATATTTATATTATTTATTTTTATAATATAATGTACATATATTTATATTATATGTAATATATTTATGTACAATGTATGTTTTTATAGTATACTTATAGCATAATTGGTAAATAGCAACATATTAAAGATTAAAATGAACAAATTTTATTAAAATCATATTTTAAACTAGATACACACACAAATATGAAAACACACACATATATATGCATATGCATACACACACATATATATATATACATACATATGTATACATATATCTTTCCAAATATGTCCATATAATATAGTCAGATATTCAGTCATAGTTCCTGTTTGTTATATAATATCATGGGAACTAATATAGAAATACTTTTTTACCATATAATACAGTTATTAATTGTAAGCTTACATGCAAGTATAAGTTATGTTTATAGATATTATATAAATATAAATTTTTTTCCAGAAGACCTGAATACATCTTTATCTCCTTTCTTTTTTATTTTAATTTTTTTATTATTACAATTTATTCACTTTGTATCCCAGTTGTAGCCCCTCCTTCATCCCTTCCTAACCCCACCCTTCCTCCTCCTTCTTCTCCCAAGGCCCTCCCTCAGTCCACTGATAGGTGAGGTCTATCAGGTCTTATCAGGACTGGCTGCATTGTCTTCAAATATGTCTATTTAATATTATAAGTTCTAATTTTTTTATCTTCCTAATGGATTTACAGACTTTTGTCAATCATTATACTATACCTTATTTCACATTTGATGTCCAAGTCACTGTTTTGCTGCTTTGATAAACACAATGACCAAAAGCAACTTGGAGAGAAAAAGTTGCATTTCATCTTGTACTTCCAGATAACAGTCTGGCCTTGCGGGAAGTCAAGCAGCAACACAGGAAGGACGTATCAAGGAAAGCTGCTTATGTCAGGTTTGCCCCAAGCCTGCTCAGCTAGCTTTCTTTTAAAAATTATTTTTACAACTTCCTAAAATATTTCATGCATTGCATTTTGACCATTCATTCCCCTTCCCCCATCTCCTCCCAGATATACTCCTCCCATTTATACCCATAAAACTTTGAGTCCGTCATCATTTTTAGACACATAAAGTTACCTTAGTGCTAACTACATACTCTTCGGTTTGTGGCCATGCACTAGAGTGTTAGACCTACCAGCACTAACTCTCTCTTTTCCAGCAGTTCTCAAAATCAATAGATCAGCTGCCGCGCCCATCTTCCCTCTCTGTGATGGTAGCCTTGTCTTGCTGAAGCTTTCTCAGGCGAGCTGTCATAATACAGAGTTTATATGGACAACTGCACGTCGGTGTCCAGAAAACACCTCTGGAGGGTAGTCACCTACTGCATCTGGCTCGTACCATCTTTCTGCCCCTGCCTCCTCTTTCACAGTGATCCCTGAGCCTTGGGATGGGGACTATTATACAGTCAACTCACTTACAGATGAGCATTCTTCAGCCATTTATTCTCTTGATCTGTTATGGGTCTCAGTGTTAGCCACCACCTACTGTGAAGAGAAGCCCCTCTGATGAGGAAGAGATGTGCTAGTTTACAGGTATAGAGAGGTCTTTTTAGAAGTCAGTTTAACACTGTTTCCCATAGGTGACCAATAGTGATAACTTCTCCCCCAGGTTCTATAACCATAAGTTCCTGGCTCAAATAACTGTGTCAGGTATGGGATCTCTCTTGTGGAATATAGTTTAAATGTAATCAAAGGTAATTGGTTATTCCCATGATGTTTTTGCCATTATTGCACCAGTGAACATATTTTACCAGGAAGGTTGTTATGGTAGCTAAAAGGGCTCAGAGCTGAATAAGACTGTTGTTTGCTTTCTCCTCCACAGCATGCAGAGTACTTACAGCATGTGAAAGCTAGCCAGTGGAGATGAAGCTTCCAAGTCAGCAGTAGCTTGATTTCTCTGTGTTCTATGACTCAAGTATATGATGTCTTCAGGAAGAGACTGTCTCCATCAAGTCCCGCAAGGTAAGCGAGAACGATGTTAACCTCCTGTGATAACTACGGCTGGTTCCTGTGGGGCATCACCAACTCATTCCAAAGTTTGTATCTACTCTTAGGGGCACTGTTGCCCCATTACAGGATAACTATATTTAAAACAATTTTACACACACACACACACACACACACACGTGTGTGTGTGTGTTTATACTTTTGAAGCTTCTGCAAAGCTTCAAAATAGTAGTATTTTCCTATGAGTTCCAAAAGGTTTTTTAGCATTAGCCCTCCCTTCCTTAAACTTTCTCCTTTACCCTGTGCTTTTATGCCACCCCTTTTAACCCATCCTGTTCTATTACTGCCCTTTCTCCCTCAATACCGCTGCATTCTTTCTTTTCTCTCTTGAAAACATTCCTTCATCATGGTCACCTACTAATTTCTTGACCTCTGTGAGTATTCCAAATGAGACATATATATCTAAAGATTCAAAGATAACAGCCAAGAAAAAATTAACATAAACCAATGTTTGTCTTTCTGAGTCTGGATTACCTCTCTCAGAATGATTACTTTCATCTCTTTCCATTTATCTGCAAATTCATAATTTAACTTTTATGTGATACATTCTCATAAATGTATCACATCTTGAATTGGTATCTATTCATCTGTTGGTAGACATCTGGGCAGTTTGCACTCCCTAGGTATTGTGAATACGAGAGCAATGAACAAGGATAAGCAAGTATCTCTGTAAAAGGCTGTAGAATCAGTTGTGCATAGCCCAAAAGTAGCATAGCTAGATCATTTGGTGGCTCTTATTTCTGGCTGTTGGAGGAGTTTTCACACGCATTTCCATAATAGTTGCTTCAACTTTCTCCTGACCAGCATTGAATAACTTCAACTTTCTCCTGACCAGCATTGAATAACTGTCCTCCTTCCTCCACATCTAGGCCAGAACTTGTCATCACGTTTTTTAATCTCAGTCATTCTGACTATGGTAAGATAAAATCTCTAAGTAATTTTAATTTTCACTTGCATGATGGCTAAATATGTTGAACTTCTAAAAACTTATTTCTCAGCCATTTATATTTCATATTTACAGAACTCTAAATTTGGGTTGTTTGCTTTCTTGGTGTTTACCTTTTTGGAGTTCCTTGCATACTTTGATATTAGCCCACTGTCAGATGCATAGCTTATAAAAATGTTCTCACATTCCATAGGTTACCTCTTCACTTGAATGATGCTATTCTTTCTGTGCAGGAATATTTGGTTTCAATGTGATCCCATTTGTCAACTGGCAATTCTTAATGTCTGCACTACTGAAGACCCATTCAGAAAATCCAGTGAATTCAAGCTTATTTTACACTTTCTTCTCCATGAGATTCAGAGAATCAGGTCTTATGTTGAGGTTATTGATTCTTAAAGCTGAGTGTTGAACACAGTGAAAGACAAGGCTCTAGCTTCATTATTCTACACATTGCTATCCAGTTTGAGCAGCTCCATTTTTTTAAGATGATGTCTTTATGTTAGTGCATACTGTGGCCTCATTGTGAAGAAACAAGTAACTTCAGGGGTGTGGCCTCAGTTCTATTTATCGAGTGGACATACCCGCCTTTATGCCTATACTGTGCTGCTTTTTTATTACTATATTTGTAGTATAACTAGAAATCGGGTTGGTGATACCACCAACAGTTTCAGAGTTTCCATTAAAATCAATAAAAAGACAAGCATGTCCATTCTCCTCCTGCTCAGCATGGTTACTAAAGTCTTAGAGCAATGAGACCAGCTAAGGAGGTACAAGTGAGAAAGGAGTCAAATGTCCTGATTTGCAGGTGATATGATTCTATACAGAAAATATCATAATGATTCCACCAGAAAACTCCTACAGCTGCCAAACACAGTCAGCAAACAACACAAGAGAAAATAAGCAGAAAGAAGTCAGAAACCTTCTTATATGGACATGACAAACATAAAAAGAAAGAAATAAGGAAAGCCGTACCATTCACAGTTATCTACGAAAATGAATTATCTTAGAATAAATCTAATCAAGGAATTAAAAGAATTATTCAATTAAAACTTTAATAAGACATTGCAGAAAATGGAAAGACCTCCCATGTTCCTGAATTGTTAGGATACGTGAAAATGGCCATCACACCAAGAGCAATCTATGGATTCAATAAACTGACCATCAAAATTCTAATGCAATTTCTCACAGAAATTGAAAAAAAATGTTCATTTTCATATAGAAACAGAAAAGAACCATGATAAACAAAGCATTATAAACAATTAAAAGGTCAGTTTGCTTTTTTACATAGTCCAAGACTTCCTGACTAGGACTGGCACTGCCCACAGTCAGCTTGACCATCCTAAATCAATCAGCAAATATATATGTCCCCCACAGATATATCCAATCTGTTGGAGGCAATCCGCCACCTGTGACTCCCTCAGACGTCTCTGGGCTGCGTGTCAGCTGACACTGTTATGTTTTTAGTGTTGCTACAAAAGTTATCTTTTTAAATTATATTATAATTGTGGAAAGATTTGTGAGAATTTTTGCTAGAACAGTCGAGGCTATTTTCCATCACAGATATTAAAATACTGTATTTTGTATTTATCCTATAGAATACAATTTTTTCTAAGTATACAGGAAAATAGACTATTTCTTTTTCCTTTTAGTTTCTATATCAGATAAGAGACAAATTTATGAAAGAAAAAAATTAAATGTGAAAAGGACTAGGGACAGACAAAAGGCAATACCAAGAAATGATTGACTCAGAGACCTGTGCCGCAACCATGCTTTTTTACCAAAGGTATCAAGTACCAAGTTATAGAGAAGCAATTAGATGAATAAAAGAGCTTTTGGGTGTCTAGAGAGTTACACACTGGCTGGGAACTATGGCAGATGGATGTTTAGGAAAACACTTTAGGTGGACACAATTTAGTGTCATTTTCAGGGATGAACAATCGTGGAGTCCTTCATTCTTTGATACTAGGGAGGGAAACAGCTTTACAACAGAAATGAGCAGTCTCAGAGTCCATAAGTTTTTGTTATTGGTAAGGAAAACAACTTGACAGTGGGAATACATGCCTTTCTAGGAGGCAGATAAGGAGGCAAAGAGCTCTCTGAGCCTTCTTTTCCAGTTTATTATTTATTTATTTATTTCAAAATAATCCAACAGTAAAAGTAGCACAGTCGAGGTAACTGGTCTGATCCCCCTCATGAGTTTGATAAACATCACCTTTCCATAGAATTTGGATTCTGGTCAAGGATTTCAAAGTCTATTTAGAGATAAAAATAAGATCAAGTAAAACTTTCCCAAGATATTCATTAAATAATGAAAATGTCATGTGCTTCAAACAAGGTGGTATTAGAGAAATCAAGCTGAATGAAATGTGAACCCTTTCATCGAAGGACTCCTGACTTTTTAACCATGACAGATTCATCGGGAGAAGGGCAGACTTCTTCCCCTGTGATATTTATGGTGATGGCAGGGTAACATCAAGACATTTTCTCTGTGTTTACCCACTGCTGGGTCCGCTGTGGCGTTGTGTGGCTTGCTTTTGTCAATGAAACGTAGTAGCTATGAGACTGAACTGTTACCAGCTTGAACCTCAGAGATATGACCTTGCAGACCTCAGGGATTCAGGCCTTGATATATGAACAAGTTTGAGCTGTGCTGTTGGAAGCTGAGGGGCCATGCTGACGAGAAGGTAATTGCCTGCCTACAGTGCTCAACTTCAGCAGCCTCTAATCACAAATGCCAGCATGGATGAACTAGAGAACTTCCCAGGTAAGTCCATAAACATGAGACAAACCAATGGATCATGAGGCAGTTTTGCAAACACAGCATGCTAATAATACAACCTCTAATCCAACCACAAAAATGAACTAGTGTCCTATCTCATAATAGAGAAGATGTGTGGGACTCAGTGCTGTTGGTAACACTACTTTTGCTTTTGGTAACATTAGCTTAAGATAAATTTGAAATGCCTTTAAGAGAAAATTCTGGAAAAGAATGAAAATATCCTAATAAAGGAGAATGCAACATCTTCTCTTGAACTATGTTAACACTCAACATGTTTATTTCTGGCCTGGGTTGCAGGTTCATACAAGTGTTGTTGGATTGTTCCACAAATTCCCTTAGTTTTGGATCATGTAAAGAGGGATTGGTGGTATTTCCAGGAAGAGATATACAGACCCCGAACAAGCAATTCTACTGAGTGTCATGAATTGCCTGATGGGTCCAAGTTAGCTAGGTAAAGTCAATAGCTTTTTCATCAAGGGCTATGTGCTGGAAGCTCTAAGTTGAGTAAGTCATATTCTTGTGCTCTCTGGGCCCCATCATTCTGGCGAGCCTGTAAAATAAGTATGTCTTTCTCAAACATCTGTGAAGTCCTAAAACTTAAGCAACCAATTAGACCTTCTTTCTGGGCACCTGCCTTTTACTGCATCCACGATTCTTTAATGTACATGAAAGTTGCTTTGTGGTCTTGCTAAAGTACAAGTTTCAGTTCAGTAGGACCAAGATGGAGAGCAGATATTCGTGTTGGTAGCAAGCTTGCAGATGATGCTAGTAGTAGCAGGATAAAACTGTGATATTAAAGCCTTACATGGCAAAATGTTCTTCACTAAGCAAAATCTGGAAGTATAAAACTTTTCTGAGCTGAGACAAACGGGCTGCAGTTAAAACACTTTTCTGATATCATTCCTTCATAGACAAATCATGGCTTCTGGCTTCCAGGAAAAGAAAAGTAATCAGGTTTACTTTGATAGTTTCATGTGATTCATACACCAAAAATGGTATACTCTCAAATACATCATCTTTTTGTTCTTACTAGCCTCTTGTTAGAGATCATTCAGTGTACAATGAGTCTGGGCCTTAACACCTCCATCCTCTTTACTCTTTTACCTTATTTCATCTGAACTCATCCTATTTCTGACCATCTTTTCCTTGTTTCTTCTTTGCAGAGCTCACCCAAATTAAACTAATTTTGTCAAATTTTCCATGAATTTCCTGACTCCCATTTAGTTTTCAGTACTAAAGGAAATATAACAGCTACAGTAACAGCCCTGTTAAGTCCTAGTAAGTTTGAAATATCTGCTTCTCTTCAAAGTGTTCTTTGTGCTTTAAGTGAAGGTTATGACTTTCTACTCCACCCTGCATCCCCAAAGGTAGACCCTCAATATTCCTGGTAGGATGTGTGGTCCAGAGGATTCTCCATCATCCTAATTTACTAAATGAGAATTGACACTTTAGAAAATCTCATAGGTAATTTTTAGTAAAACATAAAACATTATTTGTGGACATTTCAAAATGTCTAATCAAATTACAGTAATGCATTTTGCAGTAGTTCTTCTATCATGATAGATATGAGAGCTGACTTCAGGCTACTTCTAGCCAACAGCTACTTGCTTCTTCAAACCTGAGGACAAGCAAGGAGAATCATAGCTATTAGTAGAGCTGTGACAATTAAATTAGCTGAGTTATATAAAACCTTTGTTTTGTGCCTAGCACATTGGTAAGAAATACACTGTGTTGTCTAAAGAAAATATACACAGGCTTGACTAACAGTCATCACACTGTATTTGGGCATCAATGCATCAATTTTATGTTGCCATGTAAGTACAGAGCTGTGTATATGTAATTCTTAAAGTGTATTAGCCTGGAGTTAATTGACTCTTAATTGTAAGTGCATGCACTTAAAAACTAAAAATATAAAACACTGAACAATACTAGAGGGATAAATTTAAATATGCATTTTGTAGACATCTGAAAAGTCACATAGTTGTGAGTTTAACAAACACACACACACACACACACCTCATTTATTCAAATGTAGAATACAGATATTTAAAAAGCCAGATTCTTGATGACTATGGAGATGTTTTGATATTGAAACCATGTTCTAAGTATTCAAACACTATGGAGAATTTAAATAGATTTCCATGAAGTAAGGCATAGTTTTGTACCCTACTTAAATGACTATAGAAATGTAGGTCTCATTTCAACATGAAGTTGTCAGTGAACACTTTTAATTCTATAGAGAACAAGGTTGTATATATTTTGAAATGAATAATAAACAAGAGCCCATCATGGTTTCTATTTTTATTGTACAAAATTGATGCAAAAATTTATACAAGGCTTTTTACTTCTTTAAGCCAATGCAAAGACTTATGCAAAGACATTTTTGTAGCTTAAAATCAACAATGAGGAAAAAAAACCCAAATGGTTCTCATTTTAGTATAGCTCTCTGAAATCCATCTTTTATATCAAGAAAAAGAATTACCTTGATTTCAAAGATATACTGGGATTTTATGAAACTATTTCATGGATGAGCCCTGTCTTTCCTTTTCCAGACTAACAGAAGATAAGAGCTGCACTTCTCTTTTTCTCTGCCTTCTCACAAACAGATTATTTTAAATTCAAATCACTATAATACGACTCTCTGGGAAATCTCAGCCTATATGTGAGAAGGAAGTTGTCCTTACAAAATCACTTCAGATTTGGAATGTATACACAGCCTAAAAGCATCTTCTTGGCACCTGCTTGCATGACCCATGTGAAATTGCCAATGCTTGACAACTACCCCCCAAATGGCAATTTCACATGATTCAGTCTAATGTTTTTATCCCTCCATACTTCAAAGAAATGCTCCATTTAGTTACTATATTGCCAATCCTGAAAGGTGATTTTTAATGGCCAAGAATTTTTAAATCAAATTATTAGTGTTTTTTTTTTCTTTTTTGCTTTTTATTTTTTTAATTTTATTTTTATTACATAAAGTCACTTTGTTTCCCAGCTGTAGCCACCTCTCTCATCCCCTCCCAACCACACTCTCTATTCCTCTTCTCCTCTCAGTACCCTCCCCCAGTCCACTGATGGGGAAGTTCTGCTTTCCTTCCATCTGACTCTAGCCTATCAGGTCTCATCAGGGCTGGCTGCATTGTCTTCCTCTGTGGACTGGTAAGGCTGCACTCCGCCCAGGGGGAGGTGATCAAAGAGCCAGCCACTGAGTTTATGTCAGAGAGAGTCCCTCATCCCTTAATAGGGGACACACTTGGACACTGAGCTGCCATTGGCTACATCTGTGCAGGGATTCTAAGTTATCTCCTTGCATGGTCCTTGGTTGGAGTATCAGTCTCCCTGCCCGAAATTTGGCTATGAGTCTCAGCATCTGCTTCAATACCATGCTGGGTAGTCTTTCCAGGGCTCTCTGTGGTAGGCTCCTGTCCTTTCCTGTGTTTTTTCAGTTATGTAAATCAGAAGTCCCAAATTTGTACGTAAAAACTACCTGGTTAGTAGGGACTAATTTGTACTGTTCTGATTAGTTCTTGGCATTTATAACAGGAGCCACAAAGATACATATTCCTTTATAATTAGAACAGTAAGAAAGAAAAACACAGCATAAAAGGTATTTTGTTGTTGTTGTTGTTTTAGAAAAATTTCCTCTAGAAGACATTCAACAACAGGATGACTTCAGAACTGTGCACACTTTTCCTCCAGCCCCTCATGGATGCTTTGCCTAATGAATTCTACATGTAGAACAGTGATAGCGGGTGATGGAAAAGCACCTTCCGTGCTGCACCTTGAGATGTATGCGGTGGGTAAATAGTCCTCAGACTTACCAGGATTTAAGTGGACTGTCACAGCATAAAAGCACATCAGCCAATGCCTCTTTCAGTTAAAGTCTGTTGTTCTCTTCAGTGAGAGCGCTGTTTTTAATGATTACAGGGAGTGATGGCAAAATCCTCAGAAGCCTTCAAAGACATTAAAGAGATTTAGTCATGTTCAACAGAGCAATAAACATTTATGTATTTCATTGCTTCTTATTTTCCTGAAAACTTGTGAACTTCTGAGGCTTACAGGCTGATGGCACAAAAAAATATCTTAAATACATGCCAACCAAAAGTCCATATATTTATTGCTGTTTTGAATAATGAAATTCTGAAAAGAAGCCACCTCCTTCACATGCTGTTCTTGGCCTTCTGAGCATGTGATCCACCGTCTTACAAATTGGAAGCACCGTTATAGACAGAGACCACCTGTCATCCATAGCTCACACTCTGAACCTCTTACTTCTAATTAATAACACAGCTTCAGGTTGGGATAGAAATTTTCACCAATTTTCATTGCCAGCATGTAAGAAATGGCCATGCTCTGAGTGTTCACGATGACTGTCCCCACCTGAAAAAAACCTCAAACTGCTACTTTATCTAAACATACATTCCTGGGAATATTTGAGCCTTTCCTTTTGGGTTGCAATGAGAGTCAAGAAAAAAATTAAAGGGATAATTTTATCAAAGATTCGTCGGCTAAAAACCCAACATATTCAAAGTAAACACAAAGCCAGCTATGCGCCTCATAGCATGTATTATTCTTTCTCTATTGAGCAGTAAATCTGTTCTTGCAAGGAGTAAAGTATTATTTGAAGAATATCTAAACATGTCAGAAGGCTAAAGTTGATCTGGTCTGCCAAAAATTTTACCTTACAAATTTATGAGCATTTCAACTCTCTGAGGTGAAGATGGAAGATGTTTTCTGAAACCATTATAAAGCAATAGCCAACTAGAAATAGAGTGAACAGATGTGTAGCTGCTGCAGATATCTAAGAAGTCTTTGACACATATCTGACCCAGCTGTACAACAGCCTGGTTATAAAGCATGGTTGGTTATAAGACCCATTTCTTCCAGGTCTTCACACAGATTAGTGTCAAAATATTTATGAACTCATAAAATTTGATTCAGCAGAATTATTTTGTATATAAGGAATTTAATATATTTAGACACAAATGTTATTTGTCTTATTTTTTTAGCAAGTCAGGTATATTACAACTTCCAAGAATATTAGTCAAAAATACATTGGAAATTTAAAAATCAAAAGGACTTTAGAACTAGTCCCACTGCACCCCTATAGAAGATCTGCAGGCTGCAGCTTCCAAAACAGCTCTTAGGTGCTTTCATGCTGCTTGTAAATGTGTGTGTGACAAGCAGCATTCCAGCTTCCCTTGGTATTCAACGTGTCCTCTCTCATGCTTTACAGTGCTACGGACAGATGTGGGGTCAAGCTACTATCTTCTTCCTAGGCAATCTCATTAGAGTGATGAATAAAAATG
Source organism: Meriones unguiculatus (assembly GCF_030254825.1). Lineage (NCBI taxonomy): Eukaryota > Metazoa > Chordata > Mammalia > Rodentia > Muridae > Meriones > Meriones unguiculatus. The sequence goes on along the minus strand of NC_083352.1, from coordinate 139,547,632 downwards.
AACCTTTCTTTTCTCTATGCCCATCTTCCTATCCACCCCACTTCTCTCTACTAAGAAAGGTAGGCCAGACAGTAGGATTAGCTGGTTTAATTCTGTATGCATGTTTTGTTTCTGTGCATTTGTGGAGGGCTTTTGTTTGTTTGTTTGTTTGGTTTTGTCTGTCATTGTGCTGCTGTGAGGATAGAGTCAGCATTGCTTTGATCACATTTACAATAGGTCAAATACAATATAATAATCATGAATGAATCTGATCATGTAAGCAAAAGATCTGTATAATGAAAACTCTAAGATAGGAGTGAAGATGTTAAAAGAAAAATAGGGCTTGGAAAGATGGGTAAGTGGCTAAGAGCACTTGCTTCTCTTGCAGAAGACCCAAAGTCAGTTCTCAGAACCACATGGTGGCTCACAGCCGTCTATTACTCCAATTCCAGGGTATCTGACACACAGAACATGGCATGCACATAAGCACAGGTATACTTGTAGTCAAAATACTCATATACATAAAAATACATGAATTTTAAAACATAAAAAGAATACATAAATGAATAGATATATTTAAGTTATCCATAATTATGAGTAGCAATGCTAAAACATCCATACCATCCAAACAATACATAGATTCAACCTCATTCTGGCACTTTTCAGAGAAAAAGAAAATGTTATAAAATGTATATGATAATTTAAAGACCACAAAGCAATAGCCAAAGCAATTCTGAGATAAATAAAAAAAGCTTCATGCATCACACTGTTTCAAGTCTAATATATAATACAATATAATAATCAAAACATTTAGGTCATTTTATTAAAAAGGACCTATAAACAGAACATATTCAATCAACAAGTCCAATTTTTTATTATTATAATATTTTATTTTTATTAAGTACAGTTTATTCCCTTTGTATTCTACCTGTAGCTCCCTCCCTCTTCCCCTCCCAATCCCACCCTCCCTCCCTCTTTTACACCCATGCTCCTCCCCCAGTCCACTGATAGGGGAGGTCCTCTTCCTCTTCCATCTGATCCTAGTCTATCACTGATACTCCAACCATGGACCATTCATGGAGATAACCTAGAACCCCTGCACAGATATAGCCCATGGCCGCTCAGTGTGCAAGTGGGTTCCCTAGTATGGGAACAGGGACTGTCTCTGACATGAATGGATTGGCCTGCTCTTTGATCATGATCACCTCCCCCTCAGCAGGGTGCAGCCTTGCCTGGCCACAGAGGAAGACAACGCAGCCACTCCTGATGAGACCTGATAAAGAAGTCTAGTTTTTAACAGAGCACCAAGAAAAAACCATGGGAAAGTGGCAATATTCCCAATAAATGTTGAGGAAGCTAGATGCATGGAAGAATGAAACTTAAACTGATATTTGTCTCACCGTGCACAGAAACTAACATAAAATTAATTAAAGATCTAAATTTTAGCTGAATATCATAGGAGACTCTTTCTATTTGGATATTTTTTGACTTACTGTTTGTTTTTGTTGTTCTTTTTTGTATTATTTTCCAGCATTTATTTATTTATTTATTTGTTTATTTATTATTACAGTTTATTAACTTTATATCCCAGCCCTAGCCTCCTCCCTCATCCTCTTCCAATCCTGCCCTCCCTCTACCCCTCCCATGCCCCTCCCCCAGTCCACTGATGGTGAGGTCCTCCTTCACTTCCATCTGAACCTAGTCTATCAGGTCTCATCAGACTGGCAGCATTGTCTTCTTCTGTGGCCTGGTAAGGCTACTATCCTCCCCCGCAGGGGCAAGTGCTCAGAGAGCCTGCCACTGAGTTTATGTCAGAGACTGTTTCTTCTTACTAGGGGACCCAATTGGAGACTGAGCTACCATAGGCTACATCTGTGCAGGGGTTCTAGATTATCTCCATGCATGGTCCTTGCGTTTTTTTTTTTAAGTTTCTTTTTCTTTTTCTTTTTGAGAGAGAGAAAGAACATGAAGTAGGACGAATAAGGAGATGGGGAGGATCGAGGAGTTGAAGAAAGTGAAAGAAAGAATAGAATCAAGAATAGAATTAATTTTTTTGTTAAAAAATAAATGGGAAAAACATATGGCATGTTCCTTGCATGACATTGGTTTTGACAGTGACTTTATGCACAATACAATTCAATAGCAATGTCTGTGTGTGAATAATCCAGTGACAATTAGTAAAGAAAGTGATTCAGACCTTTCTCTGAAGGAGACATGTTAAGCAGATACAAATGATGTTCAGCAGCCATAATCAATTGATACAATCAAGTCCAAACCTTATCTAGATAGCACTTGACATCTCAGAGGCCTGAATAGATGAATAAAATAAACAAAGAGATGGGATTAGAAGCAAGATGAGCAAATATTAAAAGCATTGGTGAGGATGTGAAAAAGAGAACCCTTTTACACTATTAGTGCCCTTTAGAGAAAATACTATGAAGACTGTTTTCTCTTTTGTTGTTATTGTTTTGATTTTTGCAATAGGGTCTCATGTCTTCTTGGTGAGCTTAAACTTTGTAATTGAGGCTGGCCTTGAATTCTTGATTGTCCTGTTTGTACCTCCCAAGTGCTGGGATCACAGCTGTATAGTATCACACCTGGTTTCAGGGACTCCTCGCAAAATTATAAATAGTGCTATTACAACAACAACAAAATAAAGCATATAAAATGATAGATATGTTATTCGGAGAGGTTACACTTAGCTGATTTTCTACTTAGAAACATGATGATGTATATGCAATGCTTTAAAAAAATATTTTTTTTTCCAGAGCCTATAAGAGTTTTCCAAGTACATGAATGCTATTCACTCTTCCAAACAGGTAAGAGCAGAGGCATGCCTGTACTGGCAACAAAGCATACTTTAAGTTTGTTTTCTTGCAGTGCCTTAGTCCGACAGCAAGAACATTAAGGATGCTCACTGTGGTACCACCCATGGGATCTTTAGTATCAGCAGTGACTTAATTATGCTCCAATTATCCTTAATTAAGAGAGTTTTTGTGTAATAGTGCATCCAAAGAGATCACTAAACAAACAGCTTGACAAACTCTGTCACTTAAAACCCTTTCTAAATACGACACTTTCTTAATTAGGAAATAAAGTTGTGAAGATGCTAACTTCACAGGCACCATTTGAGACATTAGGAGATGGGGCCTTATTTCCAGTCACATTCCTTGAATTCGTGGGTCACAGCAGGACCGAGTGATGTGGCATTGCTGCAGCTGGACACAGCCTCCCACTTCAGGACCACAGGAGGCCCCGTCCATCACTGCGCACCCCACTCCAGGTGGGCAGTGAAATGCTAGCCACTTCCTGAAACTAGTTTCACTTTTCAGGGAAAGATTAAAAAATGAAAGACATCTTGTGGCAATAATGAAAAAGCTTACAACTGATCTGTTTGTATTAAGCTGAAAGTCACACCACATACATTATAAAGTTAGCAGAGATTTCTGACAAATTTGACGTTCTATGTCTTTGACATTTTCATGATACTTGATCTTGTTCTGAAAAAAAAAACATTCCTTTTATTCACTCAAGTTATTATTTGGGTTTTTCAACACATGTTTTTGTGTTGGATCTATGCACTTCTCATTATTTTACTTCTGGTCTTTCTGATAGAATTTTTTCACCATATTTAAATCTATCTTAAAATATTGTAATATGAAATGTGTCATACCAAGTCATACAGCATATAGTAATTAAATCTACATACGTTGTACTCTAAACTCACCCTAAGGATAGAGCAATAGTTTAAACCTTCTTGTGTTTTCTTCCCTTTAAATGGTCTTCCTCCTCCATACCAGACAGATCTTCTAAGTGCACAGTAATCATCTTCGTAATAGCGAGAGTTCTGCTACCTATGAGTGGTATAGACTTAAATAGCATGTAATTTGAACAATATTTGGCATTTATATTTGTGCAGTCCTATTGAGAGACCAAAGAATTGAAAACTGTTTTTTGGGGGCATTAGTTTGGGGTTTGGAGCACAGGCCTGAGTCAAGGTCAGCCAGGTCAGCCACCTGGAGAAAGGAACCAGCTTTACCGCATTCTTTTTCTCCCCACTAGAGATACAGTTGCTAGGAAACTGGCCCAGATGGCCAGGCCAGAACTGTTTGTCGTCTTGGTGCCTAAAGAAAACCAATCATTTCAAAAGTCAATTTCCCAGTCATGTAACACCAAGTCATGTAACTCCCTGCTTGTGTTTTTTCCCTTTAAAAACCTTGTTCCTCTAGCTTGTGGTGTGCACTCCTCCTCTTCAACCAGGGAGAAAGCTGTGACCAGGGCTCCAGCAGGTAATAAAAGATCCTCATATCTTTGCATGAGGAGTTGACTCCTGGTGGTCTTTGGGGGTCTTGGGAACTGGGCATATCAATATGTAGTAGTTTTTTACAGTTTAAATTTGGGTCCATTATCACTCTGTCATGAATACAAGAGGGTCTTGAGAAACCCTTTCCTTCCTGAGGATCTATTGGCAGTTAATGGGTTTCAGGAGAGGAGTCATTTTCTTTATTGGTGTTGCCATTGCTAAGTTGCTCAGCTCAGCTCCAGTAAAGGACCCATGCTCATAGAAGCAAGCTTGTTTAAAGTTAGTGGGTCATGGAAAATGAAACAGTAACAATGCAAGAGGTTATGAATACAGGAGGGAGATTTTTGAGAAAAAGTAGTTCCTTGTGGATAAGAAGGAGGATGAGCCTGGGGCAGAGGTGCACACCTATAATACAAGAACTCAGGGAGGTAGAGGCAGGCAGTTATCTGTGAGTTCGAGGCCAGGCTGGCCTACAAATCAAGTCCAGGACAGGCAAGGCCACACACAGACAGAGAGGCTGTCTCAGAAAAAAAAAAAAAAAAAAAAAAAAAAAAAGGAAGCCATGGCAACCAACAACAACAAAATCAACAGGCAGACCAGTCCCAAAGGATACATTAAAAACACCCCTGGCTCAAGAAATGTTACTGGAGAGGGGTCAGAGAGATTGCAAAAGCCAGAGGATAAGGGACTTTGCTGTGATGTTTTGTCTCCTAGTAACATCAGAAACTACGCTTTTCCAATACCTCTCCAACAAGACCACCCACATGAGCTGAACAAGGAGAACACCAACAAACCTGCAAAACTGTGAGGAAAAGACCAGGAGATCTCAACCTTACACAAAGAATTACAAGCAGCTGAGGAAAGCTGGGAACAGAACAGGTGGAACTCTCCAACTGGATTCCAGTGCCAAATGGACAGAATGTTACATAAAAGTAACATTACATAGACTTAACAGGATATTTGGGAATATATCTCTCACGCCCATACACACACACACACACACACACACACACACACACACACACACACACACATTCAGGCAATAACAATTGATGAAAAAATAAACCACAAATTGGAAGGAGAGTGGGGAGTGGCATATAGGACAGTTTGGAAGGGAGGAAGAAGAGTTGTAATTAAAATATGATCTCCAGTATAAAAGCTGAAGAAAGTAGCTTTCAGAAGAAAAAGACACCAACAATTTCATCTAAATATGTATATATAACTCAATTTTATTTTCAGTGTTAAAAGTGATTCAGTCAAATATTGCTAAAATTTAATGATTTACTGAGCTGAGGAAATACAGAGCAGGTAGAATTCAGGGTGCTTCCTAAACTGCCAACCCTGTGCATACACCTTGTCTCCACTTACTCAGCTTAACACTCATATAGGAGCCACTATCCAGACATTATAGAATTAAAACTTAGGAGTTGGCTTCAAATTTAGGTGTTTTCATGTATGGCTCGATCTGTGCTGCTCAGAAGTGAACTCAGACAGAGTCAGAACTATGTCCCAATCATGTGGCAAGAAATGGCCTGTGACCTCCAGAGAGGGAAGAGGGGTCCTCAGTTCACCTATTTGATACTATCCTCTAAATGGATGTTCTGTTACATTGAATCCTAATGACTAAATTTCAACATAGGAAGGGAGGGGAAGAGGGCAGGAAGTTCCATCCCTAGCCTAGCAGCGACTGGCATTTGATGGCTTCTGGAAGAGAAGGCATTTGTTTTCTCTAAGAACATAGTCCCCAGGAAGTTGGCCATTCACTGGCCTTTACACAAAAAGGTATTGATAGCACAAATTTGACTTGCCTTTTTCTTTCTTTTTCATAACAAGGTTTCTCTGTGTAGTGCTGGCTCTCCTGGAACTCTCTTTGTAGACCAAGCAGGCCTCAAACTCGCAGAGATCTGTCTGCTTCTGCCTCCCAAGGGCTGGGATATAAGGAATGTGCCACTGCTTAGCCATGGGTATGTTTTAAGGAAAGGCGATCCATGAGGAGTTAATGGGAAGTGGGATCTGCAAGAGTGAATTGATAAAAATGCACTATACAAAATTCTCAAAGAACTAATTTTAAAAATAATCATCATGTGGAGTTGTTCGAGGCTGAGGATCTATCTGGCTTGCTTCCATGTATGTGGACCTATCTGCATTGCCCACGTGGCATGCTGGGGTTGGCTACCCAGAGACTATTTAAGCTGTGGGCTGGCTTTCCCCAGGGTCAGATGATTATTCAAGGTTCCTGAATAAACTGCATTGAAAAAAAAAATAATCATCATGGTCTGTAAAGAACTCAGTTGGTATTTTGATGGGAATTGCATTGAATATATAGATTTCCTTTGGCAGGATGGCCATTTTCACTATGTTAATTCTACCAATCCATGAGCACGGGAGATCTTTCTATCTTCTGATATCTTCTTCAATTTCTTTCTTCAGAGACTTTATGTTTTTTCAAACATGTCTTTCACCTGCTTGATTAGAATCACTCCAAGGTATTTTATGTTATTAGTGGCTATTGTGAAGGGTTTTGTTTCCCTGATTTCTTTCTCGGCCCTTTTGTCTTTGGTATACAGGAGGGCTTCTGATTTTTTTTTTTTTTTGAGTTGATTTTGTATCCTGCCACTTTGCTGAAGGTGTTCATCAGCTGGAGGAGTTCTCTGGTTGAATTTTTGGGGTCGCTCACTCAGACTATCATATCATCTGCGAATAGCGACACTTAGACCTATTCCTTTCCAATTTGTATCCCCTTGATCTCCTTTAGTTGACCTTGAAAGAAAGATTCTGAGCTTCATATGGAGAAACAAAAAACTCAGAGTCCCTAAAACGATCCTGTACAACAACAGATCATCTGGAGGTCTCTAAATCTCCAACCTCAAGCTGTACTACAGAGCAATAGTAATAAAAACTGCATGGTATTGGCATAGAAACAGAAAGGAGGCTCAATGGAACCAAATAGAAGACCCAGAAACAAACCCACACACCTACGAACACTTGATTTTTGACAAAGAAGCCAAAACCATTCAATGGAAAAAAGACAGCATCTTCAACAAATGGTGCTGGTCGAACTGGGTGTCTACATGCAGAAAAATGAAAATAGATCCATATTTGTCACCCTGCACAAAACTAAAGTCCAAGTGGATCAAAGACCTCAACATAAACCCAGACACATTAAATCAGATAGAAGAAAAAGTGGGGAAGACCCTAGAATTCATTGGCACAGGAGACAACTTCCTGAACAGAACACCAACAGCACAGGCTCTAAGAGCAACAATCAATAAATGGGACCTCATGAAACTGAAAAGCTTCTGTAAAGCAAAAGACACTGTCTTCAGAAGAAAGCGACAGTATAAAGACTGGGAAAGGATCTTCACCAACCCTTTATCTGACAGAGAACTAATATCCAGTATATATAAAGAACTAAAGAAGTTAAAATGCAACAAACCATGTAATCCAATTTAAAAATGGGGCACGGAGTTAATCAGAGAACTCTCTGTAGAGGATTGTAGCATGGCAGAGAAACACTTAAATAAATGCTCAGTGTCCTTAGCCATCAGGGAGATGCAAATCAAAACGACCCTGAGATTTCACCTTACATCTGTCAGAATGGCTAAGATCAAAAACTCAAGTGACAACACATGCTGGAGAGGATGGGAAGAAAGGGGAACCCTCCTACATTGCCGGTGGGAATGCAAACTTGTACAACCACTTTGGAAATCAATTTGGCTCTTTCTCAGACAAATAGGAATAGTGATTCCTCAAGATCCAGCTATACCACCCCTAGGCATATATCCAAAAGATGCTCAAGTACTCAAATAGGACATTTGCTCAATCATGTTTGTAGCAGCTTTATTCGTAATAGCCAGAACCTGGAAACAACCCAGATGTCCCTCAGTTGAGGAATGGATATAGAAATTTCAGTACATTTACACAATGGAATACTACTCAGCAATTAAAAACAAGGATATCATGAAATTTGCAGGCAAATGGTGGGACCTAGAAACGATCATCCTGAGTGAGGTATCCCAGAAGGAGAAAGACACACACGGTATATACTCACTTATATAGACCTATAAGATAGGATAAATATACTGAAATCTTTACACCTAAAGAAGATAAACAAGAAAGAGGACTTGGGGAAAGATGACCAATCCTCACTTAGAAAGACAAATGGGATGGACTTTGGATGTAGTAGAAAACAAGTAACAGGACAGGGTCCTACAGCACAGAGCCTCTGAAAGACTCTACCTAGCAGTGTATCAAAGCAGGTATTAAGACTCAACCAAACTTTTGACAGAGTGCAAGGAATCATATGAAAGAAGGGGGAGTTAGTAAGACCTGGAGAGTACAGGAGTGCCACAAGGACCAAATATATCAGGGAACAGGGGTCTTTCATGAGACTGTTTCTCCAACCAAGGACCATGCATGGATATAACCTAGAACCCCTGCTTGGATATAGCCCATGGTAGCTCAGTGTCCAAATGAGTTCTTTAATAAGGAGAACAGGGACTATTTCTGGCATGAACTCAATGGCGAGCTCTTCGACCCCTCCCCCCCCCCCCCGAGGAAGCAGCAGCCTTGCTAGGCTACAGAACACATTACAGCCAGGCCTGAAGAGACTTGATAAGCTAGGGTCAGATGGAAGGGGAGGAGGTCCTCCCCTATTAGTGGACTTGGAAAGGGGCAGGGAGAAGATGAGGGAGGGTAGGATTTGGAGGGAAGGAGGGAGGGGGCTACAGCTGGGATACAAAGTAAATAACCTGTGATTAATATAAAAAATAAATAAACATAAAAAAATAATCATCATGCCTGTCATCCTGTTTTTGGGTTACCTCACTCACGATGATCTCTTCTAGTTCCATCCATTTGCCTGCAAATTTCATGATTTCCTTGTTTTAATAGCTGGGTAGTATTCCATTGTGCAGATGTACCACTATTTCTGCAGCCTTGCCAGGCCACGGAGGATGAGGATCCAGGCAGTCCTGATGAGACTTAACAAGCTATGGGAAGATGGCAACTGTGGAGAACTCCCCCTTTCAGTGGACTAGGGGAAGGGGATGAAGGGAAGAAGGAAGGGAGGTGGGATTGGAGGAGCTGAGGGAGGGAGCTTCAGTCGGAATATATAGTGAATAAACTGTGAAGAAAAAAATTAGAAAAATAACCATCATTAAAGGAAAGAAGGCTTCCATTCCACAAATGTAGGAAGCTGACTTCAAGTAGCAACGAGTAAAAAAGAAACAAAAGCAGCCAAAAATGCTCTTAGCTTCAGTCTCATGAGGCCAAAAACAGAGAATTCAAGAGGTATGAACTAAGAGGTATGAACTAAGGTTTCATAGCTAAAAGAATTCGTGAGTTAGAAAAGTGTGATCAGTGTGTGTTCTGTGAACATGTTATGCTCACAGAAATTAACAATACTGCTTACTTTTAGAAACTTTACAAACATTCTGTGCTGCTATTAGCACATTTTTCTGTTTGACTTGATGCACATATGTAAGAGTTAAAGCACATATCCATGAACAGACTAGGACTGTGCAGTTACAGAGCTACAAATTCTGGAATACTTAAGGAATTACTTAATTTGTTTTCCAAAATAATTTCAACTTATTCTTTCCCCAGCCATGAGAATTCTCATTGGTTTACATCTATTCCAGAAGGCAAATTCTTATCAGAATTTGATCTTGTCATAAAGGGTGATTGAAATGTTTATTTTTTATTTGTTGTGATCATCATGGAGCTTTTTCCTTTTTCCATCTGTTTTGATAAATTACGTTAAATAATTATATTACATGGGAGCAGTAAGTACAATGTAGTCAAGATGTATTTTGTACAATGTTTGTCATTAGCTCTGAGACATGCTTCAACAATGTGTTTTTTTTTTTTTTTTTTTTCATTTTCTATCCTTGGTTGGCCTAGAATGCAATGCAGACTATGCTGGCTTCAAAATTCTGGAGTACTATCTCCCATCGTTGGGATTAAAGATGTGAGTGCACCACAAAGTACTAATTCATAAGTTTCTATTCTCTCCTTCCAGATGATAAAAAAAACAAAATTCTGAGTTTTGAATGGTCTATCCTCTGAACAGCTCTTATGCTTTATTTTTAATAATGATTTTACTATTTGAAATGTTCACACATATGCATGATGCTTACTGATTCTATCTGTTCCCAGCCTCCTCCCAGCACTCTCCACCTCATATTTTCCAACAGCTTCAAGCCCGGGAAGCCTGGGTTTCAACCACAGAAAAACAAAGCTAAACTCATTTCTTACCCTGCACAAAACTCCACTCCAAGTGCATCAAGGAAAGGGAGCCTGTCCAATGGCAGGTACAAGTATGGTGATTCCGAATAGAATTCCTGCAATGTAGAAGCAAGGCAAGCAATTGACATATGGGATCTCATGAAGTCAAAAAGCTTCCTTCACTAAAGGAAACTGAATAGAGTGAAGATGGAGCCCACAGATGTGGTGATTATATCTATACAGCTAGAATACACACAGAACACTTGCAAAAGTAAACAGCAAGAAAACAAGCAACCTAATTAAAACTGGGCTATAAAAACTGAACACAATGATTCCAAAATAAGAAATACAAATGACTATTAAACACTATAAAAAGTGTTCAGTATCCTTAATGCTTCAGAAAATGCAGATTAAAACCACTTTAGAGATTTCATTTTACCCCAGTAAGAATGACCAAAATCAGAAATATAAATGCCAGCTAATGCTGATGTGTTAAAAACCTAGAAAAGAACACTTACACACTGTTGGTGGAAGTAAAAACTAGGGCAGCCACTGTGGAAATCAATCTGGAAGTACCCCAAAAACTAAAAATAAAATTCTACAACTTTATTTTAAGTAAAAATAACTGATTTTTTTTTTCTGGAAATAATCATGTTTCTTCAAAGCTTGCTTCATTGTCAACATCACTTGTTTTTTAATGTGGGGACGTTTTTCTACAATCACCTCTATAATCTTATTAACTGCATGGTTACAAATGGAAGCTTCACGGAGCTTTGTTGTCTGTTAAACAAAATACAAGGTAGAATAACTGATGGTCCTGTATGCATTCACAGCATTTTTAACAATTGATTTTCATAGTTACTTCCTCCTCTCTGCTGTTTTGGCTTCAATTATTTTGATTTAGTTTATTTTTTATTGTTTTTCCTTAAAAGGAAGGCTTGGCTCTTTAATTCCCAGCCTCTCTTCCTACAAATTTAATGAGTAACATTTTTATCACTGCTTGCTGCTTATAAATTGTTAAATGCAAAAGCAATCTTTCATTTTTTTTCATAGTCTACACAAATATGTGAGTCTTTCCATGAGATTATCTCACATTTTATGCCTAAAATGTTTTTCCTAAGATCAATGAGAATCTGATTTTGATAAATATACTCCCCAGCTTCCAAAATTAGACTGTGAAGGTAATAATTTTGTTTTGACCATCCTATTCCACTTTTTCACTATCAAAATCCTTTGGTCTAAAAGTCTTTAGACTATCTCTATGCCCATAATAATGATGTTTATGTTATTCCTAAACTCTTACCAGTCAAAGGGAAGTTCTAGAGAAAATGAAAAAAACAAAAGTGTCTGTGGATGACAACAGATTCTCTCCTTTTGCTAAGTCTGCCTGACAAGGACGTAACAAACTGTAAGAACTTCAAAAGCTGAACAGTCCCAAATGCCTTTTAAATCCCTTATCTTTCCTTCACAATCCTGCTATGTGTGGGTATTCATTATATGCAACTTGCAATCAAATTTCTGCTGTTCAAGCAGAAAATTGTCTTTCATCTGAGTTAAATACTTTACATATTTTGTGATCCTCCACATGTATAACAGACATTTGGGAGACTTAAGCTCACGTATCTCCTGATACAAGAGCTTAGGCAAATCATAAAACATTATTGTAGACTATAAATGGGGAAATTATCATTAGGATGCACGGTTTGGAGAGCTCTGTCTCCTGTTTCAGAGGAGAATCTAGAACTAGACTTGCAAACTATTGCTGTTGGAACTCGTAAGTGACTTTAAATTCTGCTAGTGACCTCTCCAGAGTGAGCATACTGGGCCAGATTCACTCATTCTTTAGCGGATAGCAGTGACAGTAAATGAAGACAAAGAGCATGAAGACAGACTTTGGAGGCCTGGTGCTCTAGAGACTCTGTCCCTGAAGGGGAGAAGTCAGTGCTTCCATGAAGGAGAGATGTGTTTGGAGTCAATAAAACTCTATAATTTTTACAGCTAAGGAAGACAGTAGAAAAACACAATAGCAAACAAACTAGAAGTGAGACTTTCCTTTTCCTTTCTTGGAGAGTGGAGGAGGTAGTAGCTTCAAGGGCTTGGTCTCTTTAGGTGAAGAGGATAGAGTCTTCCCCAGGGTGTGCTAGGGACTGCCTGTGAAAGCATGTAAGAGAAATCCATTCTTTTCCTGGGGATAGGATTGTAGAAGGGTGAAACCTTGACAAGGTGGATACACAGACAAACGGACACACAAATGTTCTGAAGTTGCAGCCACTGGGCTGCTGCTCCAAGCATAGAAGCTCCATGGTCTCAACCAGGCAGCTGCTGAGAAAATCTAGCTCTAGATTAAGTGGACTCACTCATGCTTGCAGCATGGCTAAAGCAGAGATGCCATTTTGACCTAAGATTCTCTGTTCTCTTTCTAATTCTATGATTATGGTTTATTTATTTCCTCTCTCTCTTTCTCTCTGTCTCTCTCACTCACTATTCCTTTTGATTCTGAAAGAAAGAAAGAAAGAAAGAAAGAAAGAAAGAAAGAAAGAAAGAAAGAAAGAAAGAAAGAAAACCCGTTTTGGAAGTCTGAAAGCTGAGAATTGGCTGTCTCTTTTTACTTTCTCTCTAATGATCTGCTTATCCTAAGGCAATGTAGATGCTTCTGAGAAGGTAAGAGGTCACAATGCAAAGAAATAAATTATAAAAAGCAAAATGTTCAAATCTTACTATTTTGAGATGTTTTATGTATATGTCCCTGATGAGAACTATACCTCAAAGTCTGGGTTAGGACATCCTATGTGCATGGGACTGAGTGAGCATAGTCTAACCTAGAAATAACAACTGAAATGAACTTAGTATTGATTATTATCCCCTTCCAGCACCTTCTATTCCTCTTTCTCTGAGTCAAGAAACTTGAGAAATATATATAAAAAAAATAAGAATGCTTTAGTCCTTGTTTCTTTTGTGGGGAATGGAGCAGGAAGGAAGAAACTCTGACATGGAAGAAGGAAGAAAAGACTCAGGTAGATTAAAGAGGTGATACCTACAAAAGAGGAAAGAAGACACTCAGCTAGCTGAGAAGAATGCATGATTTTGGAGAAAGATGCCCAACAATCTAAAACACAGATCTGATGAACTCAATGAGCAGTTCAAGGCCTATTGAAGGTTGGATAAAAAGGGAGGTGGGTGCTGTTCTGATTAAATGATTGGCTTTGGCTTACTACAGCACAACGGAAGTGATAGGCAGTATTTCTCATGCCTGGGCAGGGACTCTCTCAGGGATCTTAGAACTGAGACTAAATCAGATGATAACAAAAACAATTCAGTTAATTCAAGACTACTAATAGCTCACATCTTCAGGAATCAAAATTTGGGTTAGTCTACCAGACAAAATACTATGATTAGGCAAGGAGCCTGCTGAGAGCAAACAAAATTAGCCAAATAGAAAACTGTACTTAGAAATTCTACCTTAAGTGACCAACAGCACTTTATCCAATGTTTTCCTTCCTTCCTCCCTTTCTTCCTTCATTTCTTTCTTCTTTCTTTCTTTTTTTCTTTACTATTTCCCAAACAAAGGTTACCCTCCCTCCCCTTTTCCCATTCCCTCTCCCCACCTCCCCTCCCTACCTGATCCTCCAAATAAAAGAGTAGTCCTCCCAGTGATATCTACTGAACATGGCATAATGAATTACAACAAGACTAGGAACAACCCTCATATCATGGCTAGATGAGAGAACCCAGTAGGAGAAAAAGGGTCCCAAGCACAGGCAAAAGAGACAGAGAAAACACACACACACACACACACACACACACACACACACACACACACGCATGCACAATATTGGATTTTCAACTTACGGGTTGTGACCCCTTTGTCAAGCCTCTATCTCCATAAATATTTACATTACAGTTCATAACAGTAGCAAACTTAGAGTTACGAAGTAGCAGCAAAAGAATTTTATGGTTGGGGTCATCACAACCTGAGGAACTCTATTAAAGGATTGCAGCATTAGGCAAGTTGAGTACCAGTGATTAAATCTTAATAAATGTAGAAAGTAAGATATTAGTGGTTATTTTGTTACATGTATCTTTATGTATGTGTGTGCGCCCCATGCATGTGGAGGCCAGAGGCCATCCCAAGGGACTGCCTCAGTTCCTCCATACCTTATTGTTAATATAGAGTCTCTCGTTGAACCTGCAGCTTCTCAGATTGTTTAGATTGGCTGTCCCCAAGCCTCTAGTCTCCACTTCTCCTGCTAGGATTATAGTTGTTACTCCTCTCAGCTTTTTGTATGTTGCTAGAGTGCCAATATCAGATCTTCATTCCTGCACAGCCAGCATTGTACTGACTGCACCGTATCTCCAGCAAGTATCTTTTTCTTTTCTCTTTTATCTCTTGTCATAAACATAATATACATTATAATTAACCCTGGACTGATATATTTAAGTTTCCCTATATCATGAAGAAATAATGTACATCACCAAAGGACTTTTTGTGCCCTTTCTGGAGAAAGTGATCAGTTTCCACTGCATGTAAGATAATTGTATTTTGTGAGAAATATGTTTTGGTGTCACTGTGTTTCTTTTAGATGTACAAATTAAAGACGTATGTGTAACTACTAGGCTGGCAAGGGAAGGGCTGTAAAGGGCAGCTCTACATGTTAACCTAGTAATAGGAATAAGAGTTTCATATTTACTCTCTGCCATGACAAGTACTGTTGAATAGCAGGGATACAAAGGGCAGGGAACTAACTCCAAGTCCTTTGAGTATGAACTTTATCGTAATCCTAAAAGATACAGTTTTATATCCCATAGTCTAGAATGTTGAAATCTCAACTGACCAAAATTCCTAAAGTCAAGCGTCCATAAATATCACAGCCTTAAATGACTAAATTCCTTAATGTTAAACTACAGAAAATCAAGATCCCAGGCACTGCAGTTCCCCTGGGGTTTGAGGAAGGCTCTGTGTGAGGGATCGAAAGCCAAGGTTCTGCAGAAAGGGTTGGTGCGGTTTTGATCATCTGGAACAGTTGCCAATTTCTTCAGTTGGATGTTATTTCCCCCCTTCCCATATAGCATCAAGCCTTTATTACTTAGAGAAACAAGAAGTTGAGGCTCTCACAACCTTTTGATTCAATGATACTTAATGATGAAAAATCTCCCTTGATGTTATAAAATACCTTAAAAGTAGAGTTATTTTTAGTTAGAGATTTTACCATTGAAAAAGAAAGATTTCATAATTAATTCCATAATTAAATCGGACACAGAAAAATTAACTCATGCATTACCTTGTCTAATGATGACACTTTGACACTTCCAAATATTTCCCCACTGTTTTTAAGTGAAGCATAAATTCATATCTGCAGTGATATCTAGCGTTATTTACACTCTTGACACGATCTAGAAACACTTGGTAGAGATCATCAGTGAGGGAGTGGCCTACATGCCTGTCTGTGGGCCATTTGTTGTCTTAATTAGCTTACTTGAAGCAAACACACTAGCCTACTCTTGGTGGTCCCATTTATTAGGCAGACAGGTGACCCTAAATTATCTGAGTAGAGAAAGAGCGACGGATGCAAGCGCGCAGACATCCCTTCTCACTCTGCTCTTGAGCGTAGGCAGGACTAGCTGCTTCACGTTCCTGTGGCCCTGACACCTCTTCTGTATGGATGTTACCTGTGCTGAAAGCTAAAATAAACTCTTTTAAGTTGCTTTTATCAGTTGTTTTTTTTTTTTTAATAACAACAGTGGGAAATAAAACTAAGACAATTTTCTTCTATCTCTTAATATTCTAAAAAATATTTATATACTAGTGACTGAAAATCCTCTAAAAATACATACTGGAAAAGTGTGTGAGCTTTGCAGAAGAAACTGGATTTTAATTTAAATCTGCAGGTCACAATAAGAGATTCTGAGTCAGGTGCAATTAGATGTCTGAAAATGAGTTTCGAAGTATAATCAGTGAAGTTGGGGCTTTCATTTCAGCCAACTACTTTACCAGATAGTTCAGACTGAGTGGATTTGCCACACAATGCTAGAAAGCACAAAAGCTAAGATTTGAAATGTGATTTGCCTCCACTGTCATTCTTTTCCTTGGATGAAATTCCAAACGCTTTTAATAAACTAAAGCCACAGAAAAATAACCACATGCCTGATGGCATAAGAAAACACTTATGTAACAGTTTGGGTGACTGGACATTGGCACTGTTTCCATCACATCTGTGACATGTGCGAGCACACATGGACTGGGTTTTTATATAGCCCAAAAGCACCCAAGTAGACACAGAAGTAACAGCTGATAGCTATTCGGTGCTCCCAGAGAGAAAATAAATTTGCCAAGGAGAGCTATGTACTAGAGAAAAGCAATTAGCCACCGGATGCCCGACTTCAAATTGAGTCAATTTTTGTGTAAGTCAGTGAATCTTTTGAAGAACTTCTATCCAATGCACCACAAGCTCTATAGTATGAGCTTTCTATACACTGAGTTGTTTTTTGTTGCTATCTATTTAGGTTTTCTTGGAGTTTTAAATTGATAGCAATTATTTTATAAATCATTATGCTATGTAGTTTATCTTTGAATCATTTCCCATATTGAGTTTTATTCTAAGTTATGCAATGAATCATATAGGGACTTTTAGATAAGTGACTCCATATATTAAAGTTGAGACACCACAACAGTGACTTTATATGCAAGCCTCATCAGGGCACTTAGGAAAGCTGAAATCTTCCTACCAAGTGAAGGCATGTCCTTTCTGTTCACTTTCATTTTGCATAAGATGAAGAAACTTGAGAACTCAACTCTGGGTTTGACACATACAAAGGTGAGCATTGTAGGTTTTGACCCATCCTGTCAAAACATGTAAGTTATCATGTCATACACAGGTACATGACAGTAACAAAACATGTAAGTTATCATGTCATACACAGGTACATGGCAGTAACAAAACTGGGTGTACTCATGGTCTAGGCGGTGACAATCACTCATCCACTTTGCTTATGTCCGATTTCTTTACAAACACAGTTCATCTTCTCATGGCTTTATCCAGGAGAAAGAGTCGTGTACAGGCTTGTTTACAGAATGTTTGTATCTTGTGTTGGTAAATGGCCAGAAAGCTTCCTCCCGTGTAACTGTGTTCTTCACATTATGCTCCTTTAACATGTAAGTGAACTGCTACTAAGGAATTTTAGATTATATTTCTAGGACTTGTATGTTTGATGGATTTTTTTCCTTTAGAGATTCCACACTTTAGGGATTTTAAGCTTTTGGATATTCAGAATTCAGGATTATGATAGTCATGATGCATTTGGGTAACATAGGGAAAGCCTTTCTCCTAGAAAATGTGGGGTTTGGGTTCAAACTCATATTCCCTCTCAAAACTGAGGCTTTTCACATGGAGGCTTTTGCACTCCCTCACTCTAAGGCCAGACTTCAGGTGCAGTCATGGATAGCAACTGTGCACATGGCTTTAAGTTTCCTCTTCAGTTTTCTATGATCTCTTGTCTTATTTTCAGCAAACACATTGTGTTCTGCATCAAATCTTCTTAAACATAGCATTACATATTGGATAACAAATTGGTATACTCTCTTCTGGGGAAGATTATTTATCCTGCTTTTAGTATTTCTTCATTGCCTACAGTTAGTTTTCTGTGTAGGGCTGAGGCCTCCTGGGCATTTCCCTGTCTATTTTAGCATGTCTATTTCTGTAGTCCTTCTTCAGTTCATATTTAGTTAGTCATTTTAGGAAGAGTTTATGGCTGTTGCTTCTGGCATTTCTATGAGACATAGTATCACAGCAAACTCCCTGAAAACATACCTGCAAGTAACATTATATAGACTCAGCAGATTGTATTTATATATTTAGAAATATATTTTATACATATATATGTTTGCAACACTAATTAATAAAAAGGAATGTGAATTTGAAAGAGCATACAGAGGAGTATATGACAGGGTTGTGGGGATGGAGAGGGAAAGGGTTACTATGTAATTATATTATAATGTAATTTAAAAAAATAGTGTTGTGGGCAACAGAGAGACAGCCTGGCAATTAGAATACTCACTACTCCCATGATGGACCACAGTTATAGTCCCAGCAGAGAGGGTAGCTCACAATCATTGTAACTTCAGTTCAGGACCTCAGACATCCTATTCTGCCCTGTCAGGTGGCTACCAGGCATGCATTTATTGCATGTATGAGAAAAACACACTCATACATTTCTAATAAAACAAATTAATTTTAAAACTTACCTTAGGTAGTTTTTTCAATTATCATTGGTATTTTCTGCCATCTCTGTATTTTAACTCTTTGTAAATATTATAGAAAAGGCAACCAGGATTAAAGTGCCAGTCCTCGTATCTTGTTATTCCTTGGTTCTATGCTTGGGCTTGGGTATCACTTGAATCCATCAGACTTCAGCTTTATTCTTTGATTATTTAAAAAAAAATGCAACATTGTTCATTTAAATTCTTTAAAACCATCTCAAGGGCTAATTTTACTACTGCAACTGAAATTAGTACAGGAAGCTAGTAATTCAATTGTTTTACCTTTTCTAATGGCTTAGAATGTGAGCTGCCTGACGACATTTGACCTTTTGTGAAATAGTTATACAATAACTGTGGGTTGATTTGTGAAAATAGTATACACTAAGTCATTTTCGCATTTTAAATATCATGAGGTAATAGTTACAGCTTTTCCCCCTGCTGTTTTTCCACTATTCAAGCTTCTCCTGACATGTAAAAAGTAAATGAATGAATGAGAGTTCAGCAGAATAATTAATCAGTGCGTTAATTTTCAGGGCCTTTTTCAGATCTTGGGAAAATCACTTTCCTAGTCTATATATTTCTCCCATTCAAGCCTTTATGCTCATGTTCATCCTTCGATGGCCAAAGTTCTTAGGCATACACTCTGGCCCACAGCTACTAAACAGCTTTCTTTCTTTCTTTTTTTTTTTTAATTTTATTTTTCTTATTAGTTACATTTTGTTAACTCTGTGTCCCAGCTGTATCCTGCTCCCTCATTCCCTCTCCAACCCCACACTCCCTCCCTGGTCTCCTCCCTGCCCCTTTCCAAGTCCACTGATAGGGGAGGACCTCCTCTGTCATCTGACCCTGTTTTATCAGGTATCTTCAGGACTGGCTGCAAAGTCCTCCTCTGTGGCCTAACAGGACTGCTCCTCCCCTGGGGGGGGGGGAGTGGGGAGGTCAAAGAGCCAGCCCTTGAGATCCTGTTAGAAATAGTACTCGTTCCTCTTACTTTGGAAAACTACTTGGTTACTGAGCTACCACGGGCCACATCCGAGCAGAAGTTCTAGGTTATATTCATAGATGGTCCTTAATCAAGTGTCAGTCTCAGAAAATACCCTGTGCCCAGATATATTTGATCCTTGTAGAGCTCTTATCCTTTCCATATCATACTAACTCCCCTTCTTTCATATGATTCCCTGCACTCTGCCGAGGGTTTGGTTATGAGTCTTAGTGTCTGCTTTGAAACACTGCTAGGTAGAGTCTTTCAGATGCTTTTTGTGGCAGGCTCCTGTCATACGTAGTGCTACCTCAAGGCCCAGCTATACCACTCCTAGGCATATACCTAAAATTTGCTCAAGTACACAACAAGGACATTTGTTCAACCATGTTTGTAACAGCTTTATTTGTAATAGCCAGAACCTGGAAACAACCCAGATATCCATCAACGGAGGAATGGATACAGAAATTGTGGTATTTTTACACAATGGAATACTACTCAGCAATCAAAAAGGAGGAAACCATGAAATTTGCAGGCAAATGGTGGGATCTAGAAAAGATCATTCTGAGTGAAGTATCCCAGAAGGAGAAAGACAAACATGGTATATACTTGCTTATATAGACCTACAAGATATAATAAACATAAGGAAATCTACACACCTAAAGAAGATAATCAAGAAAGCGGACACGGGCGAAGATGATCAATCCTCACTAAACAGCTTTCAACACTCCCTGGTCTATGAGTGACAAATGCTCACCAACCCTTTAGATTTTTTGCCCTCTTTTCCCTCTTAAGTTCATCCAGATATTCAGACATATCAGTTTTCCTTTGTGTGGGGCATGTGGAACCTACTTAAATACTCAGAATTACCAGTGTCAAAAAAGAAGTTTATATAATAAAATCTAACCCAATAATGACAACAGGAAAAATGAAATTCTTTAATTTCTGTTGTTGGCTTGGCTTTTTGTTTGCTTGTTTTGAGACAGGTCTTGCTGGACATCCCTTAGTGGCCTAGAACTCACTATGTAGCCAAGACTGGCTTAGAACTTACAGAGGTTGTCCTACCTTTGGCTCCCGAGTGTTGGGGTGTGGAGATTAAAGGCATGTGCCACCACACCCAGCTCAAATTTTTAAATTTTATGGCTCAGTTTTATTGTCTGCCAAGTTAAGTTTTAATAAGAAACATTGGCAAAGGTCTAAAATGGCTGTTTTAAATTTTATTCCCAGGTACCACTTCTGAGACACAGTCAGCACTCAGCACTCACGTTTCCTTCCCCAGCGCTCCTGATGTCCACCCACTGGTTCTGCCAACATGGACTTGGTATTCTAATTGTCAGTATCTTTGGAAGGGAAGACCAAAACAGTGAGGAGGGGAAAGGGAAGAAGAACAGGCAGAAAAACGGTAAATTGTCATAAAAATGCCCTGCTATGTCACTGTAGCGAAATTCCCAGAAAACTTTCAAATACCAAGAGGTGAGTTACTCAAATAATAAGAAGTTATGCTTCTAGCCCATATTTTTAAGGTGTATTAGGTTTATCGAGGACCGTCTTCCTTCCCCACTTCTTTGTTTTGTTTTACTTTCTTTGTTTTTTTTTCAATCTTTTTTCTTTTTATTAATTACAGCTTATTTACTTTGTATCCCAGCTGTAGTCCCCCCCCTTATCCCTTCCAATGCCACCCTCCCTCCCTCTTCTTCTCCTATGCCCCTCCCCCAGCACAATGATAGGGTTGGTCCTTCTCCACTTTATCTGACCCTAGTCTATCAGGTCTCATCAAGACCAGCTTCTTTGTCTTCCTCTGTGGACTGGTAAGGCTGCTCCCCCCTCAGGTGGAGGTGATCAAAGAGCCAGCCACTGAGTTCATATCAGAGACAGCCCCTGTTCCTATTGCTGGGGAACCCTCTTGGACGGTGAGCTTCCATGGGCTACTTCTGTGCAGGGGCTCTAAGTCAGATAACTTAGAATCTCCACTTCTTTGAATGGGATCTTTCTTCCCACAAACAGATGCTCAATAAGCCACAGGAGCCCCACCTGTCGGGGCTAGAGAAGAATGTGCGGGCAAGGGAGCCGAAGCCATAAGCAGCACGTTTAAGCTCCAACTTCAGGACCTTGTTCCTGGAGGTAGTAACGCTTGAAGAGTCATTGCCCACTTAGAGGACTGCTGTAGAGCAGGTCCTGCTGTCAAGCAGGTCCTTTGTATGAACTTATATTCTCATGGCAATAAAAAGGGTGAGTTGAAACAGGTGAGTAGATATCAGAATTATTGTGCAAAGAATTTATTATAACCCAACAAAAGCCCTTACTGTGCTTTGGTTTCTTGGTTTGTTTTAATCTGGGAGTAGGATGGGTTGCGAATTGTAGGAGTGTACGTGTTCCCCCGTCTGCCTCCAGGGGGCAGCAGCTTCTTGAGCAAAGGGAGGCCGCAAAGGGAGGCCAGGGAGTAATAAAGGGCCCCTGAGAGATGCTGGCTCCTGGTGTCTTCAACCCTGAGGAAAGGAGAGAAGACACGCACTAAAATGGACTTCTTTAAAGAGACCCAAAGTCCTCAGAAATCACACGTCAATTCAAAAGAAACTATGGCCCCGGGAGATTATCATGACATGAAAATCATCGATGTTATGAGAATGTTTCTCCTAAAGGGTTTTCCTTAGAGTTTCCTGGATGAGATTTGGTGAGAGCAGATTTATTTTTAACAAATGCGCACACATGGCATCCTCTTTCTTAGTGACAAGAACTTCTCATTTTCCCAAAATGTGCCTGGCAAGCCTGGCAGCCGGAGCCTGGAGACCTGCTGTTCCACGGTGCATGGCAGAGACGGAGGAAGCCAGTCTGGTCTTCCTCTCAGCGCTGATTCAAGTGCGGTGCGCTGCACTCACATTCTCATCCACACCCCAGAGTGTCCTACCCGGAGCATATCTGAATCTTTACTTTTTTTTCTTATTTTCATTAGTGGAAAAGGCAGGACGAAAAGCAGCTTAATGCAGGAGACTTGGATAATTCTGTCAGAATCGCCAGCATTATTTCCCTTCATCTTCTCCTTTCCTACATGTGGCTGAGAGCCCAGTGCTTGTAGCGTAAGCCCTTGAAACTCTAGCAGCCAGGAAGCTGAGGTTTCTACAGAATGAATATGAATGGCACATACAATCTACAGTGTATTAGGCTGCTTCGCTGGTCATTAATGTGATTTGATTATAATGCTGAGTGGCGTTAACATCCTCTCCATCCCCGAACAACATTTATGGTCAGTAACAATATTAGCTCAGTCCTCGAGCAGCGACTTGAGCTCGGCTTGCCTCATTACTTCTTACAGGGCTCCTGTAGCCGTGTCACACTCCAGTGACGAGCCAGACAGAATGACATCTTTTCAATATTACCTCTGACATATTTCTCTGAAACGCTAGCCTTTCAATTAGTGCTTTCACTAGAAGTGACGGATTCTAGAAGAGTCACTTCTCTAAGTGAGCATGGTAACAGGTGAGCCAGCAACACTAGAGGGCTGGAGAAGACATCCCTGGACACTGGTGGTCCATCAGGATGCTCACATCTCTCTTTTTTAGACACTGCGCTCCCATTTCCCCGGCTCTGTGTCCTCTGCTACTAAAAGCTGCCTCCTTCACCCATATGCAATAAAGATGCCCAGAGGCTGGTTAACGGGCTCCTCGGTGGCACTGTACCAGTGAAGAACTGCAAAGACCATCTCGTTTCCCTTTGGGGTGCACAGGCTGACATGCAATTTGTGCTGCAGAGGGATCAAGCTGAGGTTGTTGACGTTTCACTCAAAATCACACCCAGCCTTGGCTTCTTCCCCTCCCTAGACTAATTCCCACAATCCTCTACAGATCTCTCCAGGGAACTCTTCTGCAATAAATTACTTGCTAGGAATGTTTGGCTCAAAATCTGCTTTGGGAAGAGCAGGACCTCAGACGTATCTGGAGGCCCCCGAATCCAGCTGTGTGAATCCTCATAACTAGTCTGCTTGGGAATTTGCTTGGCTATCACAGAAACATCTAGGAGCACAAAGCATTCATATTCCCACACACCCAGCTCCCTTCTTCATGGCTGATCAAGGCCTAGAGTCTTTTGGCAGCTTGGCCCCCCTTTCAAAGAAGGGGATCAACATGTTTCTGACTGCTTGCCATTGGCCATTATGTACGTAATTCGGCTTCATGTTCTCACCCATCATTTTAGATATGTTACTAGATCTGTTTTATAGTCAAGGAAACTGAAGTCCAGAGAGGTTATAAAAACTGGGCAAATTCCCACACACTAACACACAACTCAGGCCTTTAACTTTGAACTTCAAGTCTGGTGAATTGTGTGCAGACTTTACAGCATCTTGATGCTGCGACCTGAAAGTAAATAATGCTCAGAAGAGGCCGCATCACTCCTACATCCAGAGCGAGACAGGGCTGGGCCACGGCTGCACCAAGACAAGGACTAAGCCGCCCTCAGACCTGTGACTCATCTGTTCTCTTCCAGCTATAGCCAACGTCAGGTTGATCTCTCTAGCTTCTCGATGAATGTATCCACTTTCCTGACAAAATCCAAGCTGAAATCAGGCCCCTGATTTCTTATTTTCCCCTTGGAGTTATTTAAAGTCTGCTGTACTTTCAGCACTCCTCAGGACCCAGGACCCCGCTGAGCTTCACTCTTGCTGCAGGGCTCTAGGTCACATAATTCTGTTGTCATCCAGGTGTCACTGGTGGTTTCATTATCTACAGTTCTTGATTTATCGGGTGCTTTTCCAATATAGTTTCTCCTTAGGACAGATACGCTGTTGTCTAGCATTGTATTTCATGAAACATCAGGCTGTATGTCCTGTGAAAGGGACATGTACTAGTAAAAGGGTTTTAAAGATACTGCCTTAAACCGTGACACCATTCTTTCTCGTTAGCCTCGAACGTTGGCTACATAACTCACATTAGGTCCTTGCAGCTTTGTTTTTCAAGTACTCCGAGGATGTGGCCAAGTCTGCTGACGCCCCTTGTACTACTTGCCTGGGGACACAGTGTTTCTTGCTTGCGCCTCTGTAATAAAATTTAACTACTGTCCTTGCAAATGTCCTCCTTCTTAGAAAGCCTGGTGTCGCTCTGTGTCAAAACAATTTCCTTATTAAGCCAATATCAAATATTTGCTTCATTAATAACAACTTTATGCCCCAAAGCCCAATTCTTGGTCCTTTCTACTTCCGTTTTAATGCCCAGCTACTGGTGGAAATTAATAGAACAGAAATAATATTATCCCTGGACATAGAACTCAGGCAATGGTGGCTAAGTTTTTATCGACAAAAGCAAGGATTTTTACTTGACACAAAGGTGTTGTTAGAAGCAAAATGCACCGCAATATCAGCGACACTAAAGGGGAGAAAACACACATCTCATGATTGATAAAATGCAGGAATGAGGCTGTGACTAGTCCATCTCTTACTCAGAAAAATCTCCCTATCATTACATAAAAAAATGTACTTTCAGTTACTAATTGGTGTGTGTGTACACACATATGCCACATTGAACATGTAGATATTAAGGGGCAGCTTGAAGGACTTGTTTCTTCCCAACATAAGGGTTCTGGAACTGAACTGAGGGTCTAAGACTTGGCAGCAATCTTCCCTATCCACCAAGCCATCTCATCAACCTAGAACTTACTTTTTAAAGTAACAAAACCAAATAAAAGTAGTGTGAGACTTTCTACTAAAGAAAACATGGGTAGGCACATAATTTTTCTTGTTCATAATAAGAAAATACAGTTCTATACCAGACAAAATAATCCTGTGACCTATGTATAAGTTGTATTCGTTATACTCACTATTGCTTTTTCAATGGATATTTGATATCATGATTTGGAAAAAATATGCCACATAAGTGATGTGATGCAGGAAGACTATATGTGTGAGACAAAGGAAGACACTTCTTGACCCCATCTGCTACCAAGACTCCATCCAGCACAGGCGGCCCCGACATTGTCGCCTATGCTGGATGATTTATTCCTTCTAAGTGGTCAGTCCTGAGTATAGAATAAGTTCTTGATGCGCTTTACTTGGGTGCTTCACTTATCTTGCAGCTGCTGTGCTTCTTTCTTTCTTTCCTTCTTTCTTTCTTTCCTTCTTCCTTTCTTTCTTTCTTTTTTCTTTCCTTCCTTCCTTCCTTCCTTCCTTCCTTCCTTCCTTCCTTCCTTCTTTCCTTCTTTTCCTGTGACTTCTTATGTATCAGAATAAACCTCTTCAATAACCTTGTCATCTGGGATCACTTCACTGTAAGCAACTAATGGATTTAGTAATTGGGTAAAAGGTTTTTTGTTGTTGTTGTTGTTGTTTTGTGTTTTGTTTTTGCTCCAGCAACATTGTGCAGAGAATCATTTCAGGCCATGACACATTAAGGGCCAAGTGCCAACAAGCTGGGTATTCTCAAGAAGGAAAATACTATGTTACAATACAAGTTCTGAAACTCCTAAAAAGATCAGGCTTGAAGTGGGATATACATTCTGGCTTGACCCAATTAGCCTCTTGCTAAGTTACCATAACCATCCTTCTCCCAGAGGGCACCACCCCTCAAAAGGTCTCATCAGGACTGGTGCATTGTTTTCCTCTGTGGCCTGGTAAGACTGCCTCTCCCCCCCCCCCATCAGGGGGAGGTGATCAAAGAGCCAGCCATTTAGTTCATGTCAGAGACAGTCTCTGTTTCCCTTACTAGGAAACCCATTTGGAGACTGAGCTGCCATGGGGTACATCTGTGCAGAGGTTCTAGATTGTCTCCATGAATGGTCCTTATTTAGAGTATCAGTCTCAGAAAAGATCCCTGGGCCCAATTTCTTGGTTCTGTTGCTCTCCTTGTGGAGCTTCTATCTTCTCCAGGTCTTCCTATTTCCCCCTACTTTCATAAGATTCCCTGCACTCTGCACAAAGTTTGGCTATGACTCAGCATCTCCTTCGATAACTTGCTGGGTAGAGTCTTTCAACAGCCCTCTGTGGTAGACTTCTGTCCTGTTGCCTGTTTTCTCTTTCTTCCAATGTCCATCCCCTTTGCCTTTCTGCATGAGGATTGATCATCTTACCCACTGTCCTTCTCCTTGCTTAACTTCTTTAGGTGTATAGATTTTAGTATGGATACCCTATATTATATGTCTAATATCCACTTATAAGTGAGTATATACCATGTGTGTCTTTCTGCTTCTGGGATACCTCACTCAGGATGATCTTTTCTAGATCCCACCATTTGCCTGCAAATTTCATGATTTCCTTGTTTTTAATTGCTGAGTAGTATTCCATTGTATAAATGTATCCATTCCTCTATTGAGGGACATCTGGGCTGTTTTCAGGTTCTGGCTATTACGAATAAAGTTGGTATGAACATGGTTGAGCAAATGTCCTTGTTGTGTACTTAAGCATATTTTGAATATATGCCGAGGAGTGGTATAGCTGGATCTTGAGGAATTACTATTCCTAATTGTCTGAGAAAGCACCAGATTGATTTCCAATGTGGTTGTACAAGTTTACATTCCCACCAGCAATGGAGGAAGGTTCCTCTTATGGTTGGGGAATCTCTACAACATGAGTAACTGTATTAAAGAGTCACAGTATTAGGAAGGTTGAGAAGCACTGTTTTAGAATAATTCTGGAGCCCATTTAAGGCTCAGTTAAAAGTCATTTTTGAAACTCAGACTTCATGGCATTTTTCCATCCTTTCAGCTAGTATTTTATTCAAGTATGGTTTTAGATGGAGTACCTGTGTTTTATTGCCAGTCCTCCTATTGTCCTTCTGAAAATGTCTACTTCTTTACTCTGAATTCTATGAAAACTACTTTTCAGGGAAGAGGGGCAGAACCCTAGCATGTGGCCTAAAAGTGACCTTGAGAGCTTGTTGGCATAAAAGCCTCCATGGATGAAGAGAAGCTGAAGAAGGAAAAAATAATCCAACAAAGAAAGCTTGAAAGATGAACATCAGACTGGCAGAACTAAATCAGAAACAAGGGTGTGATCAAAAGCTGCAGAAGGGACCAGAATGACCGAGAATGGAAATTTACCAATTAAAGCCAACTCTGTGGATGGAAAATCCCCGTTTCAAGCCAATTTTATGTGATTCTCCTTACTGCAAGCCACCTACATCCTCTCGTTTACTTCCAGTCCACCCATGAGACAAATTTGAGTTTGTTTTTGTCTCCCAATAGACCAACCTGCAATACAGCTCTTTCATTTTTCAAAACTATTGTCTGCTGTGTGTGTAGGCAGTAAGACTTGTTGTGCATCTCAGTATTGGCAGATTCATGTACACAGTTTCTCACACCATAAATGATGTTAGTTGCTCTTTATGGAAGTATCTTCTAAAAACAAGGTCTCAAAAATTTTATCAAGATACTCAGTGTATGAAAAAAAAAATAAGTAAAAGAATAATGTTTGGGTCAAAGACTTAGAGTTTTTGTAGATAATATTTATTATGGTTTATGCTTATTTCATCCACCTTCCAGCCCTTTATTTACATATATGTGTGTGTATATGTGCTAGCATTTATCATATATCATTTCCCACATAGCATGTAGAATAGCATGTGCATGCTTACACACATATACATGCATACACACATAAGTTTGTGTGCATTGTATTTTGCTGGTGATTTGGTTATTATATTAGCTTTAGTAGATGTTTATCTCAAATCATTCTGGTGAATGAAATAAAAATTCTCTGAATACTTTTCACTCTTTAAATTCCATATAAATTTCACTCTTTAAATTTCAACATAGTATATTGGCATTCCTTTTTCACTTTTATATTTAGGCTTTTATTGATGATTCAAACTCTTTTAGGAAATTAAAAAAAAATACTGGTTTAGAAAAATAACTTCTGAAACTCTTTGTTTTAGGAGTTCAAACTTTGATCCAAAACGTGTTTCTTCTTGCTATTATAGAGGGCGATGTTGGTATGATCATAAGTACGTTGATTTGGTGGTCAGTCATGATGGCAATAATCAGCCTGGGATGCAGAATTTTTAAAATATCATATCAGTGATGACTGACGGCTCTATCCACTGTCCTTCCCAGGTCTCACAGCTGGCCAATGGTCTGAAGAAGGGAGGCTTAAACAAAAAGTCACTTCTCTTCTGTCAAAGACCTCCCAGTAACAATTTTAGACTTCCAGAGGTACAGTAACTTTGCGGGACTAGTCAACTGCGCTAGTGCAGAAAATCTCCATGTAATAGATAAACAAATGAGGAGTGTGTTCCTGTAAAACTTTGTTTAAGAAAGCAGGTCAAGGGCTGCATTTGGCACATTGGCTATGATTTCCTGACTCCTGAGATTAAACATGAGGGGACTCTTATATAACCTTTTGAAAAGATCTATGCGTTGATATTGTTATAGGTAGAAATTTTAAAGATGTCAGCAGAGATAGAAGTGAAAACGACAGGATCTGTACTTACCCATCCATTCAGTTGCACTTTTAAGGGAATTCTTTAACAGAAGGGACTTACTCCCTACTTCGCGGGTTCTCGTCTTCATCCTCCTGTACCTTCTGGAAGAATCACATTTTTATTTATTTCAAAAATATCTATTTTATTTATGTGTATTTTTGTGCGCCTGAGTGTTTATATGTACACTGTAAATACAGGGTCTGAGTGGGTTAGAAGGGGAGTTAATTCCCCTGGAACTGGAGTTACAGATACTTGTGGGCCACTGTATTGGTTCTGGGAACAGAACTCGGATCCTCTGGAAGAGCAGTCAGTGTTCTTAACAGCTGAGGCATCTCTTCAGCCCCAGCAACTGTATTTTAAAGAAGCAATCTGATTCATTCATTTTAAGGGGAAGTCTTAAACAAACAAACAAACAAACAAAACAAAACAAAAAAAGCAAATAGTGTCCCTGTTAAAACTGTTTACTGCTTATTGGAGATCCAGCCTGCTTTTCGCTGACCAGAGCACACAGGCGACACAGGCAGACTTCTACAATGCAGCAGCAGAAAACACATACGCTTGACACTTACTTGCTTCCCAGACATCTATGAAGTCAAAAATGTTATTTATGCCCATTTTAAGGTTGTCATAAGTGAGGCATAGAGCATTCAAGTTACTCATTCACAGTTCATTCATTAGAGGTGGGAGGGAAACTTTGTGGGAGTTTTCTGCCTCCTGGGATCTCCTCCAGAGCATACAGAAGCCTCACCTTCTTGTGTTATGATCTCCAAAGGTCTAGGGTCTCAGGGAGCTTGGGGAACTTGTAGTAAAGTACAAAACCCAGAAAAATATCCACGGGCATTTTTGTACACTATTTCAGGAGCTTCACACAATTTTGAGTGAAATGTCAAAGGCTTTCTAATCCTTCCAGCTCCCACACTCCAAGGGTATCTTCTTCCTGAGAGTTTCTTGGGAAGATGGGATTCCCAGCTGCCTCTAAAGCTTGTAGCACATTATTCTCAGTGCCCTTAAGCCATCAGACTATTTCTGCAATTATGGTGGATAGAGAAAGAAGGGCAAGAGAGGCTAAATCTTCTCTGAAAAATCCACTCTTTTGAATACTTTGAATTGATTACACAGGTCCCAGGGGCCTGGGGCTGGGCTTTGTGTTTTAGTCTTGTGCCCAGGGGGCAGTCCTCTAGTGTCCCAGTGCATCAAACAGGATATTATACTTTATCATGAGACAAAATAATTCACATTATCTCACACCCCTACAATTGAAAAGTCCACACCAGAGAAACACAGAAAACATTCCACAGAGGGAAGGAAAAGCAGAGTTCTGTGTCCCACACAGAACAACCAGCGGCCTCTGTGATGAATATTTATACATTAAAGCTCCTGGTATTTGTGCTGTATACATTGTCATCGTTAAAAATGTGAAGGTAAATATTTATAAACAGCTGTTAGGGAAACTAGACTTCTTGGGAGAAATTTTGAACTCAGATTGCTGCTTGGGGGGTTTTCTTTTAAGATGGAAATATGCAGACTGACTCTAAATATAACCCTTCCTCTTGCAGTTCCTGCCTCTCAGAGCCCAGATGAGGCTCTGTTAGAATTTAGGATTAAAACCCAGAATATGACAGCTTTAAAAGAAAAGTTAGTCTGCAGAAAAATACTACTTCTCACCCACTGCAATGCTAAAGCAATAAAGACTTAGAGTACCAAAGACTGGAAAGTGACTGACCTGGGCCACTGAAAATTTAAACACAGCTGGTGTGGGGGGGGGGAACAGCTGGGGGTGGGGCTTCCAAACACAGCTAGCTGGCCACAAAAGGGAGTGCAACCCCTTTGCCAAATTATTTTGGTGGTTCTTTTTAATGTTAAAACTCATCCATCTATCCCATAGTCCATTAATTTCACTCCTACGTATTTACCTAAGGGAAATAAAAATGCATAGTCATCCAAAAACAGTGTATAGGAATATTCACTGCAGGTGAAATTGATGAGCCTCGAACTAGAAACGACCCACATATCCATAGCCATGTGAACACATTGAGCAGATTGTGCTAGGGCCATATAATGGGATGTTAACCTCAGAGCAGAACCGGCAACTGTCCTGTCCTACTGATGCACACTCCTACACAGACGTCCCAAAGGCCCAGGGAACAAAGACTAGGTACTCTACATACCACGCTTTCATTTATCTGAAATTCTGAAACATGAACTCGTTTGTAATTTGGAAAGCACACGGGCCCCAGCTGGTTTCAGGCTGGTGACCCTCCTGTGCTGAGCTAAGTCCTACTACTTGATAAATTATACAGTAACATCGGAAGAATGTTTTTGTTTACTTTAAGGAAACCCCAGGATGTAGTCGTTTTTCGTTTGTTTGTTTGCCTGCTTTTGCTTGCTCAGAATTGTTTCTGCTTCAATAAATGGCCATCCTTAACAGGTTTCTGGTGACAGTCTGACTTCTGTTTCCAAAGCAGAGACTTCAAGCACAAGTTCATGGATTACAGTATGTCAAGTCTACTGATCTTCTCAGGCACCCTAAAGGCCTCAGCCCCAGGTGGCCCAGACTTTCAAAATGTAGGAAGCAAGGCTTCGTTCTGGCCCTGTTCAGATCCTCCTCCCATGTCCAACCTCGGGAATCACTGTGGAAATCTGAACCGGTTGCACTGCTTTGATGCTGTGGTTGCTTCACAGCTGATCTGATAACGCGGGTTAGCTTTGGGAATCCTACTGAAGGTAGAGTAGGGTCATTCGAAGTGTGCTCCAAACGTTTTGGGTAGGGCTCTTCTTAGGAGGCTCTGGACAGGGAAGTCATTTGGGTTTGTGAGCACGCGCAAGAAGAACATTTTATCTCTGAACAGCAGGGAAAACAGAAATGCCTCAACCAATTTTTCTGCACAGGCGAGCAACCCTCCGATTTTCTCGCTGAATGTCTGGCGTATTAGCTTGATTTTCTTATTTTTAGGTACCCAATGATCGCGGTGGAGCATCACCTCCCCACCTCCCTGTCTTTCTTCACAGTGTAGCTTGAGAAATGCCTTCCCACACAGCCTCCAAGGAGGCAAACTAGGCAGAGGAGAAAAAGAACACAGAAAAATCCATGTCTTGCAAATGCCAAGAGGGAAAGCAATCAAATTAGCTGGCAGGTGGATCATTCAGCGAGGCGTTGGGGGAGCGACAGAGGAGCTTAAAAATCATCTCGTGTGGGGAAGCACGCACCACCTTCGCCTGGAAAGCAGGGGAAGCAATGCCTTTTATCTCGGCGTCCCGCGGGGCCCCGGGTTGATGCTGCCAGGGGACAGAATGGTTCGCGGTGGTGGCTCTGGCTGCTCGGTGCCAAGAGGCCCGCAGTGTGTGGCTCAGCGGTGTGGCCAGCAGCCAGGGCCCGGCCAGCAGCAGCCGGCACCTGTTCTCCCTCGCCTGGCACGGAGGAGGTGCCACCCCGCTTCTCCGCACCTGCCTGCCCCGAGTGCTTCCAGTTTGTCTTTGCCGGTGGCAGGTGTCGGCCGTCTTCCGAGTGCCCAGCGGGTGCAGGGCGAGGGGAAGCCATGCCCACCAGGGTCCCCTCCTGACACACTCACGCATCCAGGCATCAGATAGCAGCGGGCGCTGCGGCATCCCGCCATCACTCTGGACCTGGATGATGGGGTGGGTCACCCATCGCCTGCTGGGTGCGCTTCCTCCGGTTCCTGGGCTCAGCTCTGGGGCGTCCTGAGCGTCTCGCTTGAAATAGCACAGTCCAGGCAGAAGTTACACTCCGACACTCCTGTTATCCAGCGTATTCGTACGTGCCCACCGTTTTCGACAAGGGGTGGACAGCCCCTCAGCGTGTCACATCATGACGGGCTGGGGCCGCCCGCGTGTGACAATCGACCTGGGAAAGGTACCGGAGATGATCAACTGCCTACTGAGCAAGGGAGTGTTTATTAACTAGCATGGACTGAGCCTGTCTGGGGTCAGCCGAGTGTGAGAAGCAGCAGGGACACAAAGGTGGGGCAAACAGTACTTGTCGCCCAGGAAAACCTTAAGATCTAGTCAAAGGGGTGATCGTGCAAATGTTCGGGAAGCACCATGTTGTCCAGACCTCTGCCTGGTATCAAGGGTGCTCTGAAGCCTGACCACGCTAAGGATGCAGACGGCCGCATTGTGACATCCTGGTTTCTGCAGGCTTGGACTCGGGTGTTTGTCCTGACAGTCCCACCCTCATTTATTTTGCTGAATCAAGATCATCAAACTGTTTGCAAAAGCTGCAATAATAAACATGTATGCAACACAAGGCAAAATTTAGCAACTACTTACTTTTGAACATTTTAGAGCCTTTTTAATAATATAAATTTAAGAAAATGCAAAAGACATTAACTCCTAGACACAATAGACAGTGGACAAGATGTGATTCGGAGTGTGATGGTTTAAAATGGCTCCCAGAGGCTCATAGGAGTGGCGCTGTAGGAGGAGTAGCCTGGGTGAAGGTGGCAGGGTGTCCCTCGGGGCCAGCCTGGACCCACAGATGCTGAAGCTAGGCCCAGTGTCCCACACTCTTCCTGCTGCCTACTAATCTAGTTACAACACCCTAAGCTCCAACTCCAGCACGATGTCTGTCTGCACACTGCCGTACTTCCTGCCACGATGATAAGGAACTAAACTGCTGAACTATAAGCCAGCCCTAATTAAATATTTTCCTTTATAAGAGTTACCATGGCTATGGTATCTCTTCCTAACTAAGACCTGGGGTTTACTGACACCTAATTTAAATCCTATTAATCTTTCAAAACCAAAGATCAAATTCCAGGGTCTCCCATTTAAAATTTTCTACTAGCTTAGGAGTATCTTATTTATAAAAGTTGTCCAAGCAGACATTCTTACTAAGCCATTTATCAAGTAGAATAGTAGAAGGAGGAAGAATATAAATTTTTAAATAAAACAAAATAAGCTTTGCATCCTGATTTTTCAATTTATAGCTCATAGCACTATGAAAACAATCTAATTTTCAGAGTCTGAGTTTTTGTGCAGTTGGTATAGTAACATATGAATGATTTATGCACAATATTATTAAAGGAAGAACACAGAAATGTTTGTTTCTTTGTGGAGGCGTTTTGATGTTCATTTTTTTTTTGCCTAGATTTTTCTGAAATTATCTACAAGTTATTTAAAGTATAAATACACTAACTGCCTGTTCCATGGGGTCATCTTAAGAGTGTAATGGTAGCCTTGCAGTGCCTCCAAGACTTCCTCCGTGCCTTTATTCTATATCCTCATCTTATCTCTTTCCCTATGCTAACTTACAGATTTTCATTTCCTGAGGGTATAGCTAGCAGCTTAGCCTACTTCACAGGCTCCCACACACACACCAATGCTGAGTTAAGAGCTGATGTTTGGCAGGAGGCCACAATTATTTACTATTAATCTAGATGTTATCAAACCTTTTCATGCTAAAACTTTTCAACAAACTTTTCTGTCCTTGTTCACTTTACTCCCAATACAATTCAGTCTGTCTCTTCATCCTCTTCATCACTAAGTCAGCCTCCATGTCTTTAAATCTAGGGAACACATTTCAGGGTTCTTCAGTATTAGATGTAAATACTCCTTTCTGACAGCTCAGTCCTTTAAAATTCTGTGATAGCACATTTGCCTTTGCCACTTGCTCACCCTCTTCTTTTCCTTCTGCCTCATTTGTAGGGCTGTCATTGTTTTAAAGAGCCTGGAGAGTTTTTATTTCTGAAGTTGTTGGACTTGCTGTGCTCATTATGTATTCTCATCCTGGATTGATTTGTGGCTATCAGGTCTTCTGTAAAGTCTATCGCCACCATATGCTCAAAGACTCATCAAAGCCAAATGGAATTAACATGTGTTACCTATTATAATTCCCTATCACCTGAGGAAAAAAAAATCTTTCTTCAAAGTTGTCTTCTTTTCATATCTAATTCTTCCCATCACAAAAACTAAAAACTTACTAGTCATTTGAGTGTTGACCTCTGCCTCAACTAAACAGTTAGCATGTCACTGCCCTTTGTGAATTTTGTCTCTTAAATACCTCTTGAACACCCCCTGTCTTTTGCTCTACTACTACTTCATGGAGGATATCAGATGCCCAGGAGCTGTGTTAGCTGATCTGAACCTTGTCTGTTCAATTCCTGTCTGTTACCATAGGGTGCTGTGCTTGCAACCCAAACTCTAACTTTGATCATGTGACCTCCTCCCCATTTATTATCTTCTATTCTATCTTCTTCACATCAATTTGTGCTAACACCGTAGGAAAAATTTACCTCCTAATTTTCTTTTTCTAGGCTTAACCTCAAACTGATCTCTTCACCTCCAAATTTCTTGTTTCTGCACTCAGTTAACCAGTTAATGAAATGGCCATCTCAGTATGATTCTCTTGCAAGGCTGTTGGATCTTTATAAACACCAAATATGTCTGCCCAGCTAATACCAAATGCTCAATTAATGATGCTCAATGACAAAGCCAAAAGAGGGCACTTAATTCTTCAGAATTGTCATTTTTCCAGGCTATCACTCATTTTCTCTGGGCTTCCTGAGGAGTTAGCCTGTAATATTAAGCAAAACTATTAATGTTGTTAATGTTTTGTGTAGACAACAGGTTGTGTTTAGAGTTCAAACATTCCTCCAGACACACAGGCCAGATATAGTTTGTTCATTTCAATATTATTTGTTGTCGTATTATTTGGTCTATCAAGTATCACTGACATCCCTTTAGAGAAAAGATTCAGAGTCTTATCCAGATAATCTCAAATTTGGACAATTGATGAGTATCATGGAAATAAAACCTTTTTAGAACATATTTCCCAGTCAGATTACAAAAGACCTAGTATTGTAGGAGACCAGAGTTAAACAACTGTTGCTAACCTGAAGCTTTTAGACTGAAAAACCACAAGCTTTTCTATTAGAAAACAAACAAACAACAACAACAACAACAAAAAAAAACATTCATTCCAGGTAGGATCAGGCTGCAAATTAGACTTTTCAGGACACACCTTCTGTTGAGTTC
The DNA here is from genome assembly GCF_030254825.1 of Meriones unguiculatus. Taxonomy (NCBI): domain Eukaryota; kingdom Metazoa; phylum Chordata; class Mammalia; order Rodentia; family Muridae; genus Meriones; species Meriones unguiculatus. The sequence continues at coordinate 139,511,498 of NC_083352.1, read as the reverse complement.
CTCTTTCACTGTTCTAACCTCCTTCCCTCACACCTATGATTATTTGATTATTCTCTCTAAAAATTACTTAGTCTAAAAAGCAAGCAAGCAAACAAAACCATTTAGCTTGGAGCAGGTTTTTGGTAGGAACTGACGTTGGTTAAGTAAAAATACACAGCACAGATGCTGACAGAAAAACATAACAAGCTGGGAAGAAGTTGAAAAAGAATCATATGCCTTCTCACCAGTACACCTAAAGAGATGGAAAAATGCCAAAAACAAATTTCACCTACTTGAAAGATTTGTCTGTGGGCCATACCCTAATTCCCTGGAGAGGAAACAGCATACTTTTCCTTCCTTGTACTCACGGTATTGGTTTCCTGTGACTACAGTCTTAAAGCTGCAGATTCTCATTCTCTTGTGGGTTTAGAGGCCCCTCCAAATGCTGGATGAGGGAGTCTTCTCCAACTTCTTTAGGTACCTGTGGTTGTCAGTTAGACTTGGCTTCCTTGGCAAATGTCTATGACACTCCTTCCTTTGCCTCCGTCTTCATGGGTATCTGTGTCCCTCTTTTGTGTTTATTGCAGGGAGAGAGTTACTATAAGACAGAAATCACAATGATGATCCAGGAGAGTTTCATCTCAGGATCCCTGATTAGATCTTCATTGACTGTTGCTCCAAATTAAGTCCTACCCACAGGTCCCAGAGATTAAGAGGCAGGCATAAGAAGTCAGAATGTGGCACAGTATAGTCACTGATTCCTTCTTCAATAATATATAATACTATATAATGCATACTATATAACAGTATTTCTCAAAATTATGCATTGTTTAAACACCCAGGAGTTCTTTCAGCAATTTATTTATTACTATTAGAAATAAACCTAAGGATTACATGCCCACCAACTAGTGGATTTTTCCTGAGTCACAAGCGTGTCCTCTAATGTGCTTCTTCATACTTCTTAAACGAAGAACTTGAATCTAGGGTGGAGGCAGGAGTGATGTGTGAGTCTTCCCTAGTCATTTATCAGACTTGATTCTCCGCTGTGATTTTCTCTCTATGAGGAACAAATAAGAGGATCAGTCTTCTTGTGCACTTGACTGGTTTCAGAAATCACCTAGGAGACCTAAGAGATCAGTCTCTGAATACACCTGTGAGGGTATATCCAAAAAGGTTTAGCTGAAGATTCAGGGCAGGTCCTGATTCTAGATAGCGAGGTCCTAGACCAATTAAGAGGATATTGGAAAAGTCAGTTGAACCCTAGCATTTATCTTTAACTCTTCCCTGGCTGTAAATGCAGAGTGGCCAGAGGCTCTTGCCACTGCAGCTGGAGTGTCTCTCCCTACCATGACTTCCTACCATGATGCACTGTATCTTCAAATTATGAGCCAGTAAAATTTTCTTTCTTTTTCTTTTTTTTTGGAATAGCTATTTTATCACAGCTATTTAGAAAATAAATAAAACTCAGAAGCAGGAGTGCCTGCAACAGAAAGGAATTCACCTTTCTTCCTGGTGGGTCTGAGTACAAGACAATTACAAATACTCTTAAAGGAAAGTAGGTTAAGAAAGATTGAGGTTGCCGTGGAAGGCCCTTCTTTTTCAGTCAAGTGAAATAGAATGAGGGACAGGATTGCATCTTGCAAGAAGCAAGGAGATGCTCCTTGTTCTCCTCCTCCTCCTCTTTCTCCCTTTGCCCCTTCTCCTCCTCCTGACTTATCAGCATCCTGAGTTTCAGAAGTAAAGACTTTTTTCTAAGGCTGGTAACTAACCGTTAAACCAGGCATTCATATATTGTTCACATGGCCATTTAAGGAGTGCCTGAGCAAGAAGGAAAATATTTTCACAGGTTTCTGTTAATGCCCATGTTCATTGGTATAGAAGTGAGAAACCAGATGGATAGACCCACACCTTCCCATTTGTTGTCAAAGCTCCACCCTGATCTACCACAGAAGTTTTCTCCTTTATCACAAATCCAGGAGTAAACACTTAGAAGTCATGACCATTGCTGCTCAGCTTGTCCCTGTTAGGGCTTCTGTGGGGTTGAATAGGTTTCTCCCCATAGACTCGTGTATTTGGATGCCCACAGGCAATGGCACTACAAGAAGGTGTGGTCTTGTCGGAAGAAGTGTGTCATGGTGGGGTGGGCTTTGGGGTTTCCTGTGTTCATGCTCTGCCCAGTGTGGGAATGAGAGCCTCCTACTAGCTGCCTTAAGATCAAGATGAAGAACTCCTCCAGCAACTCCAGTACCAAGTGTGCCTGCATGCTGCCATGCTTCCTGCCATGATAATAATGGACTAAGCCTCTGAAACTGTAAGCCAACTCCAATTAAATATTGTCCTTTATAAGAGTTGCCTTGGTCCTGGTTTCTCTAATGGAAACCCTAATTAAGACAGCTCCCTAATTCATTATCTTCAATTTCCCTTACAATACCATTTCTACAGAATCATGGCCATTCATTATTCACGCAATGTTAATTGCAGGTCTTCTTTTTTGCAATTTCCCCTCATCAGTAGCACTAAGTGGTCAAATGTAAAGTTTGAGACCCCTCAGTTAAAGAGGCAACAAGTTACTGCTTTGCTGGAAAATGTAGGTCATCATCAGTGGTCAGCATTAGGAGGCTCCATTGGCTTCCTCAGCCTCGCTTATCCAAGTGTGAAGCTCAGAACATCAGTAGTTTCAATGCCAGAGAGCTTGAGAAGCAAGGACATCCACAGCGCCCAGCCAGTGGATACCTGTTGAATCTGTGCAATGGGGCTCAGAGTCTGGCTTTCTTCCCAAAATCTCAAGGTAACTGACACACATTGAAGTTTTAGAAAGAGTCTGTGACAGCAGTGGCTGTCAAACTGTAGTGAGCCTCGCAAGCATCTGGAGGCTTCCAACACATGGCTAGACTCCATCAGAGTCGAAAGCTAGAATCTCAGATTCATTAGTGAGCGGCAAGATCAGAGAAACTGCCATGTGTCAGGCTTCTGAGATGCTTCTGATACTGACGCTTCTGGTGCAGAGGACCACTCAAGGACCACTGTTTTAGAGCACATCTACAGCAGGCAAATTCATGAGGTTGTGGGTGTGTGAGTTTGGGTTAGGTTTTTTGTTTGTTTGTTGTTTGTATGAGTGTGTATTTTGTATATGTGTGATTTCTTTGCCTCAAATAATTAAATAGATATTTTCCCAATAGGAAAAGATAAACACATACAAGATTTAATAGATTGCTCTTAGGCCTGCCATTCCCCTCTGCTGTCTCACTGTGAAGAGGAAGCACAGCTGTTCTCTACCTGCTGGGAGTTTGCTGCATTCTTCATGGATTCCTTAACACGGCTTTAGGATTGTACTCCTAAGGCTGGTTAATTCTCTAAGTTAGTCCTTTCTGCCTCGAAACCCATCCTGTTTTCATCTATTTTCTTCATAGTGCCAGCAGGCACAACATCCCAAAGCCATTCCTTCCCCATGGCACACTTCTGTTGCTCTGCTCAGTCAAGAGATTCTTCAAAGACTAGTTCTTGTCACATCAGTTACACATCCCTCCCCCCTCCAATTTTCAGCAGCCCTGGAGTCAAACTTTTATAAGTCATTCTCTTAATTAACTAACAGTCTGCCTTGCTGAGACTGAAACTTTGTTTTTCATACTGGCTACACTACTGTTTCCACTTGAAACAGTCTTCTTTGTTCAACATTAACCTATTCTTTAAGGACCAAAGGAAGTACTAGCCCCAGACCAGTCTTATCCCCATAATGCATATTGCTAATTACCCAAGTTTCATCATCAGATACCAAATATGGCTTCTGAATGATACTTACCATGAATTCTGGGCTATTACTACCAATTAAGTGGCTACTGATGGTGAAAGCCTCCAGTTTTTCACGGTATTCTATTACTTTGTGGACTTTGTTATTCAAACTATGCCAGAATTCACTTTCTGGTGAGCATTCCTTCTACGTACTCAATCATAAGCGTGTCTTGAAGAAAGCTGAAGTCCCACGGCAGTGCTTCTCAACCCTCCTACTGCTGTGACCTTTAATACAGTTCCTCATATTGTGGTGACCCCCCAGAACCGTAAAATTATTTTTTGTTGCTGCTTCATAACTGTAATTTTGCTTCTGTTATGAATTGTAATGTAAGTCTCTGTGTTCCGGTGGTCTTGGGTGAGGTGAGCATGTTGAGACGCACTCTCCTAAAGAACACCACTTACCTTTTAATTAAACACAGAGTGCTGTCCTGGGTTTTCAGGGATGCTTCTGTTGATCTTCCTACGCTCTGTATAAATCCAAGTTCTAGGTTTTCCACTACCACATTGATGGATAATACTAGAAATATTTGATGAGTATTAAGATTTAAATCTTTTTTGTTTGTTTGTTTTAATTTTTTTACTTTTTATATTAGTTATAGTATATTCACTTTGTATGCCAGATGTACCCCTCCCTCCCTCCCTCCCTCATCTCCTCCCATGCCCCTCCCAAAGTCCACTGATAGGGGAGGTTTTTCTCCCCTTCCATCTGAGCCTAGATTATCAGGTCTCATCAGGACTGGCTGCACTGACTTCCTCTGTGGCCTAGCAAGGCTGCTTCCCCCTGAGGGGGAGGTGATCAAAGAGCCAGCCACTGAGTTCATGTCAGAGATAGTCCCTGTTCCCCTTACTAGGGAACCCACTTAGATATTGAGCTGCCATGGGCTACATCTGTGCAGGGGTTCTAGGTTATCTCCATGCATGGTCCTTGGTTGGAGATACAGTCTCAGAAAAGACCCCTGTGCTCAGATATTTTGGTTCTGTTGCTATGCTTGTGGAGCTCCTGTCCTCTCCAGGTCTTGCTATCTCCCTTTTCTTCCCTAGAATTCCCTGCACACTGCCCAAAATTTTTTTTGTCTTTTTCCATAATTTTATTTTTCTCATTAGTTACATTTTGTTAATTCTGTATCCCAGCTGTATCCCTCATTCCCTCCGCAATCCCACCCTCCCTCCCTCATCTCCTCTCTGCCCCTTTCCAAGTCCACTAATAGGGGAGGACCTCCTCCCCTTTCATATGACTCCCTTTTGTCAGGTATTTTCAAGACTGGCTGCAAAGTCCTCCTCTGTGGCCTAACCGTACTGCTCCTTCCTTGGGAGGTGGGGAGGTCAAAGAGCCAGTCATTGAGTTCCTGTTAGAAATAGTCCTTGTTCCCCTTACTATGGGAAACCAGTTGATTACTGAGCTATCACGGGTCACATCCGAGCAGAGGTTCTAGGTTTTATCCTCTCATGGACTTTGGTTGAGTGTCCATCTCAGAAAAGACCCTGTGCCCAGATACGTTTGGTCCTTGTATCTTAAACATCCTTCAGAATTCATTTATTGAAGGTTTGCTCCCAAACATAGACAGGGTATTTCTGGGGTAACGGCATCATGAGGGCTCTGACCTTATCAGTGGATTGACAAAGTTATTAATTAATAACTTAACGAGCTTTTGGAAGGTGGCAGAAACCTCGGGAGACCAGGTCTAGGTGCTGGCATCAGGCCAATGAGGGCATTCATGCCCTCGAAAGTTACGTTGTAACCCAAAGCCTTCCTTGCTGGCTCTCTGTCTGCTTCCTAGCCACTCTGAAACAAACAACTTAGGTTTACAACATGGTCCTCATCATGATGCCTTCCCTCATCACAGGCCTAGAAACAACAGAGCACAATAACCATGGACCAAAATCAGGAGCCAAGATGAATCTTTCTGTACTTTAAATTTGTTTGCCTTGGATTTTGTCACCATGATGTAAAACTGACTAAACCAAGCAGTATATTCATAAAGTTTCTGAGGAATAAAATAGAGCCAGTTCTCTCTCAAGAAGGAAGGGACATAGGGACTTGGATTTACATCAGCTTTAAAAGAAAACGGGATCAAGGAAAGTCCTGACTCTAGGATTGTTTCCCTTAGGAGCAACAGCTCAGGCACCTGCCATTTGCAACAGCAGCACCGAGCAGATAACAATTCTAGTATCAGCCTGAATTAACAGTTACAGGGGCTATTAATTTAAACTAAAATAAAATCTTGACCTCAGCTCTGTTTTATCCTTTCATATCTTGACATGCAAAATACTAAGGGGAATGAGGGGGAGGCACAGAGCCTGTGATTAAGTCTGCTCCTTGCTTCCATTATCTTCTCACTTTTCCTGGGCTCTAATTTAAACATCTTATTTATAGTGTAATGTTCTTAAGAATTTTCTGGGTGTATTTAAATGGGGATAGTTAATTGGGACTGTTCTAGCAAAAGGCAGCTTCAATCTCATCTTCCTAGGTGGTGGCTTTTCTCTGCTTCTGAAAAATAATGTAATTTCCTCTTGCTCAGTCTAATTTTCATGTTCACTGTTACAGTTCTGAATGCTGTGACCTAAGGCAATCAGAGCTTAATAACTTTTTACTTTAATGTTATTGTTATTATTTTTAATCTTTACATAAACTTGGTATCTTGTATGCCCCACCATTCTTGTAATAAAAGTTAAGTAAAGTTTAATACAGAGAAACAATGATATGAATTAAAAACTGAAAAGGAAAAGTAAAAATTCAATGCTTTAAAAATATATAGGTGCTTTATTAAATTAGCTTTGAAAATTAGTAGAAAGTATTTTTCATTTCCATGAAAAATTACCTGCACAGATGTAGCCCATGGCAGTTCAGTGTCCAAGTGGGTTCCATAGTAATGGGAAGAGGGACTGCCTCTGACATAATCTGATTGGCCTGCTCTTGATCACCTCCCCATGAGGGGGGAGCAGCCTTACCAGGCCACAGAAGATCATAATGCAGCCACTCCTGATGAGATCTGATGGACTAAGATCAAAAGGAAGGAGAGGAGGACCTCCCCTATCAGTGGACTTGGGGAGGGGCATGTGCAAAGAAGGGGAAGGGAGGGTGGGACTGGGAGGGGAGGAGGGAGGGGCTTATGGGGGGATACAAAGTGAATAAAGTGTAATTAGTAAAAGTTGAAAAAAGAAAAAGAAAAACTACTTTGTTCGTTTATCCCTGATCTGGGTAGTCTTAGACTTATCTGATACTACAAGTGTCCTACATATGGACCTAGAAATAATGTGATGTATGTAGACAGGCCCACATGCAAGGCTAAGTCAATTTATATATCAGCTTCTCCTGTTCCCTCCAAATCACATGTCCCAGAGTAAGTTCTCCAGAAGCACTGCTTGAGATGAAGTTGCTAGAGAAATGCTCCAGAAAGAGCCACTAGAAGGTGAGCAAGACAAGGTAGGAGGAGAGCAGGTTGGACATGCCTCCAGGTGTGGCCATAACCCTTACTTGATCTATGAAGAGCTCTGAGAACAAAGGACATCGACTCAGTCAAATGCAGAGCACTTGGTGCCACAGGACAAATGTAGAACCCTTGTCTCCTGATGCAATGGAAATAAGCATTCACGCTCGCGAGTAAGTGGCCACAAATAACTACCAGGGAATATGATGTGTCTGTGACTCTGAGGAAAGCACAGAAAGTGGTCACAAAATCCTTGCAACAGTTTGAGAAACCAGGAGGAATTTTCCAGAATTTTCACTGGCCGTGTACCACAGCTCCTTATTACTTCTGAAGGCTATGCTTTGAGGAAGAAATTCTGCAATCATTACTACTCATTATCCACCTGACTGCACTTAGACTCACCATAGAAACGCGCTTCTGGGTGCAACTATGAAGATGTTTACAGCTTACATGAGGAAGGAAGACCCACCATGAATGCAAATGGCACCACCCTTGGGCTACAGTCTCAGACTGGATAGAAAAGAACAAGCTTAGCACAACTATGTCTCCTCCATGTTGAACAAGTAATGTGACCATTTCCTTCACACTCATGCTACCTGACGACAGACTGAATTTCCCTAGACCACAGCCTAGTTGAGCATTGTCCTCTAAGCTCCCCTGTAAGCTCTCCCGCACTTCTCCAGCACGACCCTCCTATGGGCCATGACAGCCCCTCTCCCTGTTGCTTTGTTGCCTCCACCTAGGTCATTTCCCTCTCTGCCTTTGTGATGTATGTACTCCATTACTGTCTTTAGTTTCCCCTTCTTAGAAGTAAGATGTATATATGTACCACATTTGCTGCTGCTGTGCCTCCTGGATATTGTAAATCATGCAGGGATAAACACGCTTATGCATGCATCTCTGATCAGTTGACTTAAAGTTCTTCAAGTATGGAGTCATATAGCTGGATCAACACAAGTCTGTTTCTGACTTATGTTTTTTTTCAGTTGCATAAATTTTTTAATTATTAATTATACTTTATTCACTTTGTATTCCCCCCTGTGGTTCCCTCCCATCCCAATCCCTCCCTTCCTCCACCCTCTGCATGCATGCCCCTCCCCAAGTCCACTGATAGAGGAGGTCTTCTCCTCCTTCCTTCTGATCCTAGTCTATCAGATCTCATCTGGAGTGGCTGCATTGTCTTATTCTGTGGCCTGGTAATGCTGCTCCCCTGTCAGGGGGAGGTAATTAAAGAGCAGGCCAATCAGTTTACGTCAGAGACAGTCCCTGTTCCTATTACTATGGAACCCACAACTGCCATGGGCTACATCTGTGCAGGGGTCTTAGGTTATCTCCATGCATAGTCCTTGGTTAGAGTATCAGTCTCAAGAAAGACCCCTGTGCTCAGATATTTTGGTTCTGTTGCTCTCCTTGCAGAGTTCCTGGCCTCTCCATATCTTACTGTTTCCTACTTCTTTCCTAAGACTTCCTGCACTCTGCCCAAAGATTGCCCATAAGTCTCAGCATCTGCATTGATAGTCTGTAGGGCAGAGCCTTTCAGAGGTCCTCTGTATCAGGTTACTGACTTGTTCCCTCTTTTCTCCTTCTTCTGATGTCCATCCTCTTTGCCTTTTTGGATAGGGATTGAGCATTTTAGCAAGAGTCCTCCCTCTTGATTAGTTTCTTTAGGTGTACAGACTTTAGTAGATTTATCCTATATTATATAGATGCCAAAACTATTCAATGGAAAAAACACAGCATCTTCAACAAATGGTGCTGGTCTAACTGGATGTCTACATGTAGAAAAATGCAAATAGATCCATACTTATCACCCTCTACAAAACTAAAGTCCAAGTGGATCAAAGACCTCAACATAAAACCAGACACACTAAACCAATTAGAAGAAAAAGTGGGGAAGAGACTTGAACTCATTGGCATAGGAGACAACTTCCTGAACAGAACACCAACAGCACAGGCTCTAAGAGCAACAATCAATAAACCTCATGGAACTGAAAAGCTTCTATAAAGCAAAGGACACTGTAGTCAGAACAAAACAACTGCCTACAGATTGGGAAAGGATTTCACCAACCTTTATCTGACAGAGGGCTAATATCCAGTATATATAAAGAACTCAAGAAGTTAAACAGCAACAAATCAAGTAATCCCATTAAAAAATGGAGTACAGAGCTAAACAGAGAATTCTCAATAGAGGAATATTGAATGGCAGAGAAACACTTAAAGAAATGTTCAACGTCCTTAGTCAAAAGGGAAATGCAAATCAAAATGACCCTAAGAGTTCACCTTATACTCATCACAATGGCTAAGATCAAAAACTCAAGTGACAACACATGCTGGAGAGGTTGTGGAGAAAGGGGAACCCTCCTCCACTGCTGGTGGGAATGTAAACTTGTAAAACCACTTTGGATATCAATTTGGTGCTCCCTCAGAAAACTAGGAATAGAGCTTTCTCAAGATCCAGCTATACCACTCCTAGGCATATACCCAAAAGAGGCTAAAGTACACAATAAGGATATTAGCTCAACCATGTTTGTAGCAGCTTTATCCATAATAGCCAGAAGCTGGAAACAGCCCAGATGCCCCTTGGTGGAGGAATGGATACAGAAATTGTGGTACAGCTACACAATGGAATACTACTCAGAAATAAAAAATAAGGAAATCATGAAATTTGCAGGTAAATGGTGGGATCTGGAAAAGATCATCCTGAGTGAGCTATCTCAGAAACAGAAAGACACACACGGTATATACTAACATATGTTTTAACTTATGTTAACTATATGTTTTATAAAGATGTTAAAGTCATCCATGATTATAATTTTAGGACTATAATCATATCTGGCAATTAATGTCCATTTATTTTTTATGAATTAGAAGTCCTAATGTATGATTCATATATTGAAAAAGCTATAACATCTTCTTGGTGGATTTTTAACTAATATGTAGTAATCTATTTTATTTTATCTGCCTAATTTTTGTTTGAATACTACTGACTCAGACACTACAATAAGTACATTGAGCTTATTTTATGTTTCTGTTTACTTCAAAGTTTATTTTTCAGCTGGGTGTGGTGGCTCATGCCTATAACCCTAGCACTCAGGGAGGCAAAGGCAGATGGATCTTCCTTAGTTCAAGGCCAGCCTGGTCTACAAAGTGAGCCTGGGACATCAAGGCTACACAGAGAAACACTGTCTCAAAACAAACAAAACAAAACAAAAACCAAGAAAAAAGAAAAGAAATGAAAAGAAATGTTTTTTTTATCATTTAACTCTCACTGTGAGGGACTTTAACATAGGGATGTATATTTTGGTGACAACAAGTCTTTAGACCTATTTGTTTGTTTGTTTGTTTAATATATATATATATATGCATTACAATTCTCTGAGAATTTCATATTCACTCACACTCTTTTCTCACTTCCTCCCAGATTCATTCTCATTGCCACACTTCTCCCTTTTTTGCCTTTTTCATTGTTGCTGTTTTATGACTCATGTTCAACCACTGCTCCCTGTACACTAATGAGTGTGAGGCCATCATTGGACATAGTAAATCTTCCAAGGGACACAACCTTAAAAAAATAAAAATAAAAAATTTAAAAACCACAACAAAAACCTTACTAACTCTTCCCCAAAAGCTCTTAGCTGTCGGTATCTCCTTAGATATGGGTAGGGGCTCCTGAGTTCTTCTTTCTTCCATTCAGGAATGTTGGCTGGCCTAATTTATTTAGGCCTATGACCTATATTTTAATCCAGCAAGAAAGTTTGTGTCTTTTTATTGATGGTTTGTGACCATTTACATTTAAGGTTATAATTATTGAGAGATGTTTATTCATTCTGGCAATTCTTTGGTTGTTTTCTGGTTGCTTGCATTAGTGTTTATTCTTTACTTTCTTTTTATGATTTTTTAACATTTATTTAATTTTTATTCACTTTACATCTTTGTTGTAGCCCAATCCCTCCTTCCTCCCACTCCCACCCTTTTTCCTCCCCTTGGCCTATTCCTCAGGAAAGGGGAGCTCCCTTTCTCATCCACCCCAGCTCCTCAAGTTGCATCAGGACTGAGCATGTCCTGTTCTCACGTGGCCTGGTAGGCAGTCCTACCAGGGGGAAGTGATCAAAGCTGGCAAGTGACTCCTTTTCTGATGAAGTTCCCACTTCCCTTACTAGAGGATCTACATGAAGCCTAAGCTATCCATCTGTTACATCTTTGTAGGGGTCCTAGGTCCAGTTCATGGATTGTCCTTGGTTGATGCTTCAGTCTCAGCAAGCCTCCCTGGGCCCTGGCTAGTTGGTTCTGTTGGTCTTCCTGTGGAGCTCGTTACTTCCAGCTCCTTTTCTCTTTTCTTTCATTTTTCCACAAGACTCCCTAAGCATTGCCCACTGTTTGGCCTAAGTCTCAGCATCTGTTTTGAGGTGCTGCTGGGTAGAGTCTTTCATAGGACAACTCTGACAGGCTCCTGTCTGCAAGCTTAGCAGAGTATTATTCATAGTGTCAAGGGTTGTCACTCTCCCATAGGATGGTTCTTTGTTTAGGCCAGGCATTGGTTAGACATTCCCTCAATGTCTGCTCTATCTTTTCCTTTAGTTTTGTTGGTTTGCTGGTTGGCTGCATTGAGTATGATTGACTTACTCCTAGCTCCCTTTTGCTCTTGCATTCCTTTAATGAAATGTCCTTTTTCCTTGTTGTTATTGTTGTTTAATTTGATTATGTTTTTCATCCTCCTCTGTGTATAACTTCAAGTATTTTGTGCAGTGTTGGCATGATGGTCAAGAGCAGTCTTAGTTTGTATTTATCTTATTTCTCCTTCAATTTCAAAAGAAAGGTTTGCTGGACATAGCAATTTTGGTGGGCAGTTACCTTCAAGGCATATACAATCATTCCACGCTTTCCTGGCTTTCAGAATTGATGATCACATATCTAATGATATTGTTTCTAGATTAGTTGGTTTCTTTCCCTTACAGGTTTCAACAATGTTTCTTTACCTTGAATTTTTGACATCTTCACTGCGATACACAGAGATTCTTGGGGTTCTAAACACTCCTTGTGCTTGATGCCTGTTTCTCTGGTTTCGGGAAATTTACAGCTGTAGAGCCACCCACTGTGTTCTCTAAACCTTTGTTGTTTAACTGCACTCTGCCTTCATGCTGTGGTCTCTTCAGTTTTGTCTCTTGATCATATCAGCGTTTTAAAGCTCTGTAGAGATGCTCAATGTCTGACCCTCTGAATGTGGAGTGCAGCATTTTAACTGCCTGTCTTCCATCCCGATGCTCTTTCTCCTGTTAGGCTCTACTTGTGGTCCTTTCTACTGTCCCTGTTCATTTAGTTTTCTTTTTCCTGGATGAATTCACCCACTTGTCTGTATGCTGCTATCACACCATTGATCATTTTTACTAGAAAATCTTAGAAATCTTCCCTTGACTTTTACTCATTTCCATCTGTGAGGAGTCATACTGCTTTTTTATGATTATTATATTTCTGTATCAGTGTTTATGTATCTGTTGGTTTCTACCTCTCTTTCAGGTTGTTGTGTTGTTGTTATTGCTGTTTTTGAGAGGTGAATCTTCTTCAATAGTAACTTATTCCTGGAGGCTGTATTCACCAGGGCCAGTCATTGAGAAATACATAAACTATTTTATCAGCCACAACAACAAACCACATAATAGACAAAAGTACACTTTAAATTAGTTACAACCTAGTAATAGATCAAAAATTTCCATAAAGCTAAAGGTAGCAAAAGTACTAATAATTGTGTTACGGAGTTAAGAATTATTTAAAGTAAGAGTGGATAATAGTAAATAATAATAATACATAGTAAATGAATAAGGTAAATTTTAAAAAAAGTAAACACAGAGAAATAGATAAGGTATGTTAACTAAACCAAAGGACAAAAAAAAAAAGAGTGAGAAAAAATGCTGTAGAGAGATGATGAAAAATGTTCGGGGAGAAGAGAATGTACAAAGAAAAACCTAAAAAAAAAATGTCCAGATGCATATGAGATCTGAGTATACAAATGAGTATACAAAAAGAAATAAAATATACATTAAAAACACAATAGTATTTTATAAAATAAGGGTAAGTAAAAACACTATTAAATGTAGAAAGTAAATAAAATCAGTAAGCACCAAGGGAGGAAAAGGAAAACTATAAAAAAGAGATACTGCTCAAAATGGCATAATGCATAGATAAAATTAAGGAAATCTATGAAGACGGACAGTAAAAGAATTTTTAAAATGCAATAACAATAAATCCTTTTAAGTGTATAACAAAATGGGGAGAAGCATTCCTAAAGAAGAAAACGTTACAAAAAACAAAGTGTGGAGCGGGGAGAAGCAAAAGTAAGGTGTGACGGCAGTTTCCTCTGAGTCCTGGAAAACTGGAGAGTTTAAGACAGAGGCTCGGTGGGGTCAAGGAAGTCCCAGACTGCAGCTTTTCCTTTGGTTTAGGCTGCTGAGTTGACAAATGTCTGACTCCTCTAGAGCAGTGGTTCTCAAACTCCCTGATGCTGAGACCCTTTAATACAGCTCCCCGTGTTGTGGTGATCCCAACCATAAACTTACTTTTGTTGCTACTTCACAGCTGTAATTTCACTATTGTTATGTATCATAATTTGGGGGATACATAATTTTAGGGATATGTAATTCTGGGGGGTAGAGGTTTGCCAAAGGGGCGGTGACCCACAGGTTGAGAGCAGCTCCTGTAGAGCTCTTCTGTTGCCATCGTTTCCTTCTTCCAGCCTAGGGAGCTCTGCCGACTACACCGAGCCTTGCAGTTTGCCAGGTCCTCGGACCCGCTGAGTTGGCTGAACTTCTAGCTGACAGGGATCCCCCGAGTAGATTGGAGTCATGTGAAGCATCCGCAGTACGGACCCATCTGCGGGCTCTCAAGACCTGATTAGGGATCAGCACGTTGGAGGGATGCAGCCTGGGGATGCTGTACAGCCGTGAAGGACAGATGGGTGGCTCCGGAGTTTCATCAGTCCGGCTGACTCGGGATCAAAACTGTCAAACCTGGAGTGATTCCTAGTATGAGATTTGTTCTTGTTTCGGAGGACAAGCTATTTTTCCTACGCACTTTGCAGCCTGAGATCACTTCCTATTGCCTATATCTTTCCCTTGTTCTTTTGGTACTCTCTTTGCCATGACCGCTTCCCTGAGCTTTTCTTCACCTAGAGGATGTAGAGGTCAAATTGATGTCCCTGATCTGTTGTTACTCCCTGACCTCAAACCCCTATGGTAACAATAGATTATCTCCCAAGATGGCTCCTGGCACCTGCTCCCCCTGTCATGAACAGTGACAAATAGAGTTCCCTCTCTTTCTGATTTGTCTGCTGGAGCAACCCCTGCATTATCAAACCCACGACTGGTTTAAGGCTGCTGAGGGCTGTAGGCTTGCCCGAGGCAGGTCTGTCTGCCTTCCCTCTGGCTTACATCTTGAAAGCAGTTTTCTTGGCACTCTTTCCCACCCCCACCCTCCAGTACCAGCTCCAGGAGCTGAGGCTGTGTTCAGCTTTTGTTTCTGTGTTGGACATTATTTTTCTTCTCTTTTCTAGTATCTTTTTGCAGAAAATATCTGTCTATTTTTCTTACTCAGACTCTCTCCCCTTCATTTGTTAACACGAAAGCAGACCATAGTCCATCATCTTTCCTTGTACCTACTTGATTTATTCCTTATAGCAGCACAGAAAGACTAGTACACGGGGGTGAGATGACTAAGCTGGTCACAGGATCTCTGTGTCAGCTTCTAAAGACCATGAGGTTATAGAAAAGAAAAGATTCTGGATTCACAAAAACTCAACTTCTAGATTGTTTGTATAGAAGACTGATATAGTAAAATATCAAATGTAAAACCACAACAATTCTCTTGTTTTATATTCTGGGAAGAGGAGCTTTTGCAGGAGTTAAGTGAAACCTGTCATTTCCAACTTCACCCTTTGGTCCATACTTAATAGATTCTGCTTGAAATTATTTGTCCAACAAGGGAAATTACCAGTTTATAGACATCTGAAATATGCTTGCCTCTTTAGATAATAATCCGTAGGTCATACAGTGATTTACATATATATAATAGAAGATATTGAAGGTATTTAAACATATTTTTGCTTTTGTTTTCTGTCTTTACAATTTTCCCTAGAATATATGTTTTCTCTTGGTAATAAAAAAATTAAAAACAAGAAAATTTATCTTCAAAGGAGACAAAACACACACACACACACACACACACACAGAATAAAAAAACCTGACCCAGAAGCTGCAGCTGCTGAACTCCAAGACTGTGCCTGGCGGATTCCTCAGGTGAAGTGAGTCCCTCCAGCACCCACGCTCCCTGCACTTTGCTTCCTAAAGAGAAAATAAACATCATTGTATAGCTTGGAGCCTCAGGAAATTGTCCGACACATTCACATTTTCTATGAGTGATTTCCCTCTCTCAAAAACATTTTCTCTATCTGTGATATAGCAATACTGCCAAGACAACCAGTCACTTCAGTGGACAATGTAAAAACCACAGATTTGAATACGACTTAGGAATAATAGATGTTTAAGTATATAGTAATGATGACTTCCACTTTTTGTCTTTGTGAGGATAAAGAAGAAAAATAGTCTCACTAGTATTCCTCCTGGGCCATATTTTTAGCTTCTAGTCTCTTTTAGGAGATAGAGTGTCCTATTCTTTTGATTTCATCAAAACCTGTTCTCTTACCCACTCTGAATGCTAATCCAATGTTGTCTCTCATGCTGCATAAGCCACACTCTGCATCTTTCACAGAGCGGAACTGTAGCTGTTGTAGCTGATAGAGGCCTGGCCTTTCCTCTCAGTGGCCAACCATACCTCATCCTTGAGTTCAGGTACCTGACCATATAGGCTGCCTGTAGACTGTGTGCCATTGCGCTGAAACGCTGAGAATTCTGTATACAATAGATGCTCAGTCAGAATCCGCTGAATTTATACTGGGCTTTATCATTTTCAACAACAGTTCTATGACTTCTTAATTGATCCTTTCAACTCTCTAGTAGTTTTAACTTTGAAAGTTTTAAATAATTTTAATATTTATAGAAACAATTATATTTGGTTTTAAAATCCTTTAATTTCTAATTTTCTGAGTATTAATGGGATAACTTCTCAGATGTCACTAATAACAAACTCATTTATTTGCAGGTCTTCATTGATTAATGCATTGATTTAGAGCAGAATTTAAGTGAAAATTTTAGCTATTTCACTTGATATTATTTTACCTCTTCAGACATACTTCACAACTAATATATAGCAGATTGATATAATATACAAGCATTAAAGTTAGTTTACAATGAACACATGCATATAGTTATAGCTTTACAGGTTGTCATAACTCTTCACCACTGTCATCATTATCATTATGTATACATTTTCTTTCAGAGATTTCCCAGAGTTCCGCTGGAGTAATGAAAGGAGTTATAAAATGGGATTTTATAGTTTTTAACCTTCAACCAGCCCCCACATTAGTTTATGTTTATCATCATCATCATCATCATGAGAAGCATGTGGCTTGCTTTCTCTCTCCAGCAATGTCTCCTTAGTTCAGGACCTGTGGTTACAGGGGCCTGCATCAGGGATCCTGAAAGAAGTAAGAAGGATTAAGACATGGCTTATACATGAAGAGTCTGACTGGAAAAGAAATTCCATTATCACCAGCCTGGGAGCTGAGAGTCTTTTCTTCACATCAAAGGATGAAGAGAGGGAGAGAAGAAAAGTCTTCCGAATGGTTCCCCTTTTATTTCCACTTCAGTTAACTGCGGTGAGAATTCAGTATGTTCCATGCTCTCAGACCCTGAAAGAGCTTGAAGCTGACTTCCCCACACTGGGAACTTAACTCAAGCAGCACTGACAAGAAAAGACAGGCGCCTCAGCAGATGCAGCTCATACAGAGAGAGATTTTATTTTTTTTATCCAAAAGTTGCTTATTTTTCTAAAGGAAAAAAAAAAAAAAACTTCCCCTTGATGAGATAAGTTTTAAAGTGTGAAAAATGTTGACATTTTTCTTTACACATCACAGGTTTGCTGTGTTTATTTTTATTTTTTTTCAGCCTACATAATCCTCCTATGGTGAATCATGTAGGCAACACTCAGATTCTGTCAAAACCCCTGTGCTATTACCATGGTTTCAAAACTCCTAGCGCTCGGTGGGCTTACCAAGGCCGCACTTTCCCTGCTGTGTGAATTGTTGCAAAAATTAAAATGTAGCTGATGCTAGAATTCTGTTGACAAGCTGATGAGGCCCATGTCCTCTGAGTTCCTCTTAAGTCTCATTCAACCTGTCAGAGAAATCTCTAGACCTGCTCTAAGCTGCTGCCTGAGGAGAAAATTAGGACCTTACAAGCACCTGAAGAAGTTGTGAATGAAAGGGAACAGGCAAAAAAGGAACGTGTAAGCACAGTCATACCTTGAGCTGCTGTAAAATGTGTCAGTGAGTTCAGGTAGGTCCTGCATCTAACTTGGAGGGAACCGCACAACAATGTGGATGCTTCCACACGTGGCAGAGGAGAACGTTTAAAACTAGTGCTTCTCATCAGTCCAAAAAACATCTCTACTGTGAAACATAGCATGCTTGTCAAGGGATTGAGCTCCCCGATATTGCCAATCAATCTGGAAGGTACGGCAAGAGGAATGCCAGTCCAGGTCCAGCCTGGGCTTTGGGGCCATTTCAAGGCATTCTTTGGTAGTCAGGGGGGGTTGGAAAAACAACAACAAAAACTCCTTATCCCTCAATGTTTGGAAGAAAGCAAAACCAGAGAAAAGTTCAACCTTCATGGTCCATGCTTCCGGTTTCCTTTCTTCTTCATCGGGAAATCAACCTTTCAGGTTCTAGAGCAAGAGCCTGACTATGTGGTCAGCTTCAGCAGGAGCACCTGGGAGCCTATTAGAACTACAGACTCCAACACCTTCTGACCCAGAAGCCTTCTGTGAACTCTGACCTATGCAGCTATCTGTGTTTCCACGGGCTTGCTATATGTTCCTAATGAACACAGAGGTTTAAAAGTCACTGTTTTGTATACATAATTGATTTATTAGCCTGTATTAAATTATTCTTAACAGCAAAAAACCATGCCCCCATAATCTACATTTTCTGACTCTTCCCTTGACCTTATAACCTGCAGCTGTCTTTACCTTTCTCTTCTATAACAGAACTATTGTTTTATTAAATACTGACTTCATAGAAAACAGCAGAAACTTGAGACCTTGTTGCCCATAAATGCACTAACGGAGCAATGAAAACCATTAGGAAAATGCTAAGAATCACTTTAAAAGTCTCAGTGCCCCATGTGCACTCAAAATTAAGAAGACACCCACAGATATGGGAGCAGAAAATCATCTTGTTTCACTTACGACAGTTCTTCCACCAAACTCCCCAGTATGGAGGAGTGACAAATAAAAGTCAGCTCTTGGCTTCTCCGCCAGAGAGAGGAGAATGGAGCATAGTCCAACATTCCGGCCTTTAGAGGGCTTCCTGAGAGACTGGCTTTGTCTCAGCCCATTAAGAGCCCCGGGTGACAGAGGGATGAGAAGAGCTGAGGATCTGTGGCACCCAGAGATATTTAAAGTCCTGCAGTGAGAGGCAAGGCTGGCTCCTTGGCTTCTTTTGCAATAGGAATGAAACAGTGGAAGGTGTGGCTGATCGACTTCTGGGGAGCTGCCTAGGGGGCTTCTTTCTGCCTGTCTGACTGAAGGCATAACAGGAATGCTGTGTCCTAGAGACTGGCAAGAGCAAGAGGGCTCAGCAACATGCTGGAGGTCCTGAAATGCCCCACAGCAGGGAGGGAGGGAGGCAGGGAGGGCGGGCAAGTTCCTGCAAAGAAGCCAGCATGCATGCCGCTCTTAGAGACTATGCCGACATCCACAGAGGACATATGCCCTCAAAGGCTTGACAGGCCCCAAGAGTCTCTAACTGGGTGGGTTAGGGAATTTCTTCTTGTGTGTCTTTACGTGAACACTGTAAAAGTAAGATGTTTCCCCAAATGTTCAATCACCACCTAAAACCAAAAAACACATGAAGAAAGATGGGATCATGGTCCAATCCAAAGAGTAAAATGAATATCCCAAAACTGATCATGAAGAAACAAAGATTTATTAATTTACCTTACAAGTAGCATTCACCTTAAGGAAGCTCAGTATGCTAAGGGAGACCCCAACAGCCTAAATGGCCAGTCAGGAAAAATGCAAGAGCAAGTGAGAGAACCAAGAAAGAACTAGGATTTTAAACTCTTGGTTACTGTTCTAGTGCTGTGAAGAGATACCATGACTGCGGCAACTTACAGCATAAAGCATTTAATTGGGGGCATGCTAGAGGTGAGCCCATGACCATCATGAGGAGGAGCATGGTGGCAGGCATCTAGTAAGACACTGGGGCAGTAGCTCACAGCTTACATCTGATCCACAGATTAACAGAGAAAGAGCAACTTCCACCCCCAATGACACACCTCCTCCACAAGGCCATGACTCCTAATCATTCCCAAAATAGTTCCAACAAATGAGGACCAAGTGTTCAAACATATGAGCCTACGGGGGGCATTTTCTTTCTTTCTTTTCAATATTTATTATTGTTTTCTTGTTTTTTCAAGACAAGCTCTCACTGTGTAACAGCCCTAGCTGTCCTGTAGACTAGGCTGGCCTCAAACTTGGAGATCCACCTGTTTCTGCCTTTCAAATGCTGGCATTAAAGGCAGGTACCACTACCGCCTGACTCAGGGTCATTTTCATTCAAAGACCACACCAAAAAAAACCCAGCCAAACAAATTCTCAAATTGGAAAGTGTATTGACTACATTTAGAAATTCAACAGATGTATTTTATAGTAGACTTGAAACAGAAAAAAAAAAAAACCACTCATTGAACAATATCAAACCAACCAAGGTCGATCGGTCGATCTAGACCTTGGTTACAATAGTGTAACAGAAAGAGAAAAGAAAAGCAGATGGAGAACTTACTTAAGACATGATGGTTAAAACTTCAACATTTGAGAAATAAAACAGAAAAACAAAGGAGTTGAATAAGCCACAAGAAAATGAAAATAATGACCTAAACAAGCTGAAACTATGCTGTATTATGATAAATCATATGAAAGGAAAACAGAGGAGTCATAGAGATGGAAAAGTTGTCATTACATACAGGGGCCATGGCAGTAACAGAGTCATCAAGCAGAGTAGTTTGGGTCACAAGTAGGTCCATGATACACTCAAAACACTGATGAAGTAAAACATGCCAACCAATGATAATTTGCCAGCAAAAAATGTCCTCAATAAAAGAGGGAGAGAGGTTATGGGGATGGCTCAGTTGGAAAATGCTTGCTGAACAAGCATGGAGACCTCACTCTGGATCTCCAGAGTACATTAAAAGCTGATCAGCTGGAGAGACAGCCTAGCAGTTGAGAGCACTTTTCCTGCAGGATCCCCAGGTTTGACTCTCAACGACTACATGATGACTCACGAACATCTGTAACTCCAATCCAAGTGCACCTGACACCCTCTTCTAATCTCTGTGGGCACCAAACCCATGTGTAATGCACATACATGCATGCAGGCAAAACATTAATACACAAAATAAAATGAATGACCCTAGTTTTAAAAATTAGAAAAAATCAAATGAATAAAATCTGGGTGTGCAGTATATGCCTACAGCCCCAGCCATGGGGAGGCAGAGACAGGTAGATCCCGTGGATTCTGTAGTGAAGCTAGTGAAATCATTGAGAAATGCCATCCCAACCCAAAGCTCAGCTAGAAAGTAACTGAGAACACCCCGTTTCTCTATAGCCTCCGGGTGTGAGACAACACATCTACACAAATTAAAAATGAAAGATAAATTTAAAAGCATTCATAGAAAAATAAAAGCACCAACAACACTACCTTATCTAAAACTAAATACTAGAACTCTATAGGTTGAAACAAAAAGACACTTGAAAGCAACAACAAAACATTTGAAAATATAATTATAATTGGTAATATGTAAATACATATGAAAGATTATAAAACTGCAATATTGTGTCTGTAAAACACATTTAATGCTGAAATGGAATTTAAACACAAAATCATAAAAATAAGTAAAGTTATAAACTCGTGCTAATGAATACAAACTCAGAAATATAACTTATATCACTAATAGTCAAAAAAAGGAAAAGTTAATGAGTAATTTTTGTATGTTACTGACACTAAATTAGCAGCTGAATATATATTGTCAAACTTAAAAGATGTTTAACTTTATTCTCTGAGAATTTCATACATTTATACGATGAAATATGATTATTTTCACCGTAATTTCTTTCCTCTATTTCCCCCCAGAACTTTCCCAGAGCATCACTCTTTCAATTTCATACCCTGTTGTTTTTACTCATTATATTTATTTATAGAAACTCATTTTTAAACATTTTAAATTTGTTCTTTGGAAAAAAGTATACATTTGTACAGTGCCTGTTGCTCATTTCCCTCATCCATTACCTTCCTCCAATTTTGCTAGTGCCTTCCCCATCTTCCCAACATCACACCTTCCTTTTGTTTCCTGCTCTTAATAATCCTCTAAGCCCAGTTAATGATGCCCATATGCACACAGGTATGGAGATGCTCAATGGGGCATAGACAACCTACCAATGACCAAGTCCTCAGAGAAGAGTAACTCTCTTAACTCAGCAATCACCGCTGCTAATTGTAGTTGTGCCAATGATGAGGCCTTGGGGTCCCTCCCCCAGCTCTGCTCGGATTTTTACTGACTTGATCTTGTGTAGGCAGTGAGTGGATAAACACAGCTGCTGTGAGTTGATCTGTGTAAAAACTAGGCCTGGAAGAAGTCGTTTGGCCTATAATTTAGTGTTTTCCATCTTAACATTCTCTTAGGGTCCCTTTTTAGTTACCTCACCTCCACTCGTGCTCCAAGTTAGACACATGAAATAGGTCTGAAGCTAGGATCTGCTTCTGTAGTGGACGTGTGGCGTTTGTCTTTCTGGATATGAGTTACATCACTCAGTATCATTTCTCCAATGTTATCCTTTCACTTGAAACGTTAATTTGTCTTTAAAGCCGAGTAATATTTCTTTGTGCATATGTGCCACATTTTTATGTATTCATCTGTTGGTGGTGATGTTATATAATCCCCAGGCTAGTGAATAACAAAATACACAGGGAATATACAGAAAGGAAAGTGGAAAAATCCAGAATGTCAGCACAAAAATAAAAAACAAAAACAAAAAATTAAACAAGACAAGTAATAAAAATAAAATAAATATAACACATAGGAAAACAATGAGCAAAGTGATAAGAATAAATCATATCCTGTTTGTAGTTGTTACAAGTATAAGTGAACTAAATTAAAACTTAAAAACAAGCTTTCGGTGGATGCAAAGATTACAACATGAAATCAAAAGTATACACTATCCATGAGATTCATTTAAGTCCAAAACTCAAAAGAGATGGCATTAAGGATTTCAAGCATTGTGTTAGGTCAGAAGACGGGACTCATGAAGAGGGCGCCAGGTCAGCATGTCACAGAGGAGACATTTGCAGTAACATTTTATTGCGGAACTAGTCACAACAGCTAAGCTATAGAAACTAATCCAGATGCCCAAAAATGGATAAATTATGGTGAACACATAGCAGAACAGTGTTCCACCCACAGAGCATGAAGTGATGTTGCTTGCAAGAAAATGAGCATACATGGAGATCATCATTTCAGGCAAGTTAAGCCTGTCTTAGGAAGACAGATACATGCTTTCTCTCACTTCTAATACATTTTATATACATAAACAAAATCATGTGTGTTGAAAACTTTTACACGGAAGCAGTAATTAAAAGAGAAAACGACTGACCATATTTACATCATACTAAATAGACAATAATTCAGAAATGAAGAAAAAAACAAAGATAAGCATTATATAATAACAAACGAATCAGTTCATCAGGAAAATAACATTATTGTGTGGTTATATGCAATATCAGTAAGGCATCAAGAACCACAAAAGAACCATTGTAGAACTGTTGAAGAAACACATAATATTGCCATACTGGTAGACTTAAAACACCTCACTTTCAATAATGGATAAAATAACTCAACAAACAGATCAATAAGAAACTAAAAGATCAAGCATTGTAAACAGATTGAAACTAAAATTCATATCCAGAACACTCCCCCTAACAACAGAATATAAAATGTTCAGTACACATTTCTAAGACCATTAGAAAAGTCTTGACAGCTTGAAGGTGCCTGAAATCCGCATCAAATATTTTTCCTAACAAAATCAGAACCAAAGAACAAATCAATAGAAAAATGGGTGTGAAACATTCACAAACACTGGAAGTTAATTAGGTCACTCTTGAGTCAAAAGTCTTAGGCCAGAAAAGAAAGCACAACAGAAATTACAAACAAATTGAGCAAACTGACAATATGCCAAACCTTTGTCATGCAACAAAACAGTACTTAGAGATGTTATAACAAGAAATACATACATTCTAGACGATGTCAACACACAGCGAGGAAGAAAAACAGAAAGAAATGAAGCCAAAGTTAGTTAGATGATGGAAGAAGATAAACAGCAGAAAAATATAAAAGAAATAGAAAATAATTAAAGAGTTCATTGGACTTTTGAGTTGGTTTTATGAAATGATTGACAAAATTGACAAGTTCATCATGAGACTAAGAAAAATAGAAAAGAATCAAAAGTTAGAAATCAGAGGAGATATTCCGGTGAATGCAACAAAGCAACACGAGTCTTAAAAAGAGACTGCCAGTAATTAACTACAAATTCAATAATCTAGAAGAATAAAAATAACATTTAAAATAGTATCAAAGAGAATATTTAGAAATCAATCTACCTAAAGAGAAATTATTTGAACAATAAAAACCACACAAATAAATTCACAGAAACATAAAACACACCAGTACTGAATTATGGACCTATAAGAAACTGAGCAGATTCATAACTAGTAACATTATTGAACAGCTGACTGAAAACATCTCAGGAAAGGAAAGCTCCAGACCAGACATCTTCACTGGAGAATTCTACCAGGGGAAAAAAGATGAATTCTTGTGAAATTCCTCCAAAACCAAAACGTGAAAAGAAATTAACTTTTCCAAACTGAGTATATGAGACCAACAGTACAGCAATATCAAAATCAATGATAATGTAAGAAAATAAAACTTAGGCTAATAATTGTGTAAATATTGATGTAAAAGTTCTCAACAAAATTCATACAATAGCATAATAAAAGGAGGATCATTTACAATAGGGCTGAGTGGGGTTTGTTCTCATAAAGCAATGATGCTTCTGCAAGTAAAAATTAACCAATCAGCATATCACCCTAATGTAACAAATAAATTAGTTCAGGAATGTTGGAAAACAATGCAATACCCTTTTATTATAATGCTATAAAAACTAGGGATATAAGGAAACAGCCAAATGTAATCACAACCATATAAGAATTGGAGCTTCCATGATAGCCACAGTCAACAGTGATAAACTAAAGCATTTCTGAAGAAAAATGATAGGATTTCAATTCAAAGGACTGCTATTCTATATAGTACCGAGAGCTGGAGCCAGCGTAGCTGGCTAGCAAAGGAAATGCAAGTCATTCAAAGTACACATGAAAAAGTAAACTTAGCTCTGGTCATAGACAACATAATTCACATAAAGAAAACTCTGACATTACACATGAGTAGTCAGACCCAGTGGCCATCTAGTCAAGCCATAGACCAATGAAAGTCTCCACTTCAGTGTCAGCTGCAAACAGCTGGCAGCTTCTCAGGAGAATTGCTCCCAAAAGAATCTCTCTGGAAATGTCTGGAGGTTTTCTCATTTCCCCAGTATCAGAATCACAATCTGAAGATAAAGGGAAAAAAATCTATGCCTTCAGTGAGAGCTAGTGGCATCAAGCCAAAGCCCCCGTTTTCCTGACTTTCTCTCCTATCCACTTTTGCTTGCTTCACTCTCACACAAGTTTTCATCTGTATAAAAATCATCACTTCAGGTTCAATTTTAACAATTCAACCTATACCATTATTATTAAAAACTAAGAAAAATACTCAAAAGGTCCTATAACACAGTGAATTAACATAAATATATTGTTCTAAAATTATACCAACATTGGTAGTTCTCTTGGTGTGTGTGTTCTCTAGGAAAGGTGCAAAATCTCACAGAGATCTCGAGTAAGGGAATAGTATTTATTGATTTTTTTTTTAACTGAGACTCAGGAAAACAGATGTGCCAACCATCTGCCAGTTTGTGGAGAATGCTCTTCCCCCAAAGTGTGCCAGTACAGGATGCATCGAGGAAAAAAGAATTGAAGATGCAGTCAGCATCGATGCCCAAATCTCTAAAGTCCTAGGGCTTCCTGAAAACCCAGATGCACACCAGGCTTCGCAGGAGGCCCACCCATCACTTCTTGCTGCTCATTCTTGCTACAGAAGACACCACTCTCCTGTGCTGCACAGAACAGTGCCCAGAAAGTAAATTGCTGGCTCTGAGCTAGAGCAACTGCAAGACTTTGTACTGGTCACAAGGAGACTCCTTGGAAAGCAAAAAGCAAAGAACACACACTCCATAGCTAAAAACTCATGGTTTCTCCATTTCTTTATTTATTTGTGGAGAACTTACCTTTTGAAGGCATTTGAATTTTTTAGACCAATATTAACAGAAATTTCATAGATTTGCTAAATGTTAGAGAAGAAAGGAAAATGAAGAAAGGAGAGAGAAGAGACTATTAAAAAAACACACAGAGAAAGAGCTTTCTAAGGGACACATAAACAAAAGTGTTGACTAGCTAAAGGGTAACTTACCAGAAAGTTTATTAAACCTATAACCCCTCATTTTCTCTTTATTTTGCTTACTAATTAGAAATCTGTTATAGATTCTGGTATAGATTCTGATTCATTAGATAAAGGAACACAAGGTCACTGTTTATAAAAAAGACAGACCTGAAGACTAGCTACAAAATGTCCTTCAATTGTAATTAGTGAGAAATAAAAATGAGGGTACTGTCTCGGTTACTTTTTTAAAGTGGCTTTGCTGTGCTAAAACATCATGACTAGGTCATCTTGTAAAAGAAAGAGCTTAGTTTGGCTTATACTTTCAGGGGGCTGGAATCCATGATGGTTGCTCAAAGGAATAGCTAAGAGCTCAAGTCTGTATCCATCTCCATAAGGCAGAGAAAATACTGATTATTGCAAATTTTTTGAAACCTTGAAGCCTGCCCATAGTGACATCCTAATCTTTCCCAAACAGTTACATGATCCAGGGAACAAATATTCAAAAATATGAGCCCATGGCGGTCACGATCATTCTAACTACCTCATTCCACCCTCTGTTATCCATAGATCTATGGCCATATCATAATGCAAAAATGCATTTAGTTCAACTTCAAAAGTCCTCATAGTCTTTCACAGTCGCAACACAGTTTAAACATCTAGAGTCTTCTGAGATTCAAGGCAATTTCTTATTGTAACACCCTATAAAACTGAAAAGCAAGTTCCATACTTCCAACATGCAATGGCACAACATATACTTTAGTATCCCCAAAAGGGAGGAATGGAAGGACAGTAAAGAAATACTAGATCAAAGCAAAACTGAAACCCAGCAGGGCAATCCAAATCCTCTGTCTCTATGTCTGATGTCAAATGGCCTTGGTGTTTCTTTCCTTATAGCTTTTCTGATTGCAACACTCTTCTTCCCCTGAGCGGGTTCCACTCTCTGTGTGCACCTCTCCTTGGCAGACACCCCATAGCTCTGGTACTTCTGACATTGTGGGCTCTCCCATGCAATACAGACTTCACTTTCACAGCCTCACACAGACTTCTCAAGGCCTTGCAGGCTGCCACATGCTTGCACTCAGTAGTTCTCCTTAGTCATGGAGCTACAACACTGAGTTTGACTAAAACTTGGAATGAGCTCTCAATCTTTGAATCAGATATGTGGCAGTTTTGATTTGTTGTTCGTTTTTAGAACAAAAATATTTCTTAGGCTTTTTTTTTTTCTTTGCATAAGTTGGAAACTTACCTGGATGGGGTTTTACCCTGAAGGTAGACTCACATTTCATTTCAGATCAGGTCGCTCTTTCATCTCATCTCTTTCAGTATAAGCCTTGACTCTAACACTAAATATATTTATGCCTCTCTTTGGTGCAAACTATATATATTATATTTTTTCCATTCCTGCTCTTTTTCACTGTAGACCTGAATAAGAGTGATTACCAACAACACAACCATTAGCATTGAGATGTCTTTAAATCTCCTCCATCAAAGAAATAAGTCTATTATTTTTTAATTTAGACTCAAGCAATATCTTAGGACAAGGGCAAAGGGCAGCTGTCGCACGCAGCCTTCGCCGATAAGGATGACGCGGCAACCGAAGATTTGTCCAGCAGAATCTTTATTGTAAAGCTCTTTTAGGTAGATGGAGAAGGACCCCAAACCCCAAGCGCGCTCTGCTTAAATAGCCTGCAGGGCGGCGTGCTCGTCTGTGATTGGTGCTCCGCACAATACCCAATTAGCATGTGTTCTCTGATAGGGAGAGCACTCAAGTCTGTGATTGGTGCTCCGCACAATACCCAATTAGCATGTGTTCTCTGATAGGGAGAGCACTCAAATCCATATTTGCATGTTGTGGCGCATGCGCCGCTGTAAGGCGAGTTCTAGCAGGAAGCCAGCGCCATCTCGTAATGGCGAATGCGGCTCCCGACAGGCAGCCACATTCTTTGACAATATATCATGAGAGAAGTCACTAGCCTCATTGTTATTATGCTTCCCTTCTGAAGCTTCCTGATCTGGGCATACACAGTCCATTTTCTCTCAGTACTGAGGTCTTCCAAGCTCCTACTAAGATGGTCTGTTAAGCCCTGCTTATAGCATTCATCAGCTTTCCTAGTCCAAATTACCAGAGTCACTTTCTCTTAAAATCCAGCAAGGTTAGACCTGCCACAGCAGACAGCAATCCCTGGTATGAACTCCTGTCTTTGTTACTTTTCTACAGCTGTGATAAAATGCCAAGACCAAAGCAACTTAGAAAATAAAGTGTTTAATTAGGTTGAGAGTTTCGGAGGGTTAGAGGCCATGATAATAGGTTGAGTTTACAACTTGACCCACAGTCGCAAGGCCAAGAGAGAATACAGGGAGTTGCAAGAGTCTTTTGAAACCTGTCTCCTCATCCTTCCCAAGAGTTCCACCAACTGGGTAAGAAGCACTCAAATATAGAAGGCTCTTGGTGCCATTCTCATTCAAACCACTACAGATACAGAAAAATACTTGTGACAAAACTAAAGGATGAGGTGAGTGTGTATGCATGTGTGTGTGTGTGTGTGTGTGTGTTGGGGGTCATTACTACATGTGAGTATATATATATATATATATTGTATCTATATTTGCTTAAATATATGCATATATGAAGATCAAGAAAAGAGTATTGGACGGAGACTGCACTGTCTTTTTCTTAGAAATTTCTTTTTCCAATATGCACAAATGACCTATTAACAACCACAACCCACAAAGCACAACAACTAATAGCATGGCCATGGTTTATTTTCTGGAGTTTGGGAAATTACACACTGCAATTGTGCTAACTAACCCAAATTCTTATTGTAGATGCTATTTCTTGGAATCCTCCAGGTGCTTTGAAAATACTTTGATGATTATAGCTTAAGTGATATACCGTGTTGGCCCTTAACTGTGGGTGCTGTGTCCTAGCATGTTGCTGTAGAGAGAGGCCTGCATCTACTGGCACAAATCCGAAACTGCGAGAAAATGTATGCAGGGAGAAAGGGTAGATTTTCCCACGTCAAAGATGATTCTCAAGGATGCCTTGAGAAGACTAGTATTCAGTCTTCTAAATAGTGGATGCCGGAGCTGAATAATGGAACATTTACTCCCAGTTAAAAAGGAATTCCCAGGAAGACGAAGAATTCCAAGTCCAGACCACCGCTAAGTTAATTCTGACTTGTTATAAGAAGCAGCAAGCTTAATCGTTTTTGAAAATATCAGGAATGAAAACTTGTACTTCTAAAATGTTTATTTAGCAAACTATAGCATCCTCCTGGTAACTCTCAAAGATGTAGCTGCTAGGACTAAAAATATCTTCGGTGGAGGGCTGTGCAGATGGGGAGTGGAGAGGGGAGTGTGGGACACAAGAACCCAGAAGAGCAGCCATCTGAGCAGATTTCACACGATTAATAGGGAGGTTGTTGGCTGGTGGATGTTAAAAATAGAACCTCATTTCTGAGGGTTGGGTGCCCTGCTCCTGAGCCCTGGAAGGAGCCTGCTGAGAGGGATGATTAAAATGAAAGATTGTGCAGCTT
This sequence comes from Meriones unguiculatus, assembly GCF_030254825.1. Classification (NCBI taxonomy): domain Eukaryota; kingdom Metazoa; phylum Chordata; class Mammalia; order Rodentia; family Muridae; genus Meriones; species Meriones unguiculatus. Next base: position 139,482,020 of record NC_083352.1, on the reverse strand, counting down.
TAAGGAAATGTTGGCATAAAGAAATGGCACCGATTACTGATGCTCCAGCCACCTTCTAAGAGGCTCCTGAAAATTGCTTTTCTTGGATGAAATAACAAATATCTGTTCCCAAACCTTATGAAGCACAATAAATCACATGTCATTGACACATCCAAGATGTTGTATCACAGACCCTGGATCCGAACAAAGCCATACCATCTTCCTCTGGGTCTGGTGGGAGGGGTGGCTAACATCTCGTTCTCTTGTCTTGAACAAAGGTAGTAAGATTAAAACGCGTTGCTTGTAAACAAACAGTATTAGCTCTGCCTTCTCCCTGGGTGAACTACCTCAAACATGTTCACAGAGTCCAAATGAACGCGGGCTCTGACCACTTGCATTTTTAAAGAAAGATGGTGAACTCCAGAGACTTCAAATCTCTTACCCAAAGTCAGAGACACAATTAAAGCTCATATCTCCCATTTTCAGCTAATGATTAAGCACATTTGGTTAAACAGAAAGCTGCCGACACATTCAAGATAGTATTTACTTCATCACAAGGCTGCGTCTTTGTTTAGGAATTGCACATACACATCAAATGCTTTCTAACCAAAGCTGCCTCATCCCTTCCAATTCCTCTTCCAATTTTTAATCCCAGTTTCAGGTGTCCTGTGTCTTTGATTCCACTGAGTCTACTTGATGCCACTACCTGTTTGTGCATGGTCTAGACACAAACATGAAGGATGGGCGCCTTCCAAGATTTCATTTTTCCTGGAACCAAAGTTTAGAGAAAGCATGAGTTTCTCAAGTGCCAGTGCTTAAAGGCAACAAGTTTGGAGGGACGCAAAGGAAGAAGTGAGGGAGGACAGGTTTCTTTATGAACAGAGTACTTCCATGTTAACTTTCTGTTTCCCGTGCATATATTGCTTGTTAATTTTCAAGGGCAGAAGTACCTAGTACTGGTACAGCCACATTTGTAGCAACTACTAAGAACCTATGTACTGGCCCATTATGCAGGTAATTTCTCTGCTCTCTTAGAAATGCATAAGAAATTGCCACCAAATATATATATGCCATATATATATAAATATATATATGTGGCAAATATATATAAAGCCCCACGCACTTGCCTTTGCTTTGCAATAGCTCCACATTCCATGGGTTTCTGGTGGAATCAAGCTGAGGGGAAAGGAGACCCCTGTTAGGATCAAAGCCCTATTAATTCTTTTTTTTTCACTCCTTTACAAGTCTGTCTGTCCTGCAGGGGTCTGTCTTAAATAAACCTACTGCTTCTATGCCACGTAACCCTAAAACAAAGAGATAATACAAGGCACACAGGAACATTCATCACCCTGTGTTATTTTTATTGCACTTGCAGCGTGGTCTCTGTGCAAATGTGTCATGGAAACAGATTTCAGATGTTCTTCTCTATGCAGAAGCTTGCATTCTCCTAGTCTACCGTTATATGATGTTTCTCAGAGATTTTTTCTCTCCTGCTTGGTTGTCTGCTTTCTGATTTATACACGCAATTCTGCAGCATTCTTTCAGTTCTTTGTATATGTTGCCTTTTCAGAAATTAAGAATCTCCTGGCAATGGCAAACAGACACCTTGGAGGTGTTGTTCTTCTATCAGTCAGGGCAGAGCAGATGACAGTCCTTTGTTCATCCTAGCTTGATGCCCGGCTTGGTAGCCAAAGCTGTCTTATGCCTACGGCACGTAAATATCAAATCAAATCAAACCCAGGCAGTGCAGAGCAGGCAGGGGAAGACTCCAATAGACCTGCCTTCTGGCCGATGGCACAGGTGGGCACAGCTTACCACCACACAGCACAGCAGGAGACCACACGAGTGTCCGGGGCTGTGCATAACTGGCCCCACCCCTCACTGGAGCAGGCCTTGGTGCTCTCTTACACCTGGCAGCACTCAGAGCTGGCCCTGGGCCTTGCCTAGACAGCATGCTGGAGCTGGCCCCGGTGGTGAGGGTGTAAGTGAGGCAGCCCTGAGGGCCTGAATATGGAAGTGCTGACTCTCCACAGCTGGGAAAACTTCACACGGGGTCATGAGCTCTGGATTGCTGGTCCTGCTCCTCACCAGCTACAACACACACTCAAGCACTCCGGAGAGTGGACCCTGCACTTAACTTGGACAGCACAGCAGAGCTGAAGCTGCTGGGAAGGGTGCAGCTGAGCCTACCCAAGGGTGAGAGAACGGGAGAGTGGCCCTGACACTCCTCTGCCATGAGGTGGCGTGGGTGCAGGGCTGGTGTCTCCACCTTGCCCCTGTCACGGGTAGCAGTCAGGAGAGCAGGCCCTGAGGTCATGGGAGCAGGTGAGCTGGCCCTGCCCCTCCTTGGCTGCAGGGCTGCCCCACTTGGGAGAGTCGTCCTGCACATCAACTGGGCAGACAGCAGAGATGGCCCTGGTGGAGGTGGTCCATAGCAGCCAGCCACGGGCGAGTGTGTGGTGGCCCCAACACTCACCTCCTGTGAGGTGGCATAGGTATAGAGGTAATACCCTGGCCTTACCCCGCACCACCTGTGGTATTGGGAGAGCTAGCCTTGCCCCCTCACTGGATGCAGCGCTCGGAAAGCGGCCCCCTACCTCTCCTGGGAAACACAGTGAAACCAGCCCTGATGCCCAAGGTACTGGTGAGGCAGCACGAGGGTGTGAGAGCACCAGAGCTGCCCCATATCTTTGCTGGCTGCCAAACTCTGGAAACTGGGCCCACACTCGACTAGGCAGCATGGTGAGGCTGGCTCTGGAAGAGTGAGTACTGATAAGCTGGCCCGGGGAGCACGAGAGGCGGGGAGGTAACCCTGCTCCTTGGGTTGGCCTGCCAGAGCAGTGTTGGAGAACTCATCCTGGTGGTGTGGATAAGGGAGAGCCAGCAAGCTGACCAGCACCTACCTTGTAGGCCCGGTTCCAGGGCTCTGTGTTGGCCCACCCACAAATCTCTATTATCTGTGACTGAGTGGCGCCCATGAAAGGGTCATTCTTGCTGGTGTAAAGCTGCAGGGTCTCTATGATACAGGGAAACAACAGGATAACTGAAAGGACTCCCAATAAGGCTCAGTATTGATGGTGTGACAGAAGCCAAAGACCTCGACAAAGACCAATGACTCAGTGCAATGAACCTTTGCAAGTGAAGAAGTGTGGACTGTGGGACACACTTTGGCATAGTGCAGCTCCACAGTGAGACGTGCTCTGTGCTGTGGTGTGCGGGTGTGCTTACTTTGGGAGTAGGTTACAGTCAAAGGGTGGGGAGGAGGCGACAAGAAGATAAGCAGTACTGGGGTACATGAGGTGAAACGCAGAATCAGTGAAAAGGTTAAATAAAAGAAAAATAGCTCCTTTAATTGCGGAATTGGCTATGCAAGCAAAAAACACATCTGAGGGTACAAATGTGAAATTGAACCAACAGGACAGTTCTCTTTTCTTCTCAAGATTTTTTTTTTTTAACATAACACTGAGAGCTGAAAGCTTGGACAATTCAGCAGGCTTAGAGTCACAAACAGATATTGTAGATTAATGACAAGATCATTAATGAAAAGATAGACATGTGCTATCTGGAAGTGCTAGGAATGACTGGAAGCTTATCCAATAGAAAAGGTGTTTGTTCATCAAGTATGGGGATCCCAGAAACTGGAATGGTAGATGAAGAGATAACAGAGTGACGATGCCCATGGTCTTGCTTGAGGGGTGCTGAGGACTGCCTCTTTTATTCATTACAATGGTAAAGGCTGTGGTTGTAAAATCTACCTGGCAAAGCAGAGGTCACAATTCCCTGTCCCCCCATGACCCTGGCTGCTTGTCAGAATCAGCTGATATGAAGATCCTGCCATAGATCACTCAAATCACAATTTCTAGACACAGCACCAGGGTAGTTGCTCTTTTCTCCTCCTGGCTTTCCAGAATCCTCCAAGTAGTTGAATTTCTAAAACACAAATCAAAGGGAACCAGACTACTTCAAACCCTTTGTAGGTGAACAGGATTCAAATTCTTGTCATTATCACCATGGCTGGAGCAAACTGAGACAGCAGTTTCCCAAAAGAAAATTGGCAGAGACAGTCCCTGTTCCTATTACAATAGAATCCACTTGGATACTGAACTGCCATAGGCTACATCTGTGCAGGGGTCTTAGGTTATCTCCATGAATGGTCCTTGGTTGGAGTATCAGTCTCAGGAAAGACCCGTGTGCTCAGGTTTTTTGGTTCTGGTGCTCTCCTTGTGGAGTTCCTGTTCTCTCCAGATCTTACTGTTTCCCACTTCTTTCCTAAGATTCCCTGCACTCTGCCCAAAGGTTGCCCATAAGTCTCAGCATCTACATTGATAGTCTGCAGGGCAGAGCTTTTCAGAGGTCTTCTGTGTCAGGCTCCTGACTTGTTCCCTCTTTTCTCCTTCTTCTGATGTCCATCCTCTTTGCCTTTCTGGAAAGGGATTGAGCATTACAAAGTGAATAAAATGTAATTAATAAAGAAAAAAATGTAAAAAAAAAATAAGTAAATAAAGAATCCTCTATTCTAAGCCAAAAAAAAAAAAAAAGAAAAGAAAATTGGATTATGTAGGCATTCTTAAAAAAAAGAAAAACAAAAATAAAAAACCAAACTTTTATTTAGGTTTCTTATATCTTTTTCTCCCTACTCCAACCAAATCCCTTCCAATACTCCAACACCAGGTAGGAAAGGGTTAATAGTAAAGGGGATACAGTTCTTTTTAGCTGCTTCCTGCTAGTTAGAGTCATGGGGTTCCTAGGAGCCAGTCCATTTCTTGTTTCAGGAGATCTCCAACTTCTTGTTTTACAACAGCAACCAGAAACAGCAAGGAAGAAGCAGGAGCAGCCTTGTTTTTCCTTGATATCCTCACTCTCTGGGCTCTGTTATTATTCCATTTCAGAATCCTCAGATTTAAACTATCTACAACTGACAAAGCACTCCTGTACCGGCCTGCTTGAGGCAAATTGTCTGCTGCTATAGACCATCTGAGTCAGCCCTGCACCCTGCACCTGGGACAAAAACAAAACAAGTCTATATCCACATTTCCCCCTTTCTGTTTTTTTTTTCTTTTTTTAAAGGCTTTTCTTTTTATATAAACAAAACTTGCTGTTGCTTTCATAAAAGCAGATAACTAAGGAACCAAACCCTTTTATAACCTGATGACCTTCAGCTGCCTTTATCTGGATGGACTCACACTTTCGCTGTTGAGTCTTGAACTACGTTCTTGCAGGAACCATTGCTGCCAGAAATGCTCATTCGCTTCTCTGGCAGAACCTACCACATTTCTGAGTTAACACAGACTGGCCATTTTAAGCTCTGAGGCAATATTGAGCATTTCAACATCTGAAAGTTTTGGTGGCTACTAGGAAAGTTAATGGTGTTAAACTCTTAACCTGAGGCTGCTCCTCTGGCAGCTCAGTTTGCTTAATATTAACCTGATTTTTTATTAATTTATTTATTAATTACAGTTTATTCACTCTGTGTCCCAGCTATAGCCCCCTCCCTCATCCCTTCCCAATCCCACCCTCCCTCTCTTATCTCCTTCCATGCCCCTCCCCAAGTCCACTGATAGGGGAGGTCCTCCTCCCCTTCCATCTGACCCTAGTTTATCAGGTCTCATCAGGACTGGCTGCAATGTCCTCCATTGTGGCCTGGTAAGGCTGCTCCCCACTCAGGGGGAGGTGATCAAAGGGCAGGCCACTGTGTTCATGTCAAAGACAGCCCGTGTTCCCCTTATGAGGGAACCCATTTGGCCACTGAGCTGCCATGGGCTACATCTGTGCAGGGATTCTATCTATGAATGGTCCTTGGTGAAATCAGGGACACTCTCTCCATATCTCTTCAACAAGGCTCTTGAAGTCCTTGCTAGTACAATAAGACAAAGGAGATCAAGAGATTCAGTTTGGAAAGAAAGAAGTCAAAGTATCACTATTTGCAGATGATATGTCAGTACACGAGTGACCTAAAAAATTCTGCCAGGGAACTCCTAAGCTGGTAAACATCTTCAGCAAAGTGGCTGAATACAAAATTACCTAAAAAAAGAAAAAGAAAAAAAATCAGTAGCCCTCCTGTATACAAAAGACAAAAGGGCTGAGAAAGAAATTAGGGAAACAACAGCCACAAAGGTCATAAAATATGTTGGTGTAACTCTAACCAAGCAAGTCAAAGATTTGTATGAAAAAAGAAACAAAAAAACAACAACAAAACAAAACAAACAAAAAAAAACCTTGCAGTCTCTGAAGAAAGAGAGGATAACCTGTTTTCTTGAAACAGGCCTTTTGTTAACCTTTCTCGCCTGTACAGCCTTCTGCTCCTCCCAGGTCCCCAGCCTTCCCAGAGGCTGTGGTAACTTGACACAGTAAGTCTTCCCAGCAGGGCTGGGCGGGAATTGTGGAGAATTCTGGCTCTCAGTTACCAGGTACTGTTCCTTTACCAAAGATGCTTTTGCTTCCCAAGCATCTCAACCTCTACCCGCTAATTTTCTAGTTGCATTTCCAACTACAATGAAACAAAACCAAAGAATCCCCTCTGGGAGTAAAGAGGGAATGAAACCAGCAGTAGCAGCCACAGTAAACCTTATGCTGGGATCCTGAAGCCGTGTTTTCATCTGTTCCTACCCTGCTGTCTTCTCTATGCCGTTACTCATTATTTTAAGCCCCACACTGGGGGCCATTTTGGGGGGTTAGATTTGAAAACTTTTTAATTTACGTTTATATTTTTCTCCTTCCGCCACCAATCCCTTCCAATACCCCAACACCAGGTAAGAAAAAAAAAGGGAGAAGGGGCGTTGTTTTCTTAGCTACTTCCTGCTGGTTAGGGTCTTCAGGTTCCTGTGGAAAGACCAGTCTTTGTTTTGGGATATCTCCCACTTCTTCTCATCAGACTGTGTGGGCGGCAGGAGGAAAGGACACCCGCAGCTTTCTTCTTTCGCAGAGCTCCGCAACACTCTTCTGGGCTCTGCCTTTTATTCTCTCTCCAGAGTCCTCAGATTTAAACTATCTGCAGCTGGCAAGGAGCCTCTCTCAGAGCCTACACCAGGCAAATAGTTTGCTGCTGTGGACCATTTGAATCAGCCCAACACCTGGGACCAAAACAAAAACATGTTTATTTCCACAACAGGATTTTCTTTAAGAAGAGGAAGTGGGTCATTCAACTGAAAGTGGACAAAAACCCACAGCTCACTCAGCATAGTCAAACACTATTCTAATGCTTGCAGAGTTCTGGGGCAGAACAGATGCTGAATAAATATTTACTAAATAAATGAATAAATAATGAGAACTTCTTGAAATGTCAACTTTTCACTTTTCTTGTTTGGGCTAAGAAACCCTACTCTCCATTGCGGATGAAAATGTGCTTTTATTAGGAAATAATAAAAAAAGAAATGGGGAATTTAGGAAAACATTTGCACAAATTGTTAAGTGGTTGGTATAGTTTTGTTAGTGGATAGTATAGTTTTGGTTGATGAACTAGCTCACAATCTTTTGCCCATCCTTATCATTAATGGTCAGAGTTTGCACCTGTCAATTGGCTATAGTGTTCTGTTTGTTTGTTTACATTATCACTATAAATGCCTTTCAGGGCATGGAGGCATGCTAGCCTCTTGCATAAAGGCAACCTAGAAATCATTCATCTATTGAGGTGAACAGAAGGTGGTCTCTTTTTAAATGAACAGCAAATGACCGTTATCTAATTGTTTGGATCAAGAGTACGCAAATTGACTTGAATGTCAAAGGAGAATAGAAGATGGCAGCTTTGCAAAGGGGAAAAAGAATAAACAAGAAAAGCAGAACAATGAAAAAGAAAAAAAAACACATGCTGCAGTAGATCTGAAATAAAAAGCAGCATTTTAGAATCCATCAGTCAATAAATAATTTTTTTTAAAGCTCCTTTTATAAAAGTCAGGTAATATATCTCTTAATAAAACACAGCCAGGTATCATTTGCAAAGAACATTTGAAATAACAAATGGGAACAGAATGAGTGGAATCACAACAAAATAAAATAACGTTAGCATCAACAAAATGGAAGTTATGGGTCCTAGACAGGAGTAAAGAAGACCATTGGTGACATGGCACATCTGAATGTGTGAAGCTGGAGATGCTGTGCGCCAGCTCAGCGCTTAAAGGGCTTCTTTCACAAGCCAGGAGAACCTGTTGATGACCTGGTAAAGCTAGAAGCATCTGGGTATTCCTTTCAGAACTGAAAGCATTAAAAAGAAAAAGACAGGAAAACATAGGCAATGAGTTGATATATTCAGCACCTTATCCTTTGAGTGCAGTTGTGAGGGAGTTCTGGAACTCCCACATGTGGCAGCACATGGATGAAACACAGGCTGTGCATGCTAGGTCGGTGCTGTGTCAGACCATGGAGACACACACCTCCAGCCTATTCGTACAGTTTTAATAGGGTCAATGGAGGCAGAGGGGATCTATATAAATGTGGAAGTGGACAGTGTTTTAAAGCTGCATTCTCTGGTCATAATCTAGGAAAATTAGAATTAAGTAAATGGCAACAAAATTCTCAAACATAATGACTAACAATACAGAAGCACACAGCAAGACAATCTTTGATCAAAAAGGAAATTAAAACCTGTCAAAGAGGCAGTGAAAAACAACAGCCCCAGAAAAAAAGCTAAGAACACATGAAATCTTTATGCAGAAATGTATAGCCTCAATAACTTTCATCATTGCAGAGGAAGCTGCCTGGGGGTGTTATGTTACATTTAGATACAAATATAAAGAGCAAAATTAAATAATAGTTAAGCAAATGGAAGTTTTAAATATTTTAAATGGGGAAAATAAAAGAGGATGTGTTTCCAAAAGGTAATCTTTGAAAGCAGCAATGAAACAAATACATCAAACTACAATTTATGTTTTTTATAGAGAACAAAGAACAAAACCCATAATGAGGAGAATGAGGAACAGATGAAAATCATGGCCCTGTATTCAAAGGAGATAAAGCCACCAGAGAAAATGCCATACCACACTGTAGTGAAATGGAGACGAATAGTTTAATTTTTGTTCCTAGCAAAATATTGTCAAGTTTTCTCAGTTTCTACCTATTTAATTTCATCTTATATACATATATACCTGTCTTAATTAACCACATTAGCTTCCATGCCTATATTGTGGTCCTTTGTTGGAATTTTTTTTCTTCAGTCATGAGTTATTTCAGAGGCTTGAAATGGTGGTGTGTACTGGAGAAGCTGAGAAAGAGGAATCAAGAGTACTGAGCCAGCCTGCCAGCAGGTAGTACATATCCAGAGAGGGGGAGGGGAAGAGAGAGGATAGTGAAGAGGGAGATGGAAGGGAAGGAGAAGGAGAGGGGCACAGAGAAAGTGTCATAACTGGCTCAGTGTGTCTGAGGATTGCCAGTTCCAAGTCAGGTCCAATGAGGGTGGGCTTGGTCCTTCTCATGCCCTATTTTCAACCTTCTTGGGGCCTCTCCCACTCATGTGCTAGGTAGGCCATGTAAGGCAGCGCTATTGTTCCACATTCATTATAGTATAACCTGAAAAGGTTTTAATTTTCTATTTTAAGAAGAAGTGATTTTAAAATTTTAGATTATTAGCAAATTGTTTCTGCTCCAGGCAACAATTTTATATAAAAAGTGAAATGAATTGTTTATGACAAGCTGCTTGAGAAGTTTTAATTATCAAAGGTGTTTGACACAGCCATAATACAGTTCCTGTGTTATCTTTCTGTAGTTGTGAACAAAATTTCTGAGCGGGGAAAAAAAAAAAAAGAAAAGAAAAACATTCCATCAGGGAAAGCTTATTTGGGCCCATGATCTCAGCCCATCATGATGGAGGGGGGCATACTAACCACAGCAGCCACATCATGTCCACCATGAAATGGAGGTGGCAGTCATGAGCTAGCCGGCTAATTTCATGCCCCTTGGTTTATTTATTTGTTTGTTTATTATTTTACTTTGTACATCATAAACTCGTATGAAATGGGCTCCAGCAGCCAAGGCTCCTTCCTGTTCCACAAATACAGTGGCACAGTCGGACCCTTCAGCTGCACCCAGGTGTCCTTCTCTTCGGCTTCCTTTTCCTCTGGTCAGTCTCCTTCACCTGCTTCAGGAAGCCATGTCTGCCTTAGACTGCTTGAAGTGCTCGGCCCACATGTTGATTCTCCTGGCAAGAATCTTGCCCTAGCTTGCTTGTTTTCAGTGATGCCCCTGGCACTCCGGGTAGTGGTGTAGACTCTTCTGGTTTTGCACTGGTAACACCATGGGGCATTCCATTTTGAACAGCACTATTCCCTTGATGTCTACAATATCACTTTATTGTTGTTGTTGTTGTTTTGCATATATGTAGCCAAACAGCTCTATGTTTCCTAAAAGGCTTAGAGACCATACAGTTAGTGCCCCTCCTCTTTCTTTTTGTGTTTGTCATTTTGGCAAGGTATTAGAAGATGTTATTTTACCTGGATCCCTAAGCCATGGGATGGCTTGATTGAAATTCATGGCGGATTCTCCCCCACTAAGTTAATTCTTTCTGTGATAGCCATGCCATCATCTACTCTTTTAAAGGGACACTCTACTAAGATCCTAGGTACCTCTGAATCCAGGCAAGATGATAGCTAGAATTAGTCACCAGAAGTTCACCAATTGGGCTCATAAGATGACTCCAAGTTAAAGTGTTTGACATATAAGACCCCAGCACCTGTGTTCAACTTCAGGAATCCAGAATCTGTGAAGCAAAGATGGCAGGTCTCCTCAGACTACCTGAAATAGTGAGCTCTAGGTTCAGCGAGTCTTGCCTCATGGCATGATGTGGACAGTAATCATGCATGCCTGGAGTGGGCATAATTTAGTGTCTATCTTTGAGGACTCCCTCTTGGCTCAGCTTCTCTTCTTTCTCTATCATCACTATCAATGCTCCCTGTTTACTAAACCAATTTCAATTTAAACTCCACAAGCAGGTGCCATGTTCTCCAGGTGGAGCACTGAAGCCTCCTCCTTTAAATGTTCGCCATGCAGAGTGGCAGTAGAAGAGGTTTTGAACATGTTTCTCAAGAACATCTTCACTGACAGCTTTTCTCCAATTCTCTTAACCTTTTTTTTTTTCCTTCAGTTGTGGGGTATATGCCAAGATCTTATAATGATTGCTATCATGGCTTTTCTGTTCATCTAAAATTGAAAGGGATAGGTACACAGAGTTAGTTAGGAAGCCAACCCCAAGAAACGACTGGAAAGAGGGCAAGGCATCAGGAAGGAGAAACAGAGTGGTACAAAGGATGGTCGTTCAATCCTGCCCCATGAAAGGGTTTGGCAGTCAGCACCACAGATTTGAGTTGTCCTGCCTTGGGCGGATGGACTGAGGCCCTTCCGCACACCTCTGTGTATAGACACCGGTTTTGTGCAGTTTGTCAGCCACTGATCTAGGTGGAAGCAGTTGGTTCCTTGGACCGTTCAGCCTGCTATGAGGACTTAAAGATGGAACAGACTCTGGGAACCAAAGAAATCATCAGGAAGAAAGATGCTGCTATTTAATAAGTTTGCTTAAAGGTAAAGTAAAGGTAACCATTCGTTGCCTAATGTACTTGCTCTCTATATGTGGAAAGTTCATCAAATTCAAACATTAGGAAGCACTGAAGCATAAAATTTTGTTCCAGAAGCTATACCATCAAAACATCCTTTTAGTTTGCTGTTTCATCACAGTGAATTTAGTCCTCTCACCTGTCTCTTTTATGTCTTTGCTGACCATATGTATCCATATTGTTTCTTCCCCATTGTTTAAAGAGCTTTAATTCTATCTGAGCTTTATTATTCTCTTTGATTTCATGGATGCTTTCCAAATGCTAAGCCCCTTTTGCTGTTGTATTTTCTTCTTGTCTCACTCACATTAGAGACTTGAACATTTTTTTGAATAATTGCTTTAAAAAGTAAGGTTCATTATTCTTTGTAATCCCATGTCTATGATATTTTCCATGGCAACCCCAGATGCAAAGTATCACTGTTTTCCTCTTTGCTGCCTGTGAGATACGGGCTGTTATTACCTGAAAGTTTGTACTGGTTTTGACCAGTAGTTTATCATGGGAGAAATGCAACATGACATCTTCCATTTGTCACAGTCATTCTGTCTCCTGCAACTCCTATGCCTATCACTTCGTATTTGGTTAGCTACATTAGTATGAACTTTATGCCTTAAGCTCTAAGAATGAGTAAAGCATAGAATTTCTCTCCCCTTCCCCCATCTCTCTCTCTCTCTTCCCATATTCCTCCTTCAGCATATATATGAGCATAGAAGTTGAGACACACCTTCAGTTGTTTTGTTTTCTCTGCCAAGAATCTCATCCTTTTGTCAACCCTGTCTCTAAATCTGATTCTTTATAGTATATCTTGAGATAAATGCTCAAACAAAATGCACATGTTAGAATGACACAGTTTGAAGAATTTTTTGTGTGAACTCTTGTGTGGCCACTGTTTCTCCTTCAGTCAGAGGAGCCCAGTGCTTTACCACCTATCTTTTCCTGTTGAGAATCTTCCAAAGGAATCTACATCGATGCCATTAAGCATCTTCTTTCCCTAGAAACAATGTCCAGGGTGTTTCCTGTCTATTCTGTTTATTGCTCCTCACTGGTATCATTTCAGAAGAATGGGACAAGCATACTATTAAACTACCATCTATTGTAGCCCTTATAATGTGAGCATTTTTGTTCTGTATATTTTATTCAAGTGCATAGAGAAAAATTTGTTTGAAAGGTCCTTCATATAGGGTATACATTCTACCCTTCCTAGAAGAAGGATTCTAATTTTTGTCTCCTTTGTACTATAACCCTTTGCACAGAACAGTGCCTGATACATTACCTGTTCTAGATAATTGGTTCAGTTAATATGGAATTTAAAATCTCTGTCCCATTTACATTTGGGTAATTTTGGCCTCTTCTTATTATTTGAACGTAGGCAACTCTATTCCAATACCTAACTCACTAAAATTCATTATATATGTAGTCATACAATTTTTATAAAAACATTTTACATTTCACAAAGACTAACATTTTCCCAGACCTCATAGTAAGGTTGATAATACAGCTTGAGTTTGTTTGAGACTAATTAAAGCTATGCCTTTAACCTGATGCCCTACTGTGTACTAGGGCTGTTTTATGTTTAACTTGCATTTCAGGGAACAGAGTGCTCAGTCTTACTATGTATGAGATTTCCGGTAAAATCAGCTCCTACAACCTAAGTTAATGTTACATATTTAATCTCAGCTCATATATTCTTCTATGCCTCTAAACCAGAATAGTGTATGTCTGTGCTGTGGTCATCACTAGCTGAAAGCAGCCAGCAGCTGAAGCAACCTACACAACTGCTATCTACCATGAGTGCTGGAAACAAGCCGAGTGGAGCTTGATATGCTCTCTGTGCAGCTGTGTTTGCTATTCTGGGTCAGTAAGAGGGATTTTCCTTTCATAAAGCTCTGCTAAGATTTCCGTAAAGTGTCCTTTGTGCCTTTTCCTGCACTGTTTTCTGGGCTGTTCAATAAATATGGAGCTAAGTCCTCTGTTAGGGGCAGCAATGGGGACAGTCAGACATTAGTCACAAATGCACGCAGCAGAAAGATTACAGATAAGTCAGCAACTACAAATTACAGACAGAAGATAGAGGGAGAGAAGTGGATGATTCAAATTTGCACTCTGTCTTACTCAAATGAATCCCAGAGAAACTGCTTTGTTTTCATTTCTTAATGCAGCATCCACATGTTTTTGTGTCCTCTGATATTATTGTTAATTTGCTAACTGATGCCAATATAGATTACACGTGTCCAGGAGCTGAGTGGAAAACACACAACGAATGGGGAAAACTAATAAACGTCACTGTGTCTGCCATTGTTTGCGGAGCCGCTCTGCTATCGGCCCTTCCCTCTCAGGACTCTGTGTCCTTGACTACACCTGTTCCTTAAAGCAGGCCTGTGTCCAGACAAAGGTGTAACAAAAGGATCGTCTGTTAACGCCTTCCCATTAGCCCCTGACCTCTGTGTATACTACACTACACCGAACAGCGCCTTCCAGGTCCCTCGCTCTCCATGTCTGAGACTCCCCACGCCGTTTCTCTGCTACTCCCACAGGGTACTCTAACTTATTCCAGATGCTGCTGCAATCAGCTTCAAATCTAAGTGGATCTACGCTTACTTTGGCAATCTCTCTTTCTGTTAGTCCAAATTTACACCGTTTATCTGGAAGGTTTTACCGTCTGTAGCTTTGAGCTTCAGCAATCACCAGTGTGTAAACTCAGGAATCTTCTGACCTTCTATCCTAGTCTTCCACACACAGGAGATACCAGGAGAAAATGCAGAGGTTTAACCATCATCTTCTGAAAGTCTCACTTGGTGTCTTCAACTAGTAAGAGCCTCTGCCCCAAATGATCTCACGTCATACCTGTGTTATCCTTCACTTTCTGGGAAGAAAAAATCTATATTAATTTTGCAGACAATAGTTTTCAAAGCACCTTTTGAAGTTGGCATTATGTTTTTCTTAGTCATGTTCTTTCAATGACTTCTAACACATTGCTGCTCCATGGCTAAGTCATGAATTTGTGAGATTTGAAATTCTCTGATATGACTATGTAATTCTGAATACCATGCTCCTCTGTCTATGTGATGTGTTTTTTCAGAGTAATTCCTCATTTCCCACTATCAAGTGGAGGTTGTAAGGAGAAGAAACTAAGTCAACAGGTAATCATATATCGTTATAAAGTTTAAGAGGAATAACAGACAATGACACTAATAAATCTTGGCAGTGTTTTTTTTTGTTTGTTTCTACTTCTATGTCCAACTTTTACATATGTATTCTATGTCTAAGGGACCAAATATATAAATGGGTCCATGTGATAAGAAAAAGAAAGTGTACCAATTCTTGGCATGGAATTAGTGAATGGTCATGGTGCCTGCCTCCATTTCTTATCATGTCTGGAAATGTACAAGACTAACCTGGACTAAATGTTTCAACTCTACGGGTCATTCCTCCTGGTGCTTTATCTGCAGGTCAAACAATGTACCTTTGTTTTCATCTGTCCAGTGTCTGGGATTTCAGTCAAAATACACTTGAAAAGCAAATTCCATTGATAAGTTTAAATTTTTTTAGGCAGGCAGATGATACATTACTGTAATCCCAGCCTTGGAACGCTGGATTCAGAAGTTCAAGGCTAGCCTTACTACATAGTTTGAAACCAGCCAATGGTACACAATACCCTGTCTGAAGATAAAGAAAACCTTCATAGCCAAATCATACTGCGATTCCAGCCTTCCTCATGATACACTTCAATACAGCGGCCTGGAGAGGAGATGGTTCAACAGTTAAGCGCACTAGCTGCTCTTCCAGAGGACCCTGGTTTGATTCCCAGCACCCATATCACAACTCATAAATGTCTTTAACTCCAGTCCTAGGGCATCGAAAACCCTCTCTGGGCTCTCTGTGGCACTGTAAGCATATGAAGCACAGCCATGCATTCAGGCAAAACAGTCATACACATGGAATTAAAAGCAGTTCTCTATAATTTAGCAAGTACTAAAATTCATAGCGAAAGGACTACTGATAGAAAACAATGTAATTGTGTTTGCCTTTGCTCTCTCCCAATTAGTAGGTCAAATCACTGTTTTGTTTTGTTTTGTTTTCCTACCTTTCACCCTAGAATTTGGATGTTAGTGTTCCAAATCTCTGCTTTCTTCCCCCTAAATTACTTAAGAATATTAGTGGATTTATTTAGGGGGATCTGTGTTGCCAGCCATGCTGGAAGGGCTTGGTAAGCCTCCCACCCACAGAGCACATCAGACGCCTTGTGCCAAAGCAATCATTATCACCAGATTTGTTGCAGCTTAAGCATGAGGTTCACAGGTGACTGTCCACTCTCAGCAGTTGTGAGGTGATGCAGGCTGGTGAGGAGGATGTCTGTGGCTCTCAGCTCTCTCACTCCGTGGCGGAGGCAAGCACCGAGACGTCTACACATCTAACCTGCTGCTCTCCCGTGTTAATGCGCTCCGTAGAAGAGGTGACACAGTCGCTACTTCATACACATTGTACATCAGGCATTCGCCAACATCACCATCTACTCCCTCTAACCATGAACATCACAGGCACTTATAGGCTGTGGGTAAAGTATTTCAACATTCCCTGAAAAACTGCTCAAAGTCCTGAGATCAAGCAATGATTAGGCAGCTTAAAGTAGTTTCTTACTGTTAAAAAGGAATAGCTGAAATTAACTGTTTACTATTAGCTGGGATGTAATAAATCCTATCTTTTAATTGGAGATGAGGAAGCGAGCATGCATACATGCATTGACCACAGTGATTAAACTTGGTTTGATGCTTATTGATTTGCAAAGTAAATGAAGAATCAGTCCACACGCCTCACCAGCCAAATACAGAAAGACTAAAACTCACTCGAGATCTATTTGAACAGGTGCACACAGGCGCTTTCTGCCAAGAAGATGGATCTGCCAGTTGGAACTAGAGGGCCTGTGGTGTTCTTTGGGCTTTGTATTCAGCTCATGAGGGCGTGTGGGTTTCTTGGAGGCGGATCAGGTGAGAGGGCTGTGGGGGAGGCTGAGTCACATAGATGCACACCCACAGAATTACAGAGCAAAAGCCAGGGTTGAGTCAGGTTGCACCTCAGAAGACCTCCATCCCACTCCCTTATTTTCAGCCACAGCGTAGAAGCGCTAAAAACAGAGAAGCAGCATGTTTTCTTTCAATATACTTCAGCTGGAGCAGCAAATTCTAACTGGAAGGGAATGACAGCCATCAACAATGCCTTTGTGCGTGCTGCATGGCTTCGCTACAAGTACATACTAAAAAATGGAACACGTGTTTTAATAGATTTTAAATTTTTGTATACATCATATTTTAAATGTAAGTATATGTTTAGTTTCTGTAAGAAGTGTAATGTGTCTCTCTCTGTGTAAAGTTCTGATGTCAATTAATAAAATGCTAGACTAAAAGGAAATTTCAGATCTTTGTTCAACCCAACAGAATAAAGACATGTTTCAGTACACTCCATGTCTAGGCTATACCTGCTCCCAACTTCAGAGTTAGGCGGGTCTAATGTTTGTATTGAGGCGTCGATCATAACAATTATGAGACCGTTCATCTCTGGAAACCACTGAAAAATAACTGAGCATTACGCTCTTGTGCTAAAGCACCAGTAACTCAGTACAGTATGACAGGTTATAACCACCAACAGGTATAAAAGTGATTTGTGACGTAATTGTATTAATCGAGTATATTAAAAAGAAAAATTCTCACTACTAAAACAAAAATCATATTAATATTCTAGTGTATCCATGTCCCAAGTTACTACTTTTGTTTTAAAATATTTATAAACCTACATTTGCATGTGTGTGAGAGAGAGAGACAGAGAGAGAGAGAGAGAGAGAGAGAGTTCAGTTTAAATCTTAAGCACTGGGCTCTGATGTCAGATTGCCTGTCTTCATACCCTGGCCTCAGAGTCACAGTGTGGGGCAGTTTACTGTGACTGTCTGTGCCTTAAGAGCGTTTTCTGTAAATCGTAGCAAATGATGGTATGAAATGTGTAAGGTTCTTAGGTCAATTGAATGATGAGGTGCAGGTGATGTGCTTAGAATAGTTCCTGACACAACAGAAGCACTGCACAAACATTAGCAATAATACTAATTGTGGTGATTATGAGTCATGTGTCTATTTCTGTAGAGAAAATCAATGCAAAAACAACAAAAGACAGCACACAAGAACTTAATTCTGAACAAGCACTTTGATTTCACACTCAAGCACACAACTGTGGAGAGCCAGTGTAAGCCTACAGAAAACCGCTTGATTCTCCACAGCTTCAGCTTCAATATCTGTTCTAGCTTTCCTCTTCTTCACTGATTTGGTGCTGAGATGTCTGAGACCATTGCCAGACCACTCTAATTCATGTTTGCTTTATTTCGACTGTTTGTGTAAGTAGTAAGTCCATTTATTATCCAGTAGCTTTAAAAGTTTTAAATTAATCTTTTCATTCTTACAAGTAAATTTTGATTTTTTTAAATCTCCTAGCTTTGTTTGCTATTATTTTCCAATCATAGAATTTTTTTATGCTTGTTTGGAGAAAAATTGAAAACTTTATGGTACTAAATTTTCCCGTGTAAATATTGCGATGTTTCCATTTATCCAATTCTTACATGTAAGATTTCATATTTTTATTTTTTGAAAGTATCTGTATGTATTATGTTCATGTTTAACTTATTGCCATTTATAATAATGTGAGTGGATGTTTTTCTTATTTCATTTTCTCCATAGTTATTTTTTTCTATAGGAGACAGTAGTGAATTTTTGAAAGTTTAATTTGCACCCAGGAAGTTACTAGATCTTTGAGAAGTTTAAGGTTTATTTAATAATATTATCTGAGATTAATAGTCAAATCATATACATAACAATCCCTCTAATAAGTGGTTCACAATTAGCTTATGTTTGCTATTTTAATTTCATTTTTTGGAATGTTTTTCACAGAGGTCGTTTAGAAGAGTGTCATGAGCAGCCTATAGTTTTTAAATTTTTCAATTCTTCAGAAGGCATTATGTGCTTTTCTATTAGAAGAAATGAGGGTCAGGGAGATGGTTCAGCTGGTGAGACACTTGCTGCCCAAGTCTGAGGACATCAAACCCATCCGTGGGACCCACAATAGAAGGTCAGAACCAACTCACCAATATTTTCCTTAGACTTCCATAAGTATGGCTTGGCATGCACACATGAGTTCACACATGTAATAATTATTATAATGATAATAATTTTGAAGCAAGAGAAGTAAGTATCAATGCTATTGGTTGGATACAAATATCTTAAACTCAGTTTACAGGAATAATTCCCTACTTGTGGTCTAATGCATTAATTTTTTAGCTACCTTTCTCCTTCCTGAAAATTTATCTTTTCTTTATTGTTTAATAATCGCAAATATATCTACAGTATGTTTTGGCAAAAGTCCATCCCGTGCCACACCCCTCCAGATCTTTCCATGTCCCACTAACACCTTTCCTACCACTTTGTGTATTACTCTTTTTATACCCTGCCATCCAATGAAATGAGAATAGCCTATCAGGGGCCACAACCCTGAAGAAAACTCATTCTTTCTCTCTCGGCAGCCATGCACTGGCAAAAGCTCCTGCTCAGGGGTGGAATTTCTTGAGCTCCCCCTCCCCCTCACCATGTGGGAACTTTTGACTGTCTTTTTACTCATTTTACTCATTCAGTCTTAGCCAACCTCTGGGGGGTGCTTGTATGCAACTGTCCAGTTATTTCCAGAAAACGCTGTTAGGCAATATTGGTCCACAACCTCTGGTCCTTACAATCTTTCATCCTCCATCCTACAATGAAATCTGAGCCTTGAGTGTGCCGTATAATACAGATCACCCACCCATTTGGGACTAAGCACTTCACAGGGTCTCTATTCTCTCTCTCTTTCTCTCTCTCTGTCTGTCTCTGTCTCCACACACACACTTATCTATCTATCTATCTATCTATCTATCTATCTATCTATCTATCTATCTATCTATCTATCAAATAGCTATCTATCATCTATCTATTATCTATCTATCTAATCTATCATCAACCTATCGTGCGTGTATGTATATGTTTAATTTTGCGTACTTTTGAGAAATCCGTGCATTATTTTGACCACACTCACTTCTACGCATCTCCCTAGCTCCCTCTAGTTACACACCCACCTCCCTACCCAACTTGTGTCATCTCTACTTTTTTTAAAGATTTTAATTGAAGCAGAATTATAACATGTTTGTTCTCTCCTCCTTTTTTTTCTCTTATTGTCTGCACTCTGACCAGTTGTGAGTCTCTGTATAAATTTTCATTTACTATAATAATAAGGTTCCCTGGAATAACAGACACATGGTTTATGGTATAACAATAAGCGTTTATAGCAGTGATTCTCAACCTCTGGGCTGTGAGCCCTTAGGGGGTAGCATATCAGATATTCTGCGCAAAATTACAGTTACAAAGTACCAACAAAATAATTTTATGATTGGGGTTATCACAACCTGAGGAACTGTTTCAAAGGGCCACAGCCTTAGGAAGGTTGAGAACCAGCCATTTAGAGGGTAGCTTGATATTACATCCATTTAGCAGAACAATAGTGGTAACTTCTTCCCCAAGGCATGTGATATGCACAGTCATGAGTTCTTGACCCCAGGATAAGATCCCAAAATTGGCTACCCAAATCATCTCCTAGATTGAACCACTAACATTTATTTATAAAGGTTATGGATGTACCACAGTTTCTTTATCCATTCTTCAGTTGAGGGACATCTGGATTGTTTCCAGTTTCTGGCTAATATGAATAAAACTGCTATGAACATGGTTAAGCAAATATCCTTATTGTATGGTCTTTTGGGTATATGCCTGCCCAGGAGTGGTATAGCTGGGTGTTGGGGTAGAGCTGTTCCCAATATTCTGAGAAAGCGCCAGATTGAATTCCAAACGGGTTGTACATGCACTCCTACCAGCAATGGAAGAATGTTCCTCTTCTCAACAACCTTGCCAGCATGTATTGTCACTTGGGTTTTTGATTTTTTTTTCCCTTTCTCCCATATTGCCATTTTCTTTTGTTGTTACTATTATTTTTTACAATTTATTCTCTCTGTATCCCAGTTGTAGCCCCCTCCCTCATCTTCTCCCAGCCCCACCCTCCATTCCTCTTCCTCCCCTAGCCCTCTTCCCCAGTCCACTGATAGGGGAAGTCCTCCTCACCCATTATCTGACCCTAGCCTATCAGGGCCCATTGAGCTTTTGATCTTAGCTATTCTGATAGGTGTAAGATGGAATCTCAGAGTCATTTTGATTTGCATTTTCCTAATGATTAACAACGTTGAGCATTTCTTTAAGTGTTTTTGACCATTCGCTATTCCTCTGTTGAGAATTGTTTGCCTCTGTACCCCATTTTTTAATTGGATTATTTGGTTTGTTGGGAAGACAGGGAACAAAATGGGGGCCTACTATAGATGTCCTCTGAAAGACTCCACTCAGCAGATGATAGAAGCAGACAATGAGACTCACAGGCCCCTGGTCAGATGTAGCTGATAGGCAGGTCAGTCTTCACTAGGCGCTAGTAAGGGGAGCAGGGGCTGTCTCTGATTTAGACTCTGTTGTCTGCACTTTTATCATCTCCCCCTAGCAGGGTGCCAGACCACAGAGGAAGAGGATGCAGGCAGTCCTGATGAGACTTAATATGCTGGGATCAGTTAGTATGAGAGAAGGACCTCCACTTTTCTGAGGACTAGGGGAGGGGGGAAGGGAGAGGAGGAAGGAAAGGTGGGACTGGGAGGAGATTAGGGAGGGGGATAAGATCAGCATGTAAAGTGACTAAATTTTAAAAAATTACTTTAAGTTAAAAACAAACAAAACAGCAAAGGTTATAGAACCAAGGATCTTTTCAGAAGCTGGGTGACAATTGCTTCTATTTGTTTTGAACAAATGAAGAGCATGCCAGAAATCAGCTCATTCTTCAAGCTGATCTCAGCATGGCGGACTCTTCTCCAGTGCTTTCTATGGTCAACAAGTAACTAACCATGATGTCACTGACAGTCTCCAGCTTATTAGCAAAACTTAACTTATTAGAATAATTTATTAAAATACTACTGTTCTAGTAACACCTTCATGTACTCTTAATATCTTTTTAAGTAAATCAATACTCATTATAAATCTTGATTAAATTTCCCACATTCAAAATGTCAATACTTTTCAGAACAGTCTTGCAATATATCATATAGTCCCATTTTTCTTTTGAAATTTCTATTTACAACTTTATTGTTTTATTCTGATACATTGTTTAGAACTTTTAAAAATAATTTTTTCATTGAATGCTGTCTTGTTTTAGTCTCATTTTAATGTTCTTAACTAACTGAATGAGTCATGAATTTGCCTTAGAGCACAACCTTGATTATATAACACTAATGTCACCCTGTTCTTTCCCTTCATCACAGTTTTCTAAAAACTTAATTAATTCATTTTTAATTTATGTTTTAGATTTAGAATATTTTCTCTATTTTGGTTTGTATATAAAATCAAGTGATTTCTAATTTTATTTTGATTTTGTATATGCATTTAAACTATAAATTTTGATTTTTGAAAATATAACAATGTTCTGTCCAAACTCAGTCCTAAGAAGCCAGAGGCAATTGTTACTCAGGTTTTTAGTACTCCATCTCCTCAGTCCAGAGACCACCATTTCCCCCCAAAATCAACAGAAGGATCCATGCAGACTCAAGAGCAAAAACTTAATCATATGACAATATCCCTTCACTTTCTGAAGCTGAATGTTTTGATATGTTATATCTAAAATATTTACCTGCACATGCTGTCTTTTACAGAGATAAGACCTCTGGTTAGCCCCCAACAATGCCAAAAGGAAAATGATATTTTAACTAGTCACTTTTAGATCAGCAGATATATATATATATATATATATATATATATATATATATATATGTATTTCTTTCCTTACTTAAAAATGAGCATTGACTTTTTCTAAGTCCAGAAGAAGGTTGAGAGAAATAGCCCCAAATGGCCATAGGAAGTAGCACAGGCTATCCTCAGTTGAGGTATGATCTGGAGTAAACTACTTTGGATCATTGTATCACACCACTTTCATATGTCATATGATCTACTTAATAGCATTGTTAGAGGCTTAAATGTGAAAAAAACATATATATCAAATTTGCTGCATTTGCCAATATTTCATCCTCCATGGACAGACATTACTGATCATCTTCATCTAAGCTGTTAATGCTTTTTCATCTTATATACGAATGACATTTTCATTAGTATGAGATCATTAGATGGCAGAAATACTGCTCAATGTTTTCCTTATTTTTTTTCCTTTTCTTGTCTTTTTTAAAAAAATATTACTTGGTTGGGAAAAAATTATCGAAGATTGAAAAGAAGCATATACCTCAGTCACATACTCCCTCTGATGAACACTCAACCAAATTTGCACTGCCACTGTGAGGTCAATCCTTGACTGGCATCTGGATTTAACCATAGTCTAGAGACTAATGTAAATGGACCCACACAGCTCCGCATTTACAACTCAGAGCATCTTAACTACTTTGAGCCAGAATTTTCTTTTCTTTTTTAAATTTAATTTATTTTATTAATTACAGTTTATTCACTTTGTATCCCAGCTGTAGCCCCTCCTCCATCCCCTCCCAATCCCACCCCTCCATTCCTCATCTTCTCCTATGACTGTCCCCCAGTCCAATGATAGGGGAGGTCTTCCTCCCCTTTCTTCTGACTATAGTCTATCAGGTCTCATCAGGACTGGCTTTTTTGTCTTCCTCTGTGAACTGGTAAAGCTCCTCCCCCCTCAGGTGGAGGTGATCAAAGAGCCAATCCATGAGTTCATGTCAGAGATGGCCCCTTGTCCTATTATTGGGGAACCCTCTTGGATACTGAGCTGCCTTGGGCTACTTCTGTGCAGGGGTTCTAAGTTATCTCCATGCATGGTCATTGTTTGGGGTATCAGTCTCAGAAAAGACCCCTGTGCACAAATTTTTTTGGTTCTTAACAAAAATAAAAAAAGAGAGAAAGAAAAAGAAATCCTAATGGTACCTATTTCACAAAGAGAGTGGAGTTTGGGGCAACTAGCAGTAAACTGGCTGTCTTCTAGAAGAAGCTCAATAAATAATGGGGTTGTTTTTAAAAAAAAAACAATAACTCTCTTCTAACATTTTAATGAAGCTAAAGTGAACTAATATATATGACAAGCTTTGGACAAATTAGGAACTCCGTAAATTTTAATTTCTACTTTCTTTGCTTAGTGAGAAAAAAAAAGCCATTTAATGGGTTGATGAGAACACTCATGGTTAATGTACGCTCTGAAGCAAAGTGGACTCATTTCTTTTATGTCATGCTAGTAATAATGTCTAGCAAAAAGACACTCAATAGAAGCAGACCAACCTACTTTCCTTTCACCCATGATAGGTGCTGGCACTCCTAAGTTTCTTCTTTTGAGTTTGATTCCTCTCAAATGTTAACTTATTGTTTCATACATAGCAGAGCATGCATGTGAAAGAGATTTTCCTTGATTATGAGAATGGGTGGGGAGTTTTAGGATTCTTTTTTGTCTGAGTAGTTCGCTTAGGGAAATGTCAAGGGGTGGGTGGAGGGAGGGAGGGGGTGTTAATAGGTTTTTAAAAGGGACAGACTTTTAGTTTAGGAAAATAAGCATATTCTAGGGACAAATAATGGATGTGGCTACACAAAGTGCCTATATTCAATGTCACATTAACTAAACATTTAAAAGGGTAGAAATGGTAGCCTTTCTGATAGGATTTTATCACAGTGTTGAGGCTGTAAATAAGCTGGGCATTGTGGCACATGCCTGTGATTCCAGCACTCTGGGAAGCAGAGGTAGGCGGATCTCTGTGAGTTCAAGGCCAGCCTGATCTACAAAATGAGTGCAGGACTGCCAAGTGCACACAAAGAAATCCTGTCTAGAAATACAAACAAGAAGTGTGTAAGGGAGGCTTGTGGCTGTTGAAATCTAGGGAGCAATGTGAAGACCACACAGAGGGGAGGGAAATACATCAAAGCCCATGTGTCCAGTCCCATCAGTTTTTCCAGAGTTGTACCTCGTCCAATGTGCTCAGCCTTTACCGTGCAGTTGAGTTGTGCATGTGGCTCTTAGGCTAGAGAGGAAAGCACGGTTTTTCAAAGTTTCCACGGTCTCTTTGCATCCATATCAGCCTTCAAATCAGATGACTCACAAATGCATGAGCACAGTTCTTCCATGTTCCCCTCATCTAGGGAAGGGTTTGGGGATATATCTACATGGATTTCATGCAGGAAAGGTAGGACAAAAACAAGAAAACATACTTGGTTTAAGAGTTCCAAATTGAAAGGTGAACTTCCACAATGTTTCAACTAATAATTTCATGGAATTATTTCTTGCAAACTGGCAAGCAAAAGAAAAGTAATGGAAGAGGAATAAGAAAGGAAGGAAGGAGGAATATACTTCACTTTAAAGCAAGCAAGCAAGCAAACAAAACTTCTTCCATTTCAACAACTATCCCAGACAGCAACAATAACAAAAAGCATTGTGAGTGCGCAGTTTTTTGGGGGGGGTGGATTTGCCCCTACCTTCTATCTTTAGTATCCCAGGAAGGAACTGAAAGAGCTGCTCAAAGTCCAGGTAAAGAACTCATAAAACTAACATACAGTCAGCAGGGAAAAGGCAGAAACTATTTCCTACGGTTCCTAATGGAAGTGTGAGCTGTGCTGTTCTTTTCTAAGCTTTAAATGAACTATTTATTCTCTGTTTCTGTGTCAATATACAGCATGAAAACAGACATTTCTCTAGGCATGCCCACATGCATGACAACACTTCCAGAGCCCAGAAGTGTATTTCTCCTTCAGTAAGCTGAGGCAACACTGGCGGAATGTGATTTCACATTCTCTGGACGGCAGCCACCGCTTCAGTTTCTCCCTGTTTCTGAGATCTCATTGTCACAGCCAGGATTTGTCTTCCTGCCTAGGAAAAGACATGAAGTAAAATGCCGAGGTGTCTGGCTCTCTGTCTGGAGTCCTGTAGATTCCCTTGCTTGTCATCATGAGTTCCCAGGGACGAGACCCCTGCTTGATCATGTGGCATACCAAAGATACTGAGGGATGGAGCAATAGGTCCATCTGGAGCCCAGTCTTCATTCACCAACACTTCTAGCATTTGCCATACGCAATGAGGAAAACTCAAAGTGTTTGAAGACTCATCAGTGAAAAATCCTAATTTGGAAGGTTGTCATGTTCTGCTGCCATGGTTCCCATCCTAACACCTGAAGGAGGAAACACTTCCTCAACATAGTAAGAACCAATGCTGATGACTAATATTAGTTCTTTCTTCTATATCCCATGTTTTTAATGCACTTTTTTTTCCATGAAGAGAAATAGTCAGTGAATTAGGAAAAATAAAGGTAGCATTATTAGAGCTGGCACTTTACAATAAAAATACCTTGCTTTTCTTTTGTTATGCAAGTTGCTTGTATTTTTCTTTTGTTTTATTTTTGAGGATTTTTTGCTCCTTTGTTTCTACTTTTTATTGATTCTTTTTGAGTTTCACATCATGCACCCCAGTCCCACTCATCTTCCTGTCTTCTTGCATCCACCCTTTGCCCTTGTGACCTCTCCCCCAAAAGAAAATTAAACAAAAGGTAAATAAATAAAACAAAGCATAGAAAATGCCTAATTGTGGAAGCTGTGGTGTGTCGCAGTGTGTCCCACAGCACACCCTCTGTCCACACTTCTTCCCGTGCAGGTCTTCATTGCAATGGGTTGCTGATCTGATCCCAGGCCTCCAGCTTCTGTCACCCCATCCATCAGGCCACTCACCAGGACTCCTCCCAGGTATCCTGTTGCCCTGTGTCATGGAGATCCTGCAGCTTTGGGTCAGCAGAACATTCACAGCTGATATAGATTTAAGGGTGGGCCAACCCAGAGTCCCAGATATGGGCCTGGATGGTAGCTAAGCTGCTCAGCGTGTCAGCTCTCCTGTTGTCACACCCGTGGGGCCAGATCTCCAGGACCCATGGCTCCAGAGTCAGCTCCACTGTGCTGCCCAGTGAGGGTGTGGGAGCCCCCACACCCTCGAGGCTGGCGCACCTGCGCCTTCACTGTCTGGCCAGCTCCACTGTGCTCACCAGGCAAGATTGCGGGGTCAGCTCTCACAAATTCAGTGCCCACTGAAGGGAAGGGGTAGCTCTCCTACTCATGACCTCTCGGGCCAGCTCTGGGCCAGCCCTCCTGTGCTCACGCCGTCAGGGATGCCTCACCCATGCCCCCTTCACCAGAGCCTGCTCTTCTATTCCACAGGACCCATTCTCCCAAGAGCTGCCCCTGGTGAGAGGCAG
Source organism: Meriones unguiculatus (assembly GCF_030254825.1). Lineage (NCBI taxonomy): Eukaryota > Metazoa > Chordata > Mammalia > Rodentia > Muridae > Meriones > Meriones unguiculatus. The sequence continues at coordinate 139,455,188 of NC_083352.1, read as the reverse complement.
GGCCAGCTCAGCTGCTCTCGGGACCCTGGGATTTTGCTTCAGTGTTATGGAGATAGGGTCTCACTATGCAGCCCCTAGTGGCCCGAGCTAACCGTGTGGAATAGGCTGGCTCCTGCTCAAAGAAGCTCAGTGTCCAAATGGGTTCTCTAATATGCGGAACAGGGACTATTTCTGACATGAATTCAATGGCGAGCTCTTCAAACTGCCCCCCCACACCCCCGCCGAGCCAAGGGAGGAGCAGCCTTGCTAGGCCACAGAAGAGGACATTGCAGCCAGGCCTGAAGAGACTTGATAAGCTAGGGTCAGATGGATGGCGAGGAGGTCCTCCACTATTACTGGATTTGGAAAGGGGCAGGGAGAAGATGAGGGAGGGAGGGAGGATGGGATTGGGAGGGAAGGAGGGAGGGGGTTATGGCTGGGATACAAAGTAAATAACCTGTGATTAATATAAAAAATAAATTAATTAAAAAAAGAATTCTAGCAAACAGATCTTGATGAAAAGAACATCGGTTTCTGAATTAAAATATTAAATAGATTTAAAAAAAAAAAGAGAGAAAACAAGGCACAGTGACTCCAGTACCCAAGGAGTATAGAAGAGAGAATTTTGAGTAAAGGCCAGCCTACCTCACACACACAAAAAAGGAAGAGAACCATTAAATCTGAATTTGCTAATACTTGACTTATATATCAGAAATAAATTATTAGACACATCAACGTTTTCCATTAATCATGAAGTCTATGGAGTCTCCAATCATAAACATGTAATGAAGAGACAACATGATTACATACTGTCATTTCAAGCAGTAAACTTCTAAAAACAACAACAAAAAAATGCTCTATATGCTGAGAATTTTACTCCAGTGAGAAAATACTATAGTTATTCGTTTCAGTGCCAAATCAGACCACGTTAAAAATATAGCAAGTTCATAACAAATATAAATCTGCTGATAATATTCACTGGCTATGGATGATGGCTCTTTTCTGCAGCCTGAGAGTGAGTCTATTTCCCAATAAAATTTTGTGCTTGATGAGATGTGTTCCCTATCCCTTCCAAAACGTGTAATTTTACATTAAAATGGAAGGTAGATTTTATGCTTCTGAAAGTAGGAAGGTCTGAATTCACAAACAGAGGCCCATGACATGAGATACATTCAAAATGTTTTACAAATAGAATATGCCAGCCTTAGCAGAAAAGTATATGCTTTGGGGAAACTTCTATTATGAATAAAGTTGTTGTTTGTCACTTTTATTTTGCCAAGAGGCAAATTAGTCATTGCATAGCCTGTTCTATTTTTTTCCTTGAAATCAGGTCACTTAATCCCTTCTGGGATGTACTCAAAATGAGAGCCTATATTTTCCTCTCAGTTTAATCTGGAGAGATTTCAAGTTGCAGGTCTTCATATAATAGGCATATGGAAATGGGGCCTAAAATATCTGACATTTTAATGATATAACTTCATTCACAATGCCATTACTTGTGAATACCACTTAAATGAAAATGTAGGCAAGCCAAATCCCCACATGACTTTAGCAGCAATGAAACTGTACTTTGCGAGGTGCGTTCTGCCTGTCGTATCCTTAATTCAGCCAGTAACCTCCAACTCCAGCGTTTGTCAAAGGACACCTTGTTCTGAATGCAACACATTACCTGTTTCTTGGGTATAGAAGTTTATACACTTTTTTCTTGAACAGCAATTCATAGTTGATGCAGCTGAAACTTATAGCTACAGCTAGCAAATGCAGGCAACTCAAAAGGTCAATGGAAGGCAGGCCTCCACTGCTCGTCTTTGCCGTTCTAGAGAAGTGTCATGCGTAAAAACAGAATGTGAGTGTGCTCTGCTTCCCTCACAAGAAACATTGCACAGTTAATTACGGATAGCCTCTCAAAAAGAAACCTACACAATATATTTTACCTTGCTAAGAATTAAAACATGAACCTCAATGTTTATTAGAACCCTGATCACATAGGGAAAAAAATTGAGATATACCCAGCCTAGACTAAATACACACATAGATACACACATACATTAAAAAATAATTCTCAAAAGCTGCACAGTTTCCTGTCTGTCAATGATTATCTCTTTAAAAAATAAGTGATTAGTAAATATGAAATAAAAATTAAGCCAAGCCATATAAAATTCAAGCCTTATTTTTATTATTTAAGCACTGATGGTCACATGCCAATGAACATGGATCAGTAGAAAAGCAGAATAGAGAGAAATTGCTATAAAATTTTCTGAATGATTTTTCTCAACCCCTGGGTATTTCTCACCACGGACTGGCCAGTGCATGGACCACACATTCAGAAGCAAAATGCTGTGATGCAAAAAAAATATAATATTTTTGGCTTGTGTTTTTCTTTATTGTCAGTTATTTAGGTCTTTATCCCAGCATTCTGAAACAGTGAGCCAACAGCTGCACTTTAGTAAGTCAATCCTTCTTTCCTTTATCCATGTGTGCCTCTGCATTTATGAGGTGGCTAGGATGGAGAGGTGCCACAGGGCAGGGGTAGGTACCACAATGCAGAAAAAGTCATGGAATTCACTAAAGAAATGCAACCTGTTAGAAAGAAAAATAGTTAGGAGCCTCTAAGCGATGCATTTTCCCACCACTACCCTGAGTAAGGATCACATGATAGACTTCTTTTAGGGAAAAATTCTTCATGAGCACCAAACACTAATAAACAGGCAGAAAAAATGCTTCACATATGCAGATTCTGCTGTTTTCCAACAACTGGATATTGCTGTGTTTATTCATTTAAAAAATACTGCCTATGGGCTGGAAAGATGTTAGGAGCTCACGGCTCCTACCGAAGACAAGAGCTTCAGCACCAGCAGGCGGCTCACAAAGCCTGCGACTGCAAATCCAGGATCTGTGCCCACTTTTGACCTTTAGTGACACACATACATAAACCCAGGCAACACATATATACATTAAATGAAAGCTTAAAAGTCTACTGCCTCTGCTATATCAACCATTTGCACCATTCATTCAGTCTCACAATAAAGTCTAGAGATGCAGCCAACACTAATGAATGCTGGGTGGAGAGGACAAATCCATTCGCAACATTCAGAAGAGCATTTTCAACAGGAAGCCCTCATCATAAAAGAAATTTAACTTTGTGGCCAATATAGCCACACTAAGTTTTTGCCTTCAGAAATTATTGTAGTTGAATATAACAAATATCCAAGAACCTACTGTCATAATAAAGTCTCCTATTAAAATACACTCTAGTTGTAGTGCTTGTGAAGAAAGTGTGCAGCTTGGTTATGGAAGATGTGGGACACTAGTTGGATCTCACATCTTAAATCAGGGAAAGCAGAAATGTCAGCATAAAGATTTAATATGTATTGATAGTCAATTTCTAATGAGCAATGTTAAAAATAACTGAAATATGACTAAGGAAATGTATTATCATTGATTATTAACTTTTACCATGAGCACACAGTAGGAAATCCATGGCATAAATATAATTATTCTTCTCCAAAGTTTTTGTTTTCTGAATTTTTCCAAGAATTAAAAAAAAATGGAAGAATTAAAAAAAAAAAAAGAATCTCTGTAGGCCATCTAACACTGAGCAACTCATTTGTGTAGTGGAAAGGAAGTTGGCCTGAGTACATGGAAGTCAAGTTCAAGATGGAAAGCTACCCACTGAGTGTATAAGGAACAAGATGGCAGAACATCATTTGAGAAATGTTGCAAAAAGACATAGAACATTGAAGATGAAATTAATTTGATAATATCATAGGTCAATTCCTTCATTTTAATTATATAGAAAACAGACACTTGGAAGTCAAATGTCTTGCACCAAAGTATCTGTCAGCAACAGAAGGAAAGGAGAAAGTACCATGGGCAGGTTTCTCTGTTTTTCTAATCTCCGTATCTTACAGCAACATAATTTAGCAAATGGTTGAAAATCACAAATAAAACAGATTTTTACACTGAATTGCTGCAGAAAAGGAGATTCACTGTCAGAAGAAATTGTTTGAATTCTGATAACAAAACATTGGTCTTGTGATCAGATATTATAATTAACATACAGTGCCATTAGGATTAGTGTTTCTCTAAGAAGAAATGCTGTATTAGAATATTATTAGGCGGCCAGAATAAAGATCCCTAAAATCTGCCATTGTAATACATCAAAAGTATCTTGTCCAAAGCGTACTTGTACACCCAGCAAGTACCCAGGCTATTGTCCTATGGGCGCCCATTGAGCATCCCTTCTCTTAATTCTGACGTCTGAGTCCATCTTCCCAGAAATGACTCAGTCTTGCCTTCACATACTGCTGGCTGAAAGCAAGTTACATAGCCATGTTTTCCACAAGACAGAAACAGGCACAGCCCTCCTGCACTTGATGACAAGGAGATGGGAGGGAATTGTCACAGCAATGTCACTAATAAGAGGCAAAGCAAAAGAGAGAAAATAAAGAGAAATGTGTCCCAGACAAGTTCTACCTGCTATGAAAACTCATCCTGTGGCTTCTTAGACCCTAAAACTTGGTGACTTTGTGCAGTCCCTGAAGGGATATTTACCCACAAGAAGGTAAATAAAGCTGTTTCTCTATGTCTCCATATGGTGTGTAGCTCCCAGGGAAATACGGAAAAAGAAAAGTACATCTCAAATGAAGACAGGGGATATTTTATGACAACATTATGCCAAATAAACAAACATAGACTTAAAAGACATCAATTCCTTTTTCAAATAAAATTCTAATTTACCTATGTAGTAGAAATGTAAAGACTATTTTTTTTTCATGACAGAGGGTCAGACATCACGCTGCCTGGTGAAACTTTGAGCATGTATATGTCTTTCTGCTTTTAAAAAAAAAAAAAAAAAAAACAAGCAAAAATGCATGTTGACAACTTATTTTCCTGAAAAAATATTTCAGAGACTCTTAAAAGATTTATAGGTGAATCATATCTGTACCAATTTAATTATGCTGAATCTCTAAATATAACTAATCTGGAACCTCTCAATTTTGGAAGAAGCAAGAAAGAGGGGCGAAGCCCACTTAGCTTTCAAGTTCTAAATTTCAGTTGTTAAAAGAAAACAAATGACTAAAACATCAAAAAGTCCTATTTACCAGCCTGCTATTTGTTTTAGTTGTGCCCAAAGGGCCACAGTTTTCATTTTTTAGAAAGGTAATGTATATATAGATATATATTTTAATCTTAGTATCTCAGCACGGTACATGTGTCTGGATAGTCAGACTGTATGAGACGGACATTGTGAAGCTCACACTTGGAGTCGCCTTCTGGGGAAAAGGGAAGATGCGTCAGATGGTCTTCTCTGGCCTGCGATGGCCCCTCACAGCAGGACTCTCAGACCTGCCAGCAGGAGAACAGTGACAAGGAGTCCTTTAATAACGTCTACAGCCTTGGCCTTTTGCTGGGCTCTCTCCAACTAGCTTTCTAGCTTAACTCAACTAATCCTGGCATTGCTTCCCACCATGTGACTAGCTCTGCTCTGCTGCCATCACATCTGTGTCTGCTGGTGAATCTGTCTCTCTGTGTCTGTCTGTCTGTCTGGCTCTCTCTTTCTTTCAGAAGTCCCACCCTCCACTTGGCCACATACTGGCCATCAGATCTTTACTAGAACCAGTAGGCAAGTGAGGAAGGACAAATATTCACAAAATATAAGACCTGTGATGGGCCACAGAAATAATCAGGCTGTTACTTAGCTCGGTCTCTTTCCCAATCAATGACTGAATAGAGAGAGACCCACCTTCACACAATGTACCCCAAGATTTAGTCACCTGGTGGGATTCTATCACAGCAGGGTAGACAGCCCAACTGTGTACTCACACCCATTTCTCTGAGGTGGAATTTCCTAGTCACAGTGCAGTGATTGTACCAATTGGGTAGTAATGCCAACTTATTTTCCAAAGCGGCCTTGCCAGTTTCCAGTCCCTTCATCCATGTGTGAGAGGCCCTTTGCTCTAAAGTAAAAACAAGGGCAAGTTACCAAGCAGAGCACATGCCAACACTGCTGGAGAAAATCTTTCAGGAGGAAATCGCTTGCAGAGATGTGTTGTCTGGAAGTTTTACCCCAACTCGGCTCAGAGAAAACACAAAGGTCTCTGGCATAGGCAGAAGTCATTCTGGAAAAGGAGCCCCACATCTTGGTCTGGGGATTGTAAAGAATCGCTGCTAGGAAAACAGCTCTCCACCCTCATATGTGGTAAAGGGTTTGCCTAGGAAAATGCAGTTATGGTGTAGCAGACTCGGCCAGGCCTCTCCTGTCAGCTGCACACTCAAAGCAGGGGCTTTGTGGCAGCTGGCCTGTCCTGACCCCATTTGGGGACCACTGCCCAAAGCTCTATTTAGCCATTACATAAGAAAGCAGCCTGGTTACAGAAGCTTTGTAGGAGGTCTACCACCGTTCTAGAAAGCCAGTTTACATGGTTCTCCTTAGGCAAATCAGCTCTTACCTCTCACACTAGTATCTTTAGTTATACTTCTATTAATTTCTACCTTATGCACCAAATAAGCATGAAGAAGTTAAACTGAGTCCATTGCTGCCTTTTTATTTCTTATGAAACAAACTACAACCTTAGTACTTAATAAGGCAAAACTGAAGAGTATTTGTAGTAAGTAAGGAGCCTGGTTTCAGCCAATCACATGCAGCCGTCTGCTCAAACCACTAAAAAGACAAATTTCCCATTACACCATGACCACAGGAGACAGATGCATCCCAGCAGGGACTCAGGTGCTTACTCTGCTGTGCTCCCCTGGTGAGCCCTCCAGGGGTCCTGAGCTCTGCCACATCTATTGCTGTGTGAGAGCACCCACTCTCCCTCCATGGTTCCGACTGCTGCCCAACTCAGGTGCTTCGTTCCACAAACGCACAAATATACTCTGCAACAGTTTCTTAATTTTATTTATTTATTAAATCAGGTCTTCTAGTTTCTTTTCTCTTGTCATAAAATGCTCTAATATGACCAAGAGAAACTTTCGGGAGGAAAGGTTTTATTCTGTTTTATAATCTCCAGCTCACAATCCATCACCTGGAGAAGTCAGGGTAGGAGCGAGAGTAAGCCAGGGAGCAATGCTGCTGAGTGACTGCGGCACTGGCCTTCTTAGACAGCTGTTTTATAGACCCAGGCCCACCTGCTCAAGGACGGCGCCATCAGCCTGGGTCTGGGCCCTTCAGCAGCAGCTTCAGTGAAGACAGTAGCTCACAAACGCTGCCGCATGTCAACCAGGTGGAGGGAATTTTTCAATTGAGGATTTGTTTGCCCAGATAATTCTAGTTTGCATCAAAAACACAATAAGAACTTGCCAGCCCAGCAAGCATATTGAAATTATGGCATGTGGCAGCATGACTGTAAATCACTGAGCATTGAGGCTTGCTTTCTGACCTAAAATACCATAATTTTTCATAAACTCCCTATGTATTGCACACACAATATCGTAAATATGTCTAAAGTGTACAAAGTTGCTGACTGTATTGTCCAACATTTCTATGACTAAGTCATACACCCCAAAAGAGAAGAGTGTTGGAATCTCTTCATATGGTAAACCTTTTTCTTCCTTCTACACTCTTACAAATTTCTGTTTATTTTTAAGCTTAATTTTCAAAGCACAAATACCTATAAAATACTTTCCAATGATTAAAACCTTTCTTCAAAAAAGTAATCAACCTCTTTGTCTTCTACAATGCTTCTATGTTTAAAATGATTTTGTCCAATATTTTATTACTGTTAATGTTCTTTAACTGGTTTTGGAGGATGCTCTACAGTTTTATTTTCAATTTTTTTGTGAGCTTTAATTTAGGAAAGTAGTTTCTAGAATTCATCTTTTGCTGACTGTGAGGGCAGCACGATTTTTACTGTTTCGGCCTGATTTGTGCCCATTTGTGTCTGTTCATTTGAGAGCTGTTCCTGGATTCTCAGCCTCATTTGACTGAGGTTTCATCTCCATTTCATTTTAGCACTTACTAGCTGAGAAGATTTGCCTTCAGCTGCTATCCTAGCTCCTCTGGAAATCTTCGCCTATGTTTCCAATAAGAATCCTAAAGTTCCCCAATGAGTCACACCTTCCTTTCCCTGAAATTAATCAATATCGTAACTCTTCTCCTATTTCAGATATCAGACTATGAAACGTAGTTCCAATTTCACTTCTTTCAAATTAAATTGTCACAATCAAATCTATCTTGATTTCTTGACCTTACAAATTTGATATTCTGGCTTTATACCTAGTCAGTTCTTACTTACATTCACCAATGCATCCAGTGTCTAAGGTTTTGTTTCCTTTTCAGTACAGGCATACTGTCTGGAATAATTTTCTTTCTGCCTGAGTATGTTCTTTGTTATGGCCTTTGTGAGGGTCTGTTGCTTGTAAACTCTTTCAGGATTCTCTGAAAAGGTCCTTATTTCAGCACTGTTCTCCTTCAAGGCATGTCCTTAGAGAGCATGAAGGAGTTCCCACACACGTTAAGTTGGGGCTCTGGCTGTTACTGTGAAAAGACAGCTGTCAGTCTAATATCTGTTTCTTTATAGGTTGTGTTTCTTATCTAAGGCTGGCTTTTGTCTGAATAAAAATGCTTTTATTCACCCATTTAAAAAGTTTATAGATACATGTTATATTTAAAGCATATTACTCATCCTGTTCCCTCACTGCCTCTCCAGCCCCTAATACTCTGTCCCTGTACACATGTTATTTTCACTTTTATTTAATATATAAATATGCAATTTTATGTGACCTTATTAAACTAAGAGCAACAAGCAATATGGAGTATTTATCTGAGGTTGGCTTGACTCACTTTTATTTCCGTTTATATAGATTTTCCTCTAGATAACACAACTTTATTCTCCCTTATGGCTGAAAAAGGTCCTATTGTGTTTGTACCACATTTTCCTACCTAATCTGGTGCTGATGGACATTTAAATTTGTTCCATAGCTTACTTTTTGTCACTACTGCCACAGTAAACTTGATGTGCAAGTGTCTGTGACATTTTGACTCAGAGACCTTCACCCCAGAGTGGTGTGTGTGAGTCATGTGCTAGACTTATTTCTAGTCCATTGAGAATTGTCCAAATTGACTTCCCAAGAGGCCGGACTAGTGCACACTCCCACAGCAATGCACAAGTGCTCTCCTTGGTACGCACGTCCTCACCAACATTTGTACTTGTTTATTTTCTTAAGATTGAACATTCAGACTAGGAGGACATCAAATTCTGCTTTGCATTTCTCTCATGGTTAGTGAGGTTAAATTTTTTATGTGATCACTAGTTATCTGTGTTTAATGTCTTGAGAACTAATTGCCCATGCTATTAATTCATTCACTGATTGGTTTATTTTCTACTTCTCTATATAGTCTATATCTTCTTTATCAGATGTATCTTTAGTGGATTTTCCTCCATTTAACACAATTAGCTGTTTCTTCCTTTACAAGCTGTACAATTTAATGACATCCAGTTCATCAGAGGCAGCTGTTAGGTCTTGAGCAATGTGGGTCCCTTCAGAACCTTTTTGCCTACGCCTGTGCCATAAAGTATACTCTGATTTTTCCACTGGCAAGTAGTGTTAGAGAATCACGTCATACTTTAAAACCTTTTTTGCTTTTGAGGTTTATTTCTATGTGTCCATATCCAGCTTTTATAGCACCATTTGTTAAAGCACACGTCTTTTCTTTAATATGTATTTTCACACCTTTATTAAGAGGTAACTATAACAGTCTGTGTTCATATTTGTATATTTTATTCTGTTCCATGTGTGTGCATGTGGCAACACCATGCTGCTTTTTCATTGCAGCTTCATATAAGTAAGATGTGCGCCCACACCTTCCATCTGCTGTGAACTACAAGTCGCTGCATTGGCACTGCAATGACAGTAGTAGTTGTGCATTTCAGTGACCTAAAGCTTACCTCTGTATGTACTACAGTTTCAGCCCGTCCCTGTGTGTGCACGTATGCATGGAGACAATAGCCTATATGTGTTTTTCTAGGATGAAGGGTTAAGCACACCTAACAAGCTTGTTTTGTTGTTGTTGTTTGTAATTTTTAGTAGTTCTTTTAGAATTTAGTACAAGATATTTTTGAAATTTTATTTCTGTTTGTATGTGCATGGGCGCTCATGGAGGCCAGAAGAGGATATTGCATCTCTGCACTGAAGCTATAGGCGGCTGTGAGGCACTTGACATGAGCACTGCCATTCAAATTTGTGTCTTCTTCAAGATCAGTATGTGCTCCTAACCACTAAGCAAGCTCACCAAACCCCTTGTACAAGGTAATTTGATCATACTCTTCTCCTTCCCTAATTCTCTCAGATTCACATCTCCTTTTCCTGCTCACCCAACGTGATGCTATGTTTTTTTCTTACCTATTAAGTCAAATCTGTTCTACCCATGTACTCTTGTATACCCTCTCACTGGAATATAGTTGACCTCTCAGGGCCACACACTCAAAGAACCCTCTCTCTCAGCAGCTATTAGTTGCCAACAGTTCCTTAACTATGAACTTCATGTCTACTCCATTTTTCTACTAATACTCTGTATTTTAAAGATTTACAGCTGGAGAGATGGCTCAGCGGTTAAGAGCACTGGCTGCTCTTCCAGAGGACCTGAGTTCAATTCCCAGCACCCACATGGTGACTCATAACCTTCTATAGTGAGATCTGCTGCCCTCTTCTGCATGTAGGTGAACATGCAGATAAAGCACTTATATACATAAAAGAAAGAAATAAATCTTTAAAAAATAAAATAAAATAAATAAAGATTTACATAAAATGTATAAAAGTCTCAATAATTTTATAAGCATCATGTGTTGAAAAATACTTAATGTGTATTGAGGTAAGCAAAATTATTCAAATAAAATTCAGTTATCCCTACTTTTCCATGTTGTGAGGATACATTTAAAATTATATATTATTGAAAGCACTGATTTTTATAAGAATTTTTATTTTACATTTTTTGAATTACTATTTGGCTGTTTTACTATTCAGCATAATTAAGTTATTCTATATTTCCTTTTTACCTTCTCTCACTCTTTCATGTAACAAAACACATATATTTATTCAGACTTATTTTTTAGAAACTGTGATGATATTGGTTGCTGTGGGTCTGCTTCTTACATCTGTTGTTTCTGCTGACTCTCCCCCAGGATGGGAGACTATTCATCAGATTTCCTCCATGCCACCTCTCTGTGTGGTTACTTTCCCCCCAGCTCACTCTGCTCTCATAGTGTTGGAGCCTCAGGTCTTCTCTTCTGCCCCCTTAAAACCTTGGCTGGAGCAAACCTGCACATCTCTCAGGCAAACTTTGTCTCCATCACGTTAAAATGCTGTACATTTGACCTTTTTTATTGCTCTGTTCTTATTTCTCGTTTTTCTATAAGGACAGAAACATGTGAGATGTAAAAGAGAGGCAAAGAGGAGTAATGTATGGGAGGTGATACTGGTTTTAACACTCAAACTATCATAAGAGGTAAAGATGAAAATTCTATGGCATCAAAAGTCTTGTCATAAGTGTTGTTTAGTGATAACTGAAAACATCCAACATATTACTAAAAAGAAAGCAATTACCAATAACTATAAAGCAGGATCTTAATTTTGCAAAAATCATAAAATTTTGTTTTGACCTAAAATATGAGAAAGAAATTAAAGAGCTTTTTACTCTGAAGAATGAAGTTATACCTTCTTTTCTTTCATTCTTTTGCTGGTCTATGTATTCTGTAAGATTACTCCTTTTTAGTTTATAAAATGCACAAAAATATGTTAAAAATTAAGAAAGAATGGTGAGCCAGGAAATATTTTCCATCCATACACCTGCACTCTTTGTCACATTTCAGACTGTTGCTGTCATAAGGAAAACTGGGGAAAGTGGAATAGGTCCAATAATGCTCACTTAGGTAAGCGGGCAGCCAAGTGGGCATAGCACTGCTCTGCCTCCCACTGCTGCTGGCTGCCTTCCAGGGGAAAACGTGAACTCATCCAGGACAAAGCCGTTGTCTCTCTCCCCATGGCTTTTGTTTTGTGGTGCAGGTTTAAGCTGCCTTCTCCTGAGCAGCAAAATGCAGGCATGAAAGGATAAGAAAAAAATTCTTCATATCCTCTGAGACCCGCAGTTTTCAGTTCCTCAGATGATTGGCAATGCAGTTTCACAATGCATGAGATGCAGAGTAGGAAGGCAGTGCAGTCTGGAATCTTACCATTTCTCCTGATTTGCACATATATTATTATAAAAACCCTGCATCTTTAATGCATCTAGTTCATCTACAGGTATGACTTTACATAAGATGACTATAACAATTATTAAACGAAGAAGATAAAAGAGAGATTGAGAAAGAGAGAGTGAAGGGTGGGAGGAGGAAGAATAAAGAGGAGAGGAGGAAAGAGGAGGAGAGAGCAGAGCAAAAGAGAGAGGGGAGGGGAGGGGCAGAGTGACACTGTATAAAATAAAACTTCCATAATTCTCTCTTTGGACTTATGAGTAGGAGTGTAGCGTTCTTCAAGGAATTGCTGCCTAACACATGGTACATGCACACCAGAAGTGTCACCTCTTGAGACCCTGTTGGAAATTCAGTTCCCAGCCCCCATGCCAGGCCTACATTATTATTTTTAATGTAATTTTTTATTTATTACAATTTATTCACTTTGTATCTCAGCTGTAGCCCCACTCTCATCCCTCCCAATCTCGCCCTCCTTTTCTCCCTCCTCCCCTCCAATGCCCCTTCTCCAGTCCACTGATAGGGGAGGTCCTCCTCCCCTTCCATCTGACCTTCACCTATCAGGTCTCATCAGGACTGTCTTTCATAGTCTTCCTCGGTGTCCTGATCAGGCTGCCCCCCCTTAGGGGGAGATGATCAAAGAGCCAACCAATGAGTACATGTCAAAGACAACCCCTGCTCCCCTTATTAGGGAGCCCATTTGGAGACTGAGTTGCCATGGGCTACCTCTGTGCAGGTGGTCCAGGTTATCTCCATGAATGGTCCTTGGTTGGAGTATCAGTCTCAGAAAAGATCCCTGGACTTGGATGTTTTTTAGTCTGTTGTTATCCTTGTGGAGCTCCAGACCCTTCCAGGTCTTTCTATCTCCCCCTTCTCAGCAGGGTATCTAAGCAGATGCTGAGACTCAGCCAAACTTTGGGCAGAGCACAGGGAATCTTATGAAGGAAGGGGGAGACAGGCCTAATTATTAAGTTTACTAAGGAGCTACGGTGAGTCTTTTGAATGTTAGAGTTTCAAATCTATTGAAGCATTTAAAACCAATAGCAATCAAAGTTAAAAAGATACGGAGGCAATTGTACTCCTCTGAGCAGCATGACCTTATGTGACAGAAACATTTTTTTCTGAACCACCAACCTAGCAGCAGCAATTAAAGTAGAAACTCTTGAGAACATCCACAAACAGAGGTCAGGACTGCATGTAAGCAGCCTGATCCATCCCTGCCATCATTCCATAGTTTAACTCCAGGAAAGAAGCTTTTGTTCAATTTCTGCTTTTATCCTCTTTGAAGAGATGTGGCTTTGAACTAGCCATGTCGCTGTTGGGACTGTTTTGTTTCTGCCATCAATGGTGATGTACTCTTTGTAACTCTCTGTGAAGTAATCCAAAAGTGGGACATAACCAATAGAAATGCAAGCCAACCAGGAACTTTCCACTGAAAAGGATTTTTCCCAACTTAACTTTATAAAAATGCATTGCTATGTTACATGATCTTGTAAGCATCCTTTAAAAAATGATGGTTGCTTAAACATAAAAACATTTTTGTCACCAAAGATAAGCTAAACAAACAAAAAAACATGCAAAAACACAATCTATCCCTTTAGAATCTTCTTTTGGGATCACCCTCTACTAAGGAAAGGCATGCTTATTAACCCAACTTTTGAGGAGTATTGATTAATTGCCAACAATGTCTTAGAAAGTTTTAATGGTACAATCTCCCATCAAAACTTAACTCTGATTTTCTAGTCCTAAGAATCCTGCATTGTTATAATACATTCACTTCTGCTGTGATAACAGTTCTTCAAAAATGAAGTCTTGGTCTCCTTGGGTTGCTTATAATAGAATTTCATAGATTGTATAGTTTAAAAAATAAACATTCTGGCAGTTAGAAAAACCTGGAAGCCCAAAGTATGGATGCCAGTGGATTCAATTTCTGATAAGGGTCATTTTACAAGTGTGTTGATGATCTTGTCATATTTTGACTTTAATTGATGACTAAAAATAATTTCTAAGCAATTTCTTCTTCTAATGGCACTAATCCTACTGACTTAAGTATCTCCCCAACCCCCCTACTTCTTAATCTATTGGAGCATGCGGTATCAACAAATGAATTGGGGAGCAAAAGTAGTCAGTATCTAACAGATGGTTGTGGCATAAATATATTTCTCAGTTTTTTTATTGCCAAAAGTACTGCACACATAAAACCTAGGCGGCATAATACAAAAGCAGTCATTTCTCACACATCAAGATGCAGCTAGGAATTTGCTGCAAGGTAGTATTGCTTTTGGCTAGGCTTACACCTTTGGTTATGTGCCAAATGTCAGCCTATTGATCCAGATCAAGCTCCATTGGGATGCCTGAACATCTCAGCTCCCCTTCATGCATTCATCATGTTCCAGCAGGGCAATTCGGGCATGCTGTCACAGAGAAACAAAACCATAGGAAAGAGGAAAGCCTTAGTTGCAGGCTTCAAAGCCTCAAACTGGAATTTCTGCTTTTTTTGACCATGCACATGGCTAAGTCAAGAAATACAGAATACATCAGTTACATAGTAGTGGAAACTCTTGAGAATGTCAGTTAACAAGGAGTCAGGGCTCATGTAGGCAGATGGGAAGGCCAGGGTCATATTGACAGTTACTATATTATTCTCCTCATCCAATTCATCACAAATCCTGCCAACTCTACCTTAGAAATACTTTCCACGGCTGTTATATTTTCTTTTATGATTACTACCAGTGTACTCTGTCTCGCCTGCAGTTCTCTCTCTGTGTGTGTTTGTGTGTGTGTGTGTGTGTGTGTGTGTGTGTGTGTGTAGAATAGGAAGTTGAGTTTGGATGCTTCTTCAATAGTGCTCCACGTTTTTACTTTATTCATGTTTGTGACATGGTCTCTCATTAAAACAGGGTCTCACTGACTCCAGTCCATGGGCTGACCAGCAAACACTAGAACACCTCCTTTCTCATCCTCACCAGCACTGGGATTATGGGCTCTTACTGTAGCACACAGATTTATAGATGTGTCCTGTAATACAAATTCATGTTCTCGTGCTTACGCAGCAAGGGTGTTGCCAGCTTAACCATTGCTCCAGCCTCTTAACTGTTCTGTCCACATCCTACTTGTCTCTTGCTCCTTAGACCATTCTCAAAACAGCACCAAGATTTTTCCTTTTACAAAGAAAACCTGGCATTACCGCTTGTTTGCTTAAACTCTCTGAATGGTATTCTGCTAATCTCACAGTAAAGGAAAAGTCCTCAATTCAGAGCACAAGGCCTTGTCCACTGCCTCTTTCCACAGCCTGTTAGCTGCAAGCTTCTGGGCCCCACTGTCCTAGCCTGTTTCCAGTCTCTTTTCTCCAGAAGACATGTGCTTATGTGCATTCATCTGCCTCCTCTAGAGTAGCTGCAGTTCAGCTCCACCGAATCACCAACTCAGTGTCACTTCTGACATCATTTCATTCACTTGTCCCTGCCACAGGTTATACGTTTATGGTCTCAGAAGTGCTTGTAATTTTCCATCATTGCCTGTGATTTTCCATCACAGTTTATATTGGATAATCACCAATGTCACTAATTAACAAATATCCACTTCCTACTAAAATAAAAACTTCCATCATATCAGTCGTTTTGACTGGTCATTGTAATTTCCTAAAACTTTTAGCAAACAAACAAACAAAAAAAAAGAAACAGTTATGCTCTCTTTTTAATTTTGAACACAGGGTTTCTTATACTTTAAGTGAATGACTATAATCAATGATAATGTGGACCTGAGTTCCTTGAAAGGTCATTCTAAATAAATGTAACAATGTAGCAATTATTTCTCTGCCTTACAGTTTACCAGCCAAATCCTTTTCTTTCCTTTCTCACATATGCCTTGCTCAGGAGTATGAAACCATGAAACAGGTTAGCCAGATTGATGATAAAATTATTCCTCTAGGGCTTATGTTTATTTCTTGGTCATTTCTTTGACTACTCCCTACATTTTCTGCAAAGGGAGGGTGTGTATTAAAGTCTGTAGTGTGCAAAGCAGCTGTTAGATTTGTATCTGACAAATGAAGACTCACCTGCATGTTCAACACAAATGCTGTTGCTCTCTGCTATCAAAATGGGTTCTCAAAAAAACATGCAAGCAATTACATTTAATAGTGATTTGATTTCTAATTTTGGGACAACCATTTCCCATTGTCTTACCTTCCAGCTACTTCCAACCACCCTTCTACTCTGCTTCTGTTGGTTTGGCTGGGGGTGGGAGAGATGGAGAGAGAGAGAGAGAGAGCATGCAGTATATTTTTTCCTCTCTGGCATATTTCACTTGCCGTGACATCCTCTCAGTTCCTCCTTTGTTAATGGACGTTTAGATTTTAATCATGTCTTAATAATTGTAAATGGGGATACAGAGAACACGGGACTAGAGATTCCTCTTCCAAATGGTGATTCCTCTTTCTTCAGCCACATGCTCAGAAACTGTATCAGTAGATCAAACAATAGCCACGTTCCAAGCCTGTAAGAACTCAGCATGTGTTACATTACCTGTAATGATAGTCCCACTTTCTTTTTCTCCATACCCTCCCAACACCAGTGATTTTACTTGTCCTTTGAGAACAACAATCCCCCAAGTATGGACTGATATTTCCTTTTGGTTTTGATTTGCATTCTCAGAGCCTGTGTGTGGGATCACACACTTCTTGCTGACCTGTATGTTTTACTAATAAAATGACTATGTGACTTATTCTTTCAGCTTTTAATATATTTATTTCCCTTTCACTGCAAAGTTGTGTGGACTGCTTGTTTATTTTGGATGTTAAACCCTTGTCTTTGGATGCAGGGTTTCAAAGATCTTCCACCGTTCTCCAGACTTCCCTTTCACAAAGTTGATTGGCTTGATCACTGTTCTAAAGCTTTTAAGTTTTATGTGGGCACACTCATTTATTTTTGCTTTTACTGTTGGTGCTTTGGGTATTATTGTTAAGGCCAAGTCAAGAATCATTTCTCGCAGTGTCTCATTCTAGGAGTTTCACAGTGTCCAGTTCTTATATCTAAGTCTTCAGTCCATTTTGTGTTGATTTGTAGATAGAAAATGAGGGCTGGGGTGAAATTTAGCCTCTTAAATGTAGAGAAGCAGTTTTCCCAGTGGATTTGTTGAAATAACCATTATATCTCCGTTGTGTTCTTGGAGCTCCGATCCTATGTTACCTGATCACATAGGAATGGCTTTCACTTTCATACCACGGGTATTCGTATCTATTTTATATTAATAGCATATTATTTTAATTACTGTAACTTAAAAACTACTTTAACATAGTAATTAGATTTAATTAGAAAATAAATGATAATTTATTCTTCTTTGTCAAGGCATTTATTTTGCTCTCAGGTTTTAGATGGTTCTATATATTTTTTAGAATATCTTTTGGCCTATGGGTTTCTTTAGGTAGTATGGGCAGTTGAATAAATCCACTCTTTTGTTCATTAGTGTGTCTTTTTATTTATTTGTGCAATCTTTGGGTTATTTCATCAATGGCATACACACACACACACACATAATTCACAAAGAGTGACAGTTTTACTTATTCCTTTTCCAATTTGTATGCTTTTCTCTCATTTTCCTCCCTACCTCTTATGTAGGATTCCTAAGACTGTGCTGAACAGAAGGGCCGAGAGTTGGCATCTCTGATGTACTTTCTCTTTTTTTATTATTATCATTTATCACAATTTATTCAATTTATATCCCGACTGTGGCCCCCTCCCTCATCTCCTCCCAATCCCATCCTCCCTCTTATCCCCCTATGCTTTTCTCCTAGTCCCATGAAAAGAGAGGTCCTCCTCTCCTTCCCTCTGACCCTAGCCTATCAGGTCTTATCAGGACTGGCTGCATTGTCTTCCTCTGTGACCTGGTAAGTCTCCCCCATCCCCATCAGGAGGAGGTGATCAGAGAGCCTGTCACTGAACTCATGGTAGAGAAATTCCCTATTTCCTTTACTATCAACCCCACCTGGATACTGAGCCAGGGTATTAGGACTTCTTCATGCATTGTCCTTGGTTGGGGTATCAGTCTCTGGAAAGAACTTCAGAAGTTAAACAACAACAAACCAAGTAATCCTATTAAAAATGGGGAACAGAGCTAAATGGATAATTCTCAATAGAGGAACATCAAATGGCAGAGAAACACTTAAAGAAATGGTCAGCATCCTTAGTCATCAGGGAAATGCAAATCAAAACGACCCTGAGATTTTACCTTACACTCATCAGAATGGCCAAGATCAAAAACTCAAGTGACAACACATGCTGGAGAGGATGTGGAGGAAAGGGAACCCTCCTCCATTGCTGGTGGGAATGTAAACTTGTACAACCACTTTGGAAATCAATCTGGCGCTTTCTCAGAAAATCTGATGTCTTTTTAATCTTAAAGAAAAAGCTTTTGACCTTTATCATTGGGTATGATATTACTTGAAGTCTTGTAATATATGGCCTATATCATGCTAAGATACATTGTTTCTTTGTTTTTCTTTTTTTATTTAATTATTTTTTATCAATTACACTTTATTCACTTTGTATCCTCCCATAAGCCCCTCCTCCCTCCCCTCCCCATCCTAGCCTCCTTCCCCCTTCTTTACTCATGCCCTTCCCCAAGTCCACTGATAGGGGAGGTCCTCCTCTCCTTCCTTCTGATCTTAAGTGGGAAATAGTAAGATCTGGGGCCCCACAAGGAGACCAACAGAACCAGAAAATTTGAACACAGGGGTCTTCCCAGAGAATCATACTCCAATCAAGGATGGTGCATGGAGATAACCTAGAACCCTGCACAGATGTAGCCCATGGCAGTTTAGTGTCCAAGTGGGTTACATAGTAATGGGAAGAGGGACTGCCTCTGACATAATCTGATTGGCCTGCTCTTTGATCACCTCCACCTGAGGGGAGAGCAGCCTTATCAGGCCACAGAAGATGACATGCAGCCACTCCTGATGTGATCTGATAGGCTAAGATACATTTTATATACGATTTTGAGAAGTTTTTATCTATCATGGAAAGCATTGAATTTTGTCAAAGCCTTTGTTTTCACTTAAATTATTTTAATCTGTTATTTTTTATTCTGTTAATGGGGGTACAACATTTATTTATTTATTTATTTGAATAGTTTGAACCATCTTTGAACTCCAGTGACATATCCCACTTTTTCATGGAGTATGATCCTTTTTATATATGCTTCTGAATTTGATTTTCTAGTATTTTATTGAGAACTTCTGTGTTTCTATGCTCATATAAGATGTTAGTCTGTCATTTTGTTTTCTTATAAGAGTTTATCTCTTTTTGTTCTCAACATAATGCTAATCTTACAAAATATTATTCAGTCTCTTCAAATTATTTGAGAAGTATCATTCCATCTGTAATGTTTGGAAGGATTCATCATTGAAGCCATCAGATCTTATTTTTCTTTGACAGAAGACTTTCATTACTGAATCACTGATTAAATCTCCTTATTACCATTATAGTCAGCTGTCTCTTACAGTCTTCATGATACAGTTTCAGAGATTTTGTGTTTCTACCCACTTTTCTATTCTTCTGGTCCACACAATTTTGGACACATAATTGGTGGTAACAATCATTAGAGTCTTTTATATAAGTTCGAGGAGTCTATAATGTAACATCATTACTACAATTAAAATTTGATATTTTGTATTGAAATTTTATATCAGAACATTTCAAATGTTGCCTCCAAATGAGAGTGATATGATCTACTGACTGTGATAATTATAATGTTTACATATACAAAATTATGATTTTGTACATTGTCTTAATTACTGTTCTATTTCTGTGAAGAGACACCATGACCAAGGCAGTTTATAAAGAAGTCATTTAATTAGGGGCTTGCTTACAGTTTCAGAGGCTTAGTCCTATAAATCATTGGCATCTTTGATTCTGGGGCTGCCAATCTCAGGGAGAATGGTGGCAGGCATGTGTGGTACTAAGGAAGTAGATAAAAGCTACATCCTGATCCATAGGCTGAGAGAGAACTCTGTCTACCATGGTCTTTGGAAACCTCAAAGCCCACCCCAGGGACACACTTTCTCCAGCAAGGCCACACCTAATCTAATAAGGCCACACCACCTAATCTTTTTCTTTTTTATTAAATTTTTATTTTTATATTAATTACAGTTTACTAACTTTGTATTCCTGCTGTAACACACTCCCACATTCCCTCCCAACCCCACCCTCCCTCCTCATCTCCTCCCATGCCCCTCTCTAAGTCCACTGATAGGAGAGATTCTCCTCCCCTTCCATCCGACCCTAGCCTAACAGGTCTCATCAGGACTGGCTGCATTGTCCTCCTCTGTGGCCTGGCAAGGCTGCTCCCCCTTCAGGGAGAGATGATCAAAGAGCCAGCCACTGAGTTCATGTCAGAGACAGTTCCTGTTCCTCTTACTAGAAACCCATTTGGATACTGAACTGCCAGGGGCTACAATCTGATCAGGGTTTTTAGTTATATCCATGCATGGTCCTTAGTTGGAGTATCATTCTCAGAAAAGACCCCTGGGCCCAGATTTTGGTTCTGTTGCTCTCCTTGTGGCCCTCCTGTCCCCTCGAGGTCTTTCTATCTCCCCCTTCTTTCAGAAGATTCCCTGCACTCTGCCCAAAGTTTGGTTATGAGTCTCAGCATCTGCTTTGATACCCTGCTGGGTAGAGTCTTTCAGAGGCTCTCTGTGGTAGGCTCCTGTCCTGTTCACCATTTTCTCTTTCTTCCAATGTCTATCCCATTTGTCTTTCTAAGTGAGGATTGATTATCTTACCAGGATCCTCCTTCTTGCTTAGCTTCTTTAGGTGTACAGATTTTAGTACGTTTATCCTATATTTTATTTCTAATACTCACTTACAAGTGAGTATATACTGTGTATGTCTTTTGCTTATGGGATACCTCACTCAGGACGATCTTTTCTAGATCCCAACATTTGCCTGTAAATTTCATAATTTCCTTGATTTTAATTGCTGAGTAGTATTCCATTGTATAAATGGATACAATTTTTATATCCATTTCTCCGTTGAGGGACATCTGGGTTGTTTCCAGGTTCTGGCTATTACAAATAAAGTTGCTACAAACATGGTTGAACAAATGTCCTTGTTGTGTACTTGAGCATATTTTGTATATATACCTAGGAGTGGTATAGCTGGATCTTGAGGAAACACTATTCCTAATTGTCTGAGAAAGTTCCAGATTGATTTCCAAAGTGGTTGTACAAGTTTATATTTCCACCAGCAATTGAGGGGGCTTCACCTTTCTCCACATCCTCTCTAGCATGTGTTGTTACTTGAGTTTTTGATCTTGGCCATTCTGATGTGTAAGGTTTCAATAGTACCACTCCCTGATGACCACCCATTCAGGTCGATGTAACTATGGGGCCATTCTTATTCAAACCACCACAAATTGTACACAATTTTGGAAATTGTCTCAATAACGCTAAAGATTGAACTATTATTTAATAAGGTCAAATGTTAAATTTTCAAAGTTAACTTGGAACATTTCTGTGTGTTCATCTGATGAGCTCTTATAAATATATCTTTCTATAAATGTCTCTCATTACAATCATGAATCTCTTTCCCAGATTTCAAGATTATGTTTAATGCATATGTTCTCAGATAGCTGCAGAAGGAACATGCCTGCAGAATGGGGAAAGAGCTTGCCCTCTCAGCTGGACTGACCTGACTTGAACCCATGATTTAAACTGTAATGATAGAGGTTTTATACCATGGGTAATTTTTAAGTAGGCCACAAAGATGTGCAGCTGCTTGCAGTCATAATGTGAGGTGAATCCCAGTATTGATACTCTCAGTTCTAAAAGGACTATGTAGGCTAACAACAAATTAGAAGAAATCAGTCTGACAAACAACCAGAAGAAAGTGAAATAAAGAATATAGTCAGAGGATCAGTGCCTTCATCATCAAGAAAGGCAAGAAGAGAAAGCATGAAGGAACAAGGATGGCAACTCTGTTCCCTGAGGCTGCTCAACTCGGGCCAAGGTCTAGTACAACCCGTATGAACAGTTCTGAAAGAATTTCCTAAATTTGTGTAATAATTTCTGTTACTTTTATAATGAGCTCTAATCTCTACAAAACATAAATACATAAGTTCAACCAAACAGCATTTTTTTTTTCAAGAATATTGAAGAGTTCAAAAAAACATGTGCAAGGCCAAAGCGATGCTGTTTCTACAGAATTTAACTAGAAAGTCTATGTCCCTTCTTCATTCCTAGGTTGGCCTACTATTAATCTGATCTCACCTGGCCTTTCTAAGGGATTATAGCCCTAAGAGAGAATCATATATTCTGATGATAGAAGAAAACTGCCAAAAAAACGTGTTTTTATCCCAGCTATGATCAGGAAAACTTGTGAAACTGATACACACAGAAATCAAAATCCAGACTCTGTCTGTTAGAGAAATGAAACAGCTAGATTGACAGCCACAGATAATTATTAAACATTGCTTCAGATAAAGTGCAGTACCTCTGATATCAGCCTGCTGACCCTTCTCTTCAAGAAAGAATAACTGTGGCCCATATCAGTGAAATGTTGCTATGTGACAAACAATTCATACTCAATGAATTCATGTGGTAAGAATAGTTATTGCAGGGGCTGGAGAGATGGCTCAGTGGTTAAGAGCACTGTCTGCTCTTCGAATGGTCATGAGTTCAATTCCCAGCAACCACATGGTAACTCACAACCATCTATAATGTGAACTGATTCCTTCTTCTGGCAGATGTAAATGCAGATAGAACACTCATATACATAAAATAAATAAATCTTTAAAAAAATAGTTATTGCAGTCTGTGCTTCCATTGGGCAACTGTTGTAGTCTTGATCGATCTACAGGTTTGTTTGAGTTTTGCTCTCATGAACAGTCTCTCTTATATGTGCGCTGTTAGGATGGGTTGCTGCCAGCGAATAAACTGAGATGGGAGCTATGATTCTCCTCCTCTACCAGGGAACCAGTGGGACCTAAGAGAGAAGAAGAAGAAGAAGTGTTGATGATGTTTCTCAAAAGTCACAACTTGAATGTGACACATCCACTGAATCCAATTAGTTACAGCTCATCACAAAGCAAATATAGTTAAAAGCTTGAGGGAATCCCATCATTTCTGGATGGAAGGAGCTATTTTCGCATGATATAATGTGGCTGAGTGATGTTGTGTAGCCATTTCTTTTGAGATTATACACGTCCATCTTGGAAAAGAAGCTCCATAAGATACAGGACATTAAGGGGGTGGGTAGATCAATAGGATTCTCTAAAGTGGGGTGAAATAGTCTACCCTGCAGAGAAACTCATTGAGACCAGAAAGTAGGCAATTCAGAGTCTTTAGGAAGTTATTGAAACTAACCAGCTTTACTAGGCTCCTCTCTCCCCGAGCATCAGACCAGCTGAACTGCCTAGATGAAGGAAAGACCATCTAAACAGTCGGGAAGAGACAGAGACAAACTGAGCTGCATGGAAGAAGCTCAGACCAACTGAGTTACCCGAGAAGGACACTCTCCAACTTATAGAACTGTTTATAGGATGTGCAGTGAACCTCTGAAAGGTTTTCAGCTTCCACAAGCTGTTACCCCTGTTAGGGTGAGTTTTTGATAATGCAGCTGACTTTAAGTCATTTCTGCAACTATTTACCAGTATTGCTGCATGTAGCCCCAGTAAAACACATTGGATTACCAAGAAGGACTTTGGTAGTACCCTTACAGATACCAGACCCGGTTTCCCATCTAGGATGAGCATACAGACATTTGTTCAAGTCTCCCCCCAAGTGTACCACCATATAACACATGAATGGTTGCATTATTACAGCAATACTAGAGGATATGACAGCTAAGAAAAGTCAAAAGTAAAAAAGTAACAGACTCTTTGATGTTGCTTAAGTATCTTATCCTACTATTCATCTTTGGATCCCTTTGACATATTGCAAACACAGGACATCCTCCTTGGTTCCCCTCGATAGAGCACCCAAGAGTGCTAATGGCAAATGCTGGCTCCAGTTACCTTTTTGTTCCAGGCCTCTGTGGTCAGTGCACATCAGTGAGCACTGCCTGATGACTGTCAGTAGCTGCCAGGTGGTTTAGATGGAAAAAGAAAGCAAACCTATAAATACTCTCAAGGTCAGCCTAAATGGCTGTCGCCTCCTTTGGGATGAATTCACCTTGAGGTAATGCAAATTATGAAGATTCGATCCTGCTTTCAGATGCAATTCCTGGGAGTTATTACTTTGTCTAAGATGTAGCTTTTTAAAGGCAAAACTGGATCTAAACCAAATGAGTGCTAGCTCCAGCTCCTGTATGATGTGGCATAAACAAAAGTGTGACAAAATCCCTCAAAAAAAAAAAAAAAAAAAAGCAGTTACATGGCAGCTTTCTCTTTAGTAGAAAGGGTTATAGTTATCATTCCTGGTCTGGTGATAACATTGTTACTATAGCAATACTTGATAATTCCTGTCACCCAAGCCACATAATTATAATTGTAATTATATCATAAGCAACATACTGTAGAACCCTTTTCTTTCAAAGGGAGTTTCAAGTTTAGTGGCCCAGAGAATCATCCATCTAGAAGCCTTGAGAATTTTGAGACTGAGCTCCACATCAGTGAGCCTAACTAAACTCAAGCTAAACCGGGACTTAAGAATTGAGGATTCTCTTTGAAGGCCTCAGTTAACTTTAATATATGCCTTAGGTTAAGGACTTAATTGGATGCTTGGGAAATTCTTAGCAACCAATGTATTGTTTTAAGCATTTGATCTGTGTGGCACATTTTGTCCAGTATAGTGGTTAAAAGGAAGTGCACTTTGGTGCCAGAGAAAAAGTAAATTGGCCTGGAATTGAAATCACCTCCAAGTTAAGACACCATAAAGAAAAATCTAGTATAAAAATCTAGTATATGATTAATCCTGAGCTAGGTTAATTAAGATTACATTTTCCTTGGCCTCCTGAAAGTCTCAAGTTCAGCTATCCTGTTCTCTGCCCCCCCCCCTGCCTCCTATCTGTCTAGATCACTTCTTCTAATAGTGTAATCTCACTTCCGCTTTGATGGGACTTCCAATGCAGATACCTGCTCTCTTCTTGCCTTATCTGGCTCAGATTCTATTTTTTTACTTTGGTGGCACCTTTGTATTACCACTGCGAAGATCATTTTGTAATGTATTCATTGGATTTCTGATGAAATAATGATGTGTAACATGATTCTAGTCTCTGTGGCTGACGAGAAGAGGAGCTATTTCTGAATCATGCATTACAGCTTTACCAGCTTCCTTTATTGTGAAACAGGCAGTTGTCTGAGAAGACTACATTCATGCACTTGGTTGAAGACACACAGAACCAGACAAAGCATGTAGGCATACTTAAAGGCTACCTTTAAGACGACTGTTCTAATTCTGTGGGTCAGAGCAAACCATATCACGGGGTCTAAAGTCAGTGAAACAGTATTCCACCGCAGGTGTTCAGTCATGTTTCAAAGGGTCTAGAGCTGTAGTCCTGTTTGTAGAAACAATGGAGACTGGAAGAATACAGTATTATTTTGTGCCATTATGATTTTGTTATTTCTCTTATTGCATCATAATTAACAAACAAAATTCCAAGTCCTGTTATCTTGTTTGTACCTGTTTCTAAATAGCTGTACACTAAGAAAGAAAAATGAGAGTGATCCCATTTTATATTCATAACACCTCACCTCAGCTATAGCCTCAGTGAGACCCAAGGGTTCTATAATTACCTATTTAATTTCTTTCTGCTTCCTCCTTCTTCTTTTCTTTCTTCTCTTTATTGTCTTGAAAAACAGTTTCACACTTCCTAATTTTCATCAGCACAGTACTACATGGTCACTTCATGCTTCTCTTAGAGTGACTTCTTACCTGAGGAAAAAGAAAAAAAGAAAGCCTTGATCTTCCATTGTATCCAAGTCACCTGCCGTTCTGCACAGTGCTCATGTACTCTGCCTCCCTGTTTTCATTCTCTGTGCTCAAGGTAGCACTGGACTTCATCATCAGTTGGCCACTCAAGGAATGAACTCTGCCAGGTGTTTGTCTCCATCCTGTATCTCAGCCTCTCCCTTTTCAGGACCATCTGTAGCACTATATGAAATATTCTCTTACTGAATATATTTCACCATCACCAAATCTCCCTTTAACACCATTTCCATCCACCCTGCACTACCATTTTTCCTAACATTTCTAGAATAAGTCTCTAAAACCTTCAACCTTTTCATCCTCTTGCTTTCTTGTTTGGACATTGAACTTTGTCAGCCCAGCTAAAATCACCCTCATCAACATTATGCATGGCCTATAAGATGATAAACACAAGCAACACTGAGTTCTCATCCTTAAACTTATTGTGTCTATTTAAACTGCAGGACCTCTGCTGTGTCACTTTGATATCTGCACATTTGGATGCCATTGAATTCAGGGGAAACCCTCTTTCCTCTGGTGGGCTTTTAATTTATGAATAAGGGTACCAGACATGGCCACATAAAACTTCCCTTGGACCATTGGTTTTCAGGTTCTTTTCTCACAAATTCCAAGAATAAAATTCATGGAACAGAGAGGGATGAATTTTAGAAAAAAACACTGAAGTTTTATTTTAGAAAACTTCAGAGGAAGAAGGAAGATGGGTGTATTGTTAGCAGGAGTGGGTTTCAGGAAATGGTGTACACAGTGTCTGTGAAGCTTCTACAGGCCTAACGGCAAACTCTGAACTGAAATACAGGAGGTGGTCAGGGAAGTTTGCACAACAGTGAGACACCCAGAAGCCTCTTCTCCGTTTTGGTGATCTTATCACCTAGAGCTTCCAGGAGGGGTGCTTATTTAGGAGAAGAAATAACAAAGCACAATTCGGCTATGTCTGTATTTCTGGCTTCCAGCAAGGACATTCTCCAAAACCGCTGCTTTAGGATCCTTGCCCTACTTAGCCCCGTCTATCCCGTGTTCTCACCATGTTTATTTATTTACTTACTTACTTACTTACTTATATTTTAAGATGGCTCTGCCACATTGTACTTACTATATTGTAATCTCAATTCAGTGCTCAAGATTCCCAAGTTGTCTGTTAGATAATACAATTTTAAGCCCTGGTTATCTGAAGCAGTTTGCGTTCTGAGGACAAATCGCATTGGCATCACTTCGGGAGATGGTTAAAACTCACAGACCTGGTACAACACAATCTGCATTTTAACAAGATCCTCAGGTGATGTTTATGTACTCTCACACTGTGCTAATGTTGCTGCCAGCAGAGCCCACTGAGTAGCTCTCTAACTGCTCTGCACAGAAGAAATCAGTCTTCAGTGAGATCTGCATTATCTAACACCAGTTCATAAGCATTTCAACTCTTTTCAACTGAACTCTCACCCCACATGTCAGAATCCAATCTTGTTACTTACCCTTAATTGTTCCATTGATGTTGGCCTGCCTCAGGCTGAGAGCTCCAGTTTGGGATTACTCCAAATATAAGGTCACTGGCTCAGTTTAATGACAAGTCTCTTACTGACTGTAAACTACTTGGGTTGACAGTTCTGAAAAGGATCCAGCTCTGCTTATGCGGAGTTGTGTCCCTACTAGCAGGATGAGTGCACACAATATCCATGGTATGGCCAACAAACTTTGACAAACTGGGGCAGTGGAGGGTCAGAGAGTTTTCAAGTTCAAGGAGGAAACATGTGCTGGTCTTTTGAACAGTTCCTCACATTCCATTCTTCCTCATGAAACAGAAGGATGGAAAATAGAGAGCAGAGGTACAGCATACCTCACCTCATGTTTACTTTTTATTTATATTTTAGTTAGTTTTGGAATAAACTGCAATGTATTCTCTCAAAGGCATTAATTATTCATTATAAAACATTATAAATATATTAAGAATACATTTCAGGCTTACCTGAAATCAATCATCTTTCTTAAAATGCTCAGCTAAGCCCTTTCCTAATACATGTAGTGAAGAGCAAACAAACAAAATGTGGTTCCTAATTATGGAGGGAAAGGTTCCTTTTCTATTTGTGTGTTTTAAAGCCAGTTTCTCTATCACCAGGACCTCTGTATCCTTTTGCCACCTGAGCAATAAAGATTGTTTAACTTATATTAAATATTATAATTTTAATTAAAAACATTTATTTCTACTTTGCCTATATAATTGGTATTGGTATACAAAAATAAAAATATACCATGATTATTGGAAATATATTTACTCCTCATCAAGGCACAGAAAGCTTTCTTTACACAGTAGACTTTATGGAAGGGGATGAAACTACTGAAATGCATGAGACATGTGTCCTGCCTTCCAGGATTGTGTCACATACAAAGAGCACTAGTAGATAGAGCCAAGGCACATGGGAGAAAATTAGGAGTATATAAGAAGATTTTTAAAGATCTATGCAATGGAGTGAAAGAAAAGAAAGACAATTTCAGGAAATGGTCAAAAGAACACTGATTTTACAGGGAATTCTGTAGAAAGGGAAGAATTTATTTTTAAGGCATAATAAAAAAGACAAAATAAAATATTAATCCATTTCTATGCTGGGAATAATTCCATTCACATTATTCTATTGGGACAATGGTGAGGTCAGTAGAACCAGTAAGAACCAAAGAAGAGAAAAAGAAGTTAAGTGATAGGACTATCTCTTGTCCATTGAAACAGTGGAGGAATGAATAAGATATATTTACTAATTTTATTATATACATATATATTCCTTTTATTGAAAATGATATTTTTCTCACATAACATACCTTTATTATGGGTTTTGCTCCCTCTACCCCTCCCAGATCCTTCCCCTCCCCCCTCCCATCTACATACACTCGCTTTCTATCCTACACTAGAATAGAACAGGATAATAATAAAATATAACAAAAAATGTAAAAAGATAAAATAGCAACCACCATGTCAACACTGGACAAGGCAAACCAACAGAAAGGAAGTAGCCCAAGAGAGGCACAAAGCTCAGAGCCCTACTAGCTGCCACACA
The DNA here is from genome assembly GCF_030254825.1 of Meriones unguiculatus. NCBI lineage: Eukaryota > Metazoa > Chordata > Mammalia > Rodentia > Muridae > Meriones > Meriones unguiculatus. The sequence goes on along the minus strand of NC_083352.1, from coordinate 139,426,065 downwards.
GGAATCCCTTCAAAACTAAGCTGAAACCATAATTTATGTGCGGAGGACGTGGCACATGCCCGTGCAGACCCCGTTCCTGCTTCTTCAGTCTGAGTGCTCACAGGAGCTTTGCTCATGTTGAGTTAGAAGGCCTTGTTTCCTTGTGCATCCATTGCCTCTGGTTCTTACATTGTTTTCCTCCTCCTTTTCAGTGGGGTTCGCTGAGCTATGAGGGGAGAGATCTGATGGAGACATCACATTTAGGGCCACGTGTTCCAATGTCGTTCACTCTCTGAATAATGTGTGTCTGAGGGTCTCTGTACTTGTTCCCATCTGCTACAAGAGGAAGCTTCTCTGACGATGGCTGAGCAAGGCACTGATCTGAGTATAGAAGAATGTCATTTTATCACTTTGTTTTGTTGTTGATGATGTGTTATTTTAGACAAGGAGCATTTGGTTTTACCCCAGGTCCCTGGGCTCTTGAGTCTGAGATATGGGTTCCATCTTGTGGAGTAGGCCTTGAATCAAATCCGATATTGTTTGGTTACTCCACAAGCTTTGTCCTTCATTGCTCTAGTATATCCTGCAGGCAGAGTAGTATTGGTGTGTCTGTGTGTGTATCTGTGTATGCACATGTGTGTGTGTGAGTGTGTGTGTGCCATAGTTCATGTGTAGAGGTCAGAAGACAGCTTTCAGGAGTCATTTCTGTCCTTCCCAATGTGGATTCTGGGCACTGAACTAAGGTCATAACAACGAGCTACCAACACTCTTTTCTGCTGAGTCATCTCACCAACCCAGTAATTTTGTTTGCAATGATATATTCTCCTAGTACTGATCTGATCAGCTATTCTTTTAATTCTGAACAATGACAAAAAATGGATCCCTTGTACAGGTTTTCATTTGCTCTGTGGCATTTTCCTCATCTTTGTGGATCATTCTTTGTCTGGACATTTTTCTTCTCCCTTACTGTCGTGCAAAACTTTTAAAACACCTTTGTGCATCTCTGCTTCTCTTCCACACTTTAGCTTCTATGTAGTGTGTGAATGCTCTTTATGACTTTGGGAGTTCGCATTTTCCATTCTATTCAACAAATCAGCCCTAATAAATTTAATCAACAGGAAGAGACTATAGGTTTAACATACACTAGGAAAATAGTTATTGTTAGCTGGGTTTTGTTTTTTTGTTTTCTGTTTTTTGTTGGAGGGGTTATTTTGTTTTGTTTTTTTACTACTATGTTGGTTATTCTTTCTCCACATCCTTTATTCCCAAACCCCTGGCTTATTCCCTAACACTAGACAAGAGAAAAACAAGGGTATAAGGGAGAAAGGAAATAGGAATATCTCTGACTCTAATGTATTTCCTTTTGCTTCCTCTTCGAGCATGACTGCTAACAAACCACAACTAACCTCCCTAAATGATCAAGAACCACCCACCCCACTTCTTGGGGTGCATTTATGAACTCTATAAAAAGTTTCCAATTCCAAACATCACACAGCCATAGAAATTATCAGCATCTGACAAAACCATGCTTCTGGTAGAGCATGAGGCAAATCATAGTCAGCTGCTTCAGACAGCCCAAAGCAGCCCTTCATCCCTACATCTGGGATTAAAATGAAAGCATATTCTTATAATATTTCTGTGATTTTTTTAAAGAAACCAAAATTTTATAAACCTCACTACATTTATAGCTTAAGAGCATTGCAAAATTATTTTTCATTTATCTTTAATAAATTTCCAAAAACTAAAGCAGGATAAAGGACCTATTTGTCAAGAAGAATGCAAAGGCACAATTTATCAACACAGGTACTGTGTCTTTACTGAGGAAACATGCCACTTTATAGAAGCAGCTATAATATACAAAAAGAGTCTGTACAATGGCACTGACATATTAATTGAAGAATTCTCTCAAAATCTGCATCTTTTGGGAGAAACTAAGTTTTGACTAATAAAGAACTCACGTCATCTCTCATTCTGTACTTTCTGTGGTTGTGACTCATGACCCAGATAACACAAGAATCTTATTTTTTGGATAGGAAAAAAATCTAATGCTTAAAAAATTATTTAAAAATTTATTTTTTTCTCCCAATTTTTCGAATGTATTCATCTTTTTCTTCTTATAACATTGGACATTATATTTGGCAGATGGTACTGAAAAACGAAAGCACACGCAGGCAGCTGTCCATTCTTCCCTTAGCATTCCTATTAATGATTAAGCATTTCCCTGCAGCAGAGAAGGAGTCTGAAGTCGGCCTATAATTGACGGTGTAAACATTTTTAATAAAAGAAGAATCTAAGTGGAAAGAAAAATGCCCTCAAGAAGCACATTGCATTTATGGTTTCAGAGGGGGCCATCTCCCCCTCCCCCACCCCTCTTCTCAGAAGAGAGGGGACTGAGGCCACATACAAGGAACAAACTGCTCTTTTCGAGCTGATTGTTTCCACGTGGGGCTCAGCACAATAGATCCTCACAGTTTGTGTTTTCCTGGCAACAAAACACAGTCATCTTTATCAGTTTATTTTGTTTGTCCATTTGTAGCTATCTTATACTGCATTCCTAGGGAAACCTGAATCATTGCCTGTAATGGCTGAAGCAGTCCTCTTCCTACCACCAATTCTGACAGACTGTTGTTTCAACCTCAGTTACTTTCTTAAAGTATATAAGGGAGAGAAAAGGAAGCCTCATATCTGTGTAAGTACTGGCAAGTTTAGTAATGTTTTCAAGGTCACATTCACGGTTTTCTCTAAGATACGGATTGAAGGCTTTTTGCATTTATAAAATGCTGCATCCACAAAAAGAAACAGTGTCAGAAAGGAAACTACCTTATTTGTCTAAAACCTTGATTAGTTTGAAATGTCTGCCGTCGGCAGTTTGAAAGATGTTACCAATAAATGAAAAGTTCCAGGCTCTACTCTGAAACTTGCCTGCAGCCCAGAACTTTTAATATTTATAGGGCATGACCTCCAACTGTCAATGATAGCTTATTTTCCACAAAGCTATTCTGGGGCAAATGTCAGTTGCTGGAGGAGCCAAGAACACATTAGGCTTTGGATTCAATATTGTGCTTGCAATAGAAGAGTTTTACCTGCATGGAAACAGCCATCACTTTAACCAACAAAGGACCACTTGGGCTTTGTCAGGAAGTGGTGATGATACCAAGGCTTTATAACCTTCCAACTATTAGAACTTTTCCATTGAAAAGAACAGTCCCATCACTTTTTAAAGTGCCATTTTAGGAATATTAAAGACCAAACATCATGATTTTATATAAATAGTTGGGAAAATAAAACTATAAGGGGAAAATGTTGATGAATATTTCCCACTTCCTCAGTAATAGAACTTCTTTAAGATAGAAAATTGTTCATCTTTGAAGGAAATAGCCTGATTTTAAAACATGACAAAAGTCCTGTAAAGGAGATAGAGATTTTTGTTAAACCAAATACAAAATGTCAGGGCCTACAATGATCTTCACAGGATAGACCCAGAAATCATTATAATCCCCAGAGTCCTTACTCTTAGTACGCCATGGATATTTTGAGCTAATTCTCCCCAGTGTATGCTTTTAATAATACACGTGTGTGTTTGCATATTTTATGAAAGTGATGAAGGTCATTTTAATATAATTCAGTGGTTCTCAGCCTTCCTAATACTGTGAACTTTCAGCACAGTTCCTCACATTGTCGTCACCCCAACCATAAAGCTATTTCATTGCTACTTCATTTCTGAGTTTTCTACTCTTAAAAATTGAATGTAAATATCTGATATGCAGGATACCTGGTATGTGAAAAGGTCACAAGGTTTGAGAACCACTGATATAGTTCCTTCCTTAGCAAGCTTACACTAAACTGCTGAGCAAGGGCACTCTAAATAAGCAGGTAGCAATTCAGTCCCATATGGACAGTGGATTTTGCTCTTCCCTCCAGAGAGAGTAGGGCTACAGTTAAAGTGTTGTCTCCCCAAAAGTGCCAGTTAGAATCTTGTCCCCAGTGCAGCAGAAGAAGTAAGGCACGCAGGAGGTGATAGAATTGTACAGTTCCCTCTTCAGGAGCAGATTAAAGCTGATTATGAAAGGGCATGATGTAATAGAAGTTTTGGTGTCTTTAAAAACTCGTTATGTTATGTAAATATGTTTCTGCTTTAATCTCAAGTGTGGGATTTTACTTGGCCTATAGTTTGTCTGAAGCTGTTAATCTTCTCATGTGGGATGTGGCTTTTGCCAGCTGGTAATGGCCTGCCTTGTGCCTTGTGTGGCACAGAGAGGGGTGTGGTCTCGACTCTGAGGATATAAACATGAGAGCCCAGAGAAAGAGGTGTGGCTTTCGGTGTTGGCAAATGGCATGTAGCAGTTTGGAGAGGCCAGACACAGATGGTGTGGCAGCTTAGCATAGACAGAGAGAAGCGCTTTGGGGTGCAGTGGCTTGGAGAAGACTGCTGGCTGTGTTCGCTGTTGGTGGGGATTGGTACATTCCCTACAAACACAGTTGACACTGAACAGCCAGGAGAAGTCAAGGGGTCCACACTCCCTCCCCCCATGAATCTTCTCTCTCCTCCGTAGGGCTGGGAGCTTGGAGGGAGGCAGAGGCCTAAATACCTGAAATACAGTTTTACAAACAAGCACTACAGCATGAAGCTGCAGTTCAGCTCTTATTCACGTGAAGCTGCAGTTCAGCTCGTATTCACACACTGTCTTAATCTCTGCCTTCCAGCATGAGATGAAAGAGAAGGAAGATAGAGGAGGTCAACTTTGGATTTTTCCATGTCTAGAATGCTGAGAAATCTAGTTATTTTCTTAGTAAATTATACACTCTTTGCCACACTGTTATAGCAAAATAAGTTATTTTGCCAGTCATTGAAGCACACTCTATTATTCAATCCTTATCATTTTGATCAAACAACAAACATTGGCATAAAATGGAAATTTCATTCAACAAATGCTTATTAAGTGCCTATTCCTGCTCATCTGCTTTAGGCATACATGACATACCAATGCTCACAGAGGTTCAGGGATCTCTAAATTCATTAGGTTATCTTCTGGTAAGGGAGAGGGGATAATAAGTGAATAAATAAATAGGTCATAATGAAAATCAATTGTTAGTTGGGGTTGGAAAGAAATTTTAAAAGGTGATATTTGAAGAAAAACTACTAAGAAAGCAAAGAGACAGCCAAGCAAATAACTTAAAAAGTAGTGGTAGGAGAAGGATGTCACGTGGTTATGGTCAATGTGTTTGAGGAGCCAAGAGTTCCCTGAGCTGGAGCTAAAGGGATGGAGAGAGGGAAAGAGGAAGGGATAGAAGGAGGAAGAGAGGAAGGGAGAGAGAAAGGGAGAAAAGGAGGAAGGGAGAGAGGGAAAGAGAGAGGAAGGGAGAGAAGGAGGGAGAGAGGGAAGGAGGGAGAGAGGGAAGGAGGGAGGGAGGGAGGAAGGAAGGGGAGGAGAAAGGGAGGGAGGGAAGGAGGGAAGGAGAGAGGGAGAGAGGGAGAGAGGGAGAGAGGGAGAGAGGGAGAGAGGGAGAGAGGGAGAGAGGGAGAGAGGGAGAGAGGGAGAGAGGGAATGGCTTCAGAAAAGCAATGGAAGGAGAATGAAACATCTTATAGAAGGTTTGCCTGCCATGTTCTAACTTTCTTTGTCTTGCTTACACTTTTAAAGATTTCCTTATTTGAGCTGTGTCAGGAGAGGTGAATAGAGCAGCTACTAGGCTTTGCCAACAATTCAGACAAGAGGAAAGGGCCGAGACCTGAGTGATAACAGAACAGGTTGAGGAAAGAGGTCAGATTCTGGCTATATTTTGAATGTTGGAAAATAGAGCTCATCCCCAATGGCTTGGAAGTAGGCACAGAAACATCCAAATCAAGCTTGCCTGGGTGGCTGGAGAGAAGCTGCTGCTGTTAATTGAGATGGAACTAGCTGTGCAAAGGGCAGCTCTGAAGAGAAAACTGTTGTTAGATCACAGCTACCCGGAGTCTGAGCTGCCCTAGATATCCAAGCTGAGATTGTGACAATCTGGAAACAGAAGCTCAGTCTAACCCGCGGCCGTGAGCACAGTGTGCACAATGAAATGCAGACACAGGAGCATTTTCAGTATCTCAGTTAGGAACTATTATACATAGATCAGGAAGTGTAGAGAGGCTGAGATTTTCTTGGCATCTCTTTCGGGTCTGAACTGGGCTAGCTCTTGATGATTTGCTGTCTGTAGGCTTTCGTGTACCCACTAATGAGATGGGATATCTGGCTTTGAGGTCGGTCGCACCAAGCAGGGAGAATGGAGAATGAGATGGAGAATATGCGGGGGCAATTTACTGAGAAAAAAGGATCAGGCCATGAAGATGCTGGAAGAGTGGTAGTTTGAGCCAGCTACCTGCAGCTGGGGTGACAGTTAGTCCCGCCTGGAGACAAAGAACCCCGTAGCATTGCATATGTGAAGAACAAAATAAATGCTACCCAGATTCCCTGTGAAGTTTAGGGAGGAAGAGTGACTCACATCACAGCTCTCTCTTGGCCATTTCTGACCTATCATCATTAACAATTCTCACACTTAATGAGTGTGTGCTTCCCCTCTCTGTGTGTGTGGGTAAGACCCACATGTGTAAGCTAGTGTACAAACGTGCAGAAGTCAGAGAAAGACTTGGAATGCCTTCACTATCCATGTGACGCTTAAATTCCATTTCTTTTTTTTTTTTGTTTTGGTTTTTGTTTTTTTCCATTTCTTTATTATGTGAAAAGGGGCCACTTGCAGGTGGAGCTTAGACAACTTGCAGGACTTCTGTCTCCCCATCGTGGATCCCAGTGGGGGATCGAACTCACTTCTTCAGGCTTGGCAGCAAGAGCCTTTGCCTAGTGGGGATCTCACCGGCCCTCTCTGCCTTGGTCTTAAAACAGGTTCTCTTTCTACATTCTAATCTCATCTTTTCAGCTAGGCTGGATAGCCTGTGAATTCCTAAGGTCTGCCTGTGTCCATCCCTGGGATTACAGGAATCCATGTAGGCCCAGCTTTTAAGGGGTGCTAAGGAGTCATATTCAGGTCTGTGTAGAGAGAGACAGAGTTTCTGGTCACTGCGAGGACCTATAAAATGAGGAACATCTAACACTGGTGAGGGACAAGATCACCTGCTGCAGGCGTCGGAATGGTGGCAAGCCACAAAGCCTCCTGACTCTCCTCCTAGGGATTCCCTCTTTACTTAATGCAGTTCGTTCGTTCAAATTGCCAGCAGCCCAGACCCAGTTCTCCAGCTCTGCAAAGTTTTGTATCTTGCATTGAACCTTCTGTGTGCATTACAATCACCTGTGCCCAGCTCCATTAACATCTATCTCACCACCTGTCAAGGGTCTCTTTCTATCTGCATTAGCTTTTTGCTCTTGCCTTCAGGGCCTTCTTGAATCTTGAAGTCTTTTACCCCTTTTATTCTCATCTGTAATGTGTGTTTGTGTATCTTTGTGTTACAGTTGTGTAGTCTGAGAATTGATATTATGCTGAAAGACCAGGGTGTGATAATGGTCACATACCTAACAAGCAAAGTCTACAATATTTGCTGATTTTTCAAACATGGCTCCTACTTTATTGTTATTCAATAGATTTGACATTATCATAAGACAAAAAGGTGTCCATCTCCATTTGTGACATGATACATTCATGACAGATGATCCCTCACAACTGTGGGCTCTCTTATTATGAGACTGAGAACACTCCACTAGTTCAGGAAAGCATTCATTACTTGCTTGGTATGTGTAGAGAGCCACACACACACAATTTGTCTCAGAATATTACGCACTGCTCGTGTTGTGAGAGGAAAGGAGTGAATGACATTGTTTTCTCTAGCTACAGAATAACAATTCAGCATTATTCTGAATGAATAAAAATCTTAACAAAATACTTAGTATGTAATAGGAGCTGTTCAGGTGATCTGCTGAATAATGGTTATGAAATGCGATATGAAATGTTATAGGTAAGGAGACCTGAACAGAGTAAGAGGAAACAGCACTGCACAGAATAAATATCAGACTAATTGTTGTGTTTCATATCTAGCCCTGGGGGGACATGTGGAGTGACCACTCACAGATGCAGAGCTTGAAGCTCACCCAAATCCATACACTCACAAACACATCTCTATGCTTGGGTAGAAATGTTCCACAGAGTGAAAATACATGTTGGGTTTCTCGATCGCCTCATTATCATGGCCTCTCATGAAGTTTTGAGGAGTCATTGGCTATCGTCATCACATATAGACCAGCTGTGAATTAACATACCTTTTTGAGAACTTTGGAGATTTCTAATTATCCTTTTGGATGAGGGAAGGACCCTGGAGAAAGGACTGCAGGACAGACAAACCAACGCTGTCCATGAAGGGGAGGGCATTGTGCTAACGGCTTTTTAATAATGAACAGTAAGCGATTATAGGTCTCTTCCTTTCACTCATGTACTCTAAAAATTTTGAAAGTTGAGATGGTATAAGACTCTATGACAGCTACCTGTCTCTTCTTAAGTAAAAATATAAAAGATATGGATATGAAACATACTGATAGCTTCCAAAGGTGATGGACAATGTAAAGAGACAGATGTCTAGAAAGCAAGTAATGTCAGTTTTAAACACACTCCCCTCTTATTTGAGTGTCCAATATAGACCTTTTGAAAGAGTCTTATTGTCACAGCGTCATCATTCTGATTACCTAGCCAGACTTTGAGTTAGGATACCTGATTAAGGACTTTAAGTCAGCAGGAACCACCGATTATATGGGTATAGGAGAGAACATCAAAATGCAGGAGCCATTAACAAATGCAAAGGAAAAGTGAAGAGTCTGGAAGGCTAATCCGAACAAATATCCATTCTAAATACCTCCTTGATGCTAGAAAATAAAGAATTTACCAACCTTTCTTCAAAATGATTTGGACTGGCAGCAGACAAATATTCACTGCAAATGTACAAATATGGTCTATCAATCACAAAAGCATTCCAGTTCTCCACCCTTTGTGAACTGTGTTCTTTCAAGTAGCCTTTTTTAAATTTAAATTTTATTTTATTTTTAATTACACTTTTTTTACTTTGTATCCCCCCTGTAGATCCCTCCCTCCTCCCCTCCCAATCCCTCCTTTCCTCCCCCTTCTCCACACATGCCCCTCCCCAAGTCCACTGTTAGGGGAGGGTTTATTTTTCTTCCTTCTGGTCCTAGTCTATCAGATCTCATCAGGACTGGCTGCGTTGTCTTCTTCTGTGGCCTGGTAAGGCTGTTCCACACTCAGGGGGAGGTGATCAAAGAGCAGGCCAATCATTTCAGGTCAGAAGCAGTCCCTGTTCCCATTACTATGGAACCCACTTGGACACTGAACTTCCATGGGCTACATCTGTGCAGGGGTTCTAGGTTATCTCCATGCCTGGTATTTGGTTGGAGTATGAGTATCAGGAAAGGCCCCTGTGTTCAAATTTTTTTGTTCTGTTGCTCTCCTTGTGGAACAACTGTCCTCTCCAGATCCTACTATTTCCCACTTCTTTCATAAGTTTCCTTGCATTCTGCCCAAAGTTTGGCCATAAGTCTCAACATCTGCTTTGATTGTCTGCAGGGCAGAGCCATTCAGAGGCAGCAAATCAAGTAAACCAATTAAAAAATGGGGAACAGAGCTAAACAGAGAATTCTCTGTAGAGGAATATCGAATGGCAGAGAAACACTTAAAGAAATGCTCAACGTCGTTAGTCATTAGGGAAATGTAAATCAAAATGACCCTGAGATTTCACCTTAGATCCATCAGAATGGCAAAGATCAAAAACTCAAGTGACAACACATGCTGGAGAGGAAGTGGAGAAAGAGGAACCCTCCTCCACTGCTGATGGGAATGTAAACTTGTACAACCACTTTGGAAATCAATCTGGTGCTTTCTCAGACAATTAGGAATAGCACTTTCTCAAGATCCAGCTATAACACTCCTAGGCATATTTCCAAAAGAGGCTCAAGTACACAATAAGGACATTTGTTCAACCACATTTGTATCAGCTTTATTTGTAATAGCCAGAAGCTGGAAACAGCCCAGATGCTCCTCAACTGAAGAATGGATGCAGAAATTGTGGTACATCTACACAATAGAATTTTACTCAATAAAAACAAGGAAATCATGAAATTTGCAAGTAAATGGTGGGATCTGGAAAGGATCATCCTGAATGAGCTATCCCAGAAGCAGAAAGACACACACGGTATATACTCACTCATATAGACATATAATATAGGATAATATTACTACAATCTGTACACCTAAAGAAACTAATATAGAGGGAGGACTCTGGCTAAAATGTTCAATCCCCATTGTGAAAGGCAAATAGGATGGACATCAGAAGAAGAAGAAAACAGGAAACATGTCAAGTAGCCTTTTAATGCCTTCCTTTGAGAGGTGAGGCTTATTCCTTGAACCTGTCTGCTTTGTGATTACTTTAATGCAAGTGGTCATTCCCAAAGCTAGCGCTCAAGGAGCTTTACATGTTGGAACTCTTCCAGAGTACTGCGCAGGTGTCCTCTCCACAAGACTGAGCTAGCTTGCTGGATGGATCGTAAGAGACCGTAGAAGGCGTCTATATGCTTCACCAGCTATTCTAAATTACCTAACAACTTTTTAAAAAGTCCTAACCATGGCAGAAAGTCCAATAAAGAGAGAAGAAAAACACATGTAATTTGTAACCTACCACCACAGTACCCTTGCTCACAAGAGCTACCCACAATCCCGGGAGGCCTGCACTCTTCTGAGGGAACTGCCCCCAAGGGCCTGAAGATCTGCCACTAGGTCTGCCCTGTAAACGTTCCATGCCTCCGTCTAACAACTCCACACTGAAGACCAATCCCATGGGAGAAACATTGAAACCACAGCCAAACCACATGGGACACTTCAAAGACATCTGAACTAAATTCTTGGAACTGGACAAAGAATTGATGTCTGGATTAGGGAATGGGGATGACTGTTGTCTTTTTCAGCCTGTCTCTCATCCAGGACTTGATATCTTGACTTAGCTTTGAAGGTTAAGTTGGATTTCTCTGGTAAGATAAAAGGAGGGCATAACAGCTTCATTTTTTAATAAGAATAATTCTTCATTTGAAGTTTTCAATGGCTTTCTTTATGTATTTAATGTCTCAAATAAAGATTTATGCCCTTCCTCTGACTGAGAATAAATTATATAGATACATAAATGTCTCCCCCTCACATGGCAAGGGTCAAGACCAACATCACAGTTTCAGAAAGATAATGATATTTCCAGTGGACAGAGTAGTGCTATGCCGAGAACACCTATATCACCCCAGCACTTGCTGAATAAGAATGTGCATCTTTTATTCATAAAGGTCAACTAATTAGTAAGGCTGAATTTTTACAAAACAAAACTTAAAAGCCAATTATTCTAAATGGTAGAAAGCTGATGGTTATACATTTAACCTGCTTAGGTATCCATCCAAGGATGGAAGGGTTGGGGGAGGGACAGAAAAAATGGGGAGGAAGGAGGAAGAAAAATGAAATAAAGGAATTAAGGAATGCAAAAGTAGAGTGATGGGGAAGGAAGGAAGACTCTTAACATTCTTTAGTTTATAGTCTCCAATGGGCTCACCTTTACTAGTCCACAATCAATCATGAATGCCTAATTCTAATGTCACAACAAAACAACAAACTGTACAATAAGAATATTTTTCAAAGAGTGCACTAAGAAATGAGAAGCAATTACTGCCCTAAGAAAAATGATAAAGCCCCTATCCACAGAAACTAAAGGAGAAAATTATGGAGCATAAGCGCAATAAAAGGAGCACATCAAAGAGAAAACTCAGCCTTTCCCAGATATAATCACATCTTTCTAACACAATTAGAATCAACACAGGTGCACAACTGTGGCACACACACACACACACACACACACACACACACACACTCCTCCCCTCAAGTTGAACACCAAGAATTTTATCAAGGTAGTGTTAAAGAAATATATTTTTATATTACAAATAAACCACAGGACCTTTGTATTCTAGGACTCATACTGACGTCATGCTGCTCATTTTACAATGTACAGTTATGATGGGGTCACTCCACTGATTTAGAACCTTTAATGGCTTCCTGTTATTTACAGACACAAACATGAAGTCAGCCTGACAAGAAGCTGAGGCTGGAAGTCTACAAGGGCCGTGAGACAAGCAGGACGGAGCAATGCCAGGAGTTGAGTGACTCATGGGGACGGCTGGAAACTGGGTGTAGCACGGCGCTCTACAGAGCCCCACAGTATAAACAGCAAACATGAACGTCTAATACTGTATTCCAAGGAGCCTCATGTCCTAGGCTCAATAGCTATTGACAGCAGGATGGCAGTTCTGGGTGAGAGGTCTCCTGTAAGCCAAAGGAAATGCACCAAAGGAAGGAAGCTGTGAGCAACATTCCCAGGACCTGGGTCCACTACCCAGACAGAAGACAATGTAGGTGCCTCCTGTGTGCTATTAACCCAACCTGAATCTCTCTCCTCCCTCCAATCACTGATCTCAGTCAATATAACTTGGTCCAGGATCAACCACACAGCGCCTGCTTCTCCTGGGATGACTTGATAGAGCCTTCTCCCACAAGATGCACCCCTCATATCTCTTTTGCTCCTTTGGGGACACTACATTATTATTTACAATCAGCTATAAATCTTCTCTGAGCTTTAGAAATTCTGGTGTATTTGTTACTTTTATTATACTATGGTAATACTACCTGTGAGAGAAAATAGTTTTTGGTTGGTTGTATTTTTTTTTTTTTTGAGACAGATTTCTCTGTGTAGCCCTGGCTGCCCTGGAATCCACTTTGTAGAGCAGTGTGGCTCTGAACTCACAGAGATTTTCATGTCTTTGCCTCCTGAGTATTGGGAGTAAGAGCGTTCACCGCCACTGCCCAGCTGGAAACAGCTATTTTAACATATGGTATCAGGGAGTTCAGCCCATTGTTTCTTGGGCACATATTCTCAGAGTAGACAACCTAATGCAAGATCATGTGATAAGGAAAGCTGTTAGTTCATGGACAACCATAAAGTCCAATGTGACACGGAAAGGAATCAAGGCTATATCAGTGCAAGACTTCCCTTACTTCCAAGGCTTTCAGGATTTCCCCAAAGAAATAAAGCAATGAACATTCCAGCCATCACTCTCCTCCTAGCACTTCTTACCTTCTCCAGGGTTACTAGTATGTCGGCATCTATCACTATGGAGTAACACAATTACTTTAAGGACGAGGAGACCTCCTCATTCGGGACTCCTATCAGAAGTGACTGTTAAAGATCAAGCTGGTGTCATTAGTTGCAGGAACAGAGAAATGAGTAGGCAAGTAAAGCTTTCAATGCTTGAAAGAAGGTGAGCAAACCAACAGAGAATTTTTTTTCAAGTTCAGCAACCTTTGATTCTCAAAACTTGTTCAAAAATTTCAAGATCTTCCTATTTATAGTTTTCATTGCTAACATACAAAAGTATTTTGTAAACAATGAAAGAACAGCCTCATTTTACATGAAACCCCATTGGATTTTTCAATTCCTTTTCAGTAGGTAAAAATGAGGTCAGAGGATGAATGTTTAGAATTTCAGGATGTACTTTGGCCTGAAAAAGATTATGCACTATGAACAAATCAGGCACCTGTATTTAGGGTTATATTTTCCACTAATTTAAAGCTTTTATCACCTCCTGACATGTCCTCTTGCATTTTAGCCATAGTCTGGGTTAATCATACCAAACCTGTTTCAGGTTATCAAAATTCTAGATTCCAAGGACACATTTTCTCACTTCTATTTTAATATGTAGAAGGACTAGATAGCCTTTCAGAGAGGCTGGAAACAATGTGCTTGATATGTTCAGGAAAACCATAACTTAAAAGTAATTAGCTGTATTTTTGAAAACCCCATTGCCACTTGAAGGCCTGTCCACTTTCAATCAATTTAAAATGTGTGATACTGTATTAGATGCTCTTGAATATAATACAGCCATCCAACTAATAAATGAGTTCATCATGTTATCAAACAAACTAAAAAGAATAAGGAGATTCACATGACACATGGTTTTCTTCTGAAATATTTTCCCTTTTAATTGATAATCCATATTTATATGTACTATGTATTATTATGATGTGATGTTTTGACATATGCACACTGCTATGATTTGAATGCACTCTCTAAAACGCACATTGGAAGGCAACTGCTATTGTAGCAGAAGACAAGATGTTGTTACAGAATGAGAGTGGCTCCCTCATAAGTGTATTTAGGTCCTTATTAATTTCATAGGTTAGTTATTGTAGGAGTAGGTTCATGATGAAAGGAATGCTTGGGTTGGTTTTTTATCTGGCGTATGTTTGCCTGTTTTATGATGCCCTTGACCACAATGCTGGTTAGTTTTCATCAGGTAGTCTGTAAGTAAGTCTGTAGGGCATTTCCATGATTAATGATCAATGATGGACATGGGATATGTGAGCTCACAATAGGTGGTGCCACCCCTGGGCAGGAGGTCCTAGGTGGTGTAAGAAAAGACACTCCATATTGGTGTAAGCAGTATGGAGTAAGCAGCATTCTCCTATGGCCTCAGTTTCATTTATGCCTCCAGGTTCTGCCTTGCGTTCCTGCCTTGACTTCTTTTCATGATGGACCATAAGCTGTAAAATGAAACAAATCATTTCCTCTCCTAGTTGCTTTTAGTCATAGTGTTTTATCAAAGCAATAGAAAGAAAGGAAAACAGCTGCATTTGATGTAGCATATATCCCCTCGTCTAGATTTTCCTTCCAACTTCAACCTTCTCAGCCTAGGGAACTGTGGAAAATGTAATTATTTCCCCTTTGAATAACCCAGATTGTAATATTCTGTCACACATCAAAAAATGAAATAAGACATATACAATATAAAGTTATTATTAAAGCAAGTTAAGTATCATAACCATAAGCTCAAATGTGACATTTTATTAGTAATACATTTGAAATTTGTCTTACTGATTGTAAAATATAAATGTTATTATTGACTACTGTTACCCTCTGTGAGCAAAATCTCATTGTACTCCTTGTATCCTGCTGACAGTCTTGCGAGGGATGGTTAATTTGTTTGTCTTTGCTCATTATTTTCATGAGACTGCTCTGCTGTAATGCTTTACATCACTTCCCATCATTGATATGTCATATCCTAATAGGTGAACATGCTGTAAATGATTGATTACCCTTTTTTCACTAGTACACATTTAAGTTGTTTTCCTTTGGAGCAAGAGGAGTGGTGACAAGAAAATCCTCATACATGTCATCAGGAGAACTTGGTTCTTCTTTTTGTTGAATAAGGATAGACTTGCCAGGTCAGAGTTTCTGTACATTCAGAGTTTGGGACTATTGGAAAAAAGAAGTTCTTTATGGTACTAATATCAACCCAAGCCTAAGTTTTACAGAATCCAGAATTTCCTTGTAAAGAAGGACCTATGAGCTTCTGATGCAAACCCAGCGAGGATGACCAAGAGTAAGGTACACAGCTGCTTTAGCTGAGACTCATTTTCCTGCACTAACAGCAAACTGATCAAGGCAGAGGATAAGAGCATATCTCGGGAGACATTATAAACTACATACATTTCACTATGTCAAGATGACACTACTTAATTTCTGTTCCCTCTCGCTGTTCTGCCTGTCCTAAAGCATCTTTATGATTGTTATTGAGGCATTTTTTTTTGTAAAATAGCACTGTTTGCTAAGGAAATATATGATCTTGAGCTTTATTATATCAATAAGGAGTAGCTAGTGTCCAATAACAGCACTGCACTGTGAGGACAATGACTTAAATTCTATTAAACTTTCATGGACATTAAGAAGAATTTTTTGAAATCATGAAACAGCTGTGTACTTTCTGTGTTTTCTGTGGCATCATAAACCCTGATAGGACCATCCACAGTGGCATCTGTTCACTGTCTTGCCCAAGCACCTTCTAAAGTGCCTTTCACTGAACAGCCATCATCTTATGTTTGGACTTAATTGATCAGGCTACACGTCAGTTTAATTCCTGAGCACTCAGGGGACAGTTCTTAGAGATGCACTCATCTCTCATGTTTCCCTTCACGTGTAGATGTTGGCTTTGAATCTTTAGATACCTGTAAATATTTAAAACTGTAAAGAGACCGTGAAAGAGGAGTGGAATCTTTAAAGATATGAGAGATAGAATGCAGTGATAAAAGTGGAGGAAGGGAATAATAGAACATGAAGAACTAAATGGGATGGGATGGGCAGATAAAATAAAGAAGGGAATGTGAAAAGAGATAGTTAACACTTAAAGACATTTTGAAAAAGTCTACCTGTAGATGCTTTCTAAAATAATTACAAATATAAAAGGCTTAAACAGAGTTCATCTATAACAGAAGAACAATACCCCATATTGACACAATATTAGTTACCTCTTTTAGGTCAGTGGGGTCCCATTATAGACTATTTCCATAGTTCTTGCTTACCCTCAGAATATAATGATAAGACCCTATAGATAAACACACCACATACTTGGACCATACAGATAGATAAACCAAGCTGATAAAGCTTCATTTCCAGTGGTTATTATAGAAGGTGATGGAAAGCATTGAGCATGCTACAAAAGGATAAAATTAACAGTTGGTCTCACTTGTGAGCCCTGTGAGGTACAGTGATCGCTGGTCTGGCATGATATGCCCACTGGTGCAATGGTGGCACAAATGGTATCGGAGTGACCAGGCACTTTCTGACCCAACTTAAGGCCCCTACACAAGATGGAACCTACACCTTTAACCTTTAACAGATAAATGGTAGCTAAATATTCCATAGGCCCCAGGGAGAATCTACTATAAATCTGTTAAATCACCCCAAATAACTTGTGATAGATGGTAATTAACACAGAGATTTGCAGCAGACAACTGGATAACATGCAGAGAACAAGAGACTTCAAAGAGCTCAGCCCAAAATGGGATATGAATATCACATCTCTCTCCCCAAAGCCAGTTATTCAGGGAAGTGAGGGCAGAAGAACTGTAAGAGTCAGAGGTGGTAGATATCTTTAAGAAAACAATGTTTTCTGGACACCACTGGAAAGTTTAATATATGAAGTCACAGAGATTGTGACAGCATGCACAAGACCCTAGTAAACTCACATCAGACAAAGAGTAGCTGGGAAATACAAATAAGTGCTGATGGAGTTAATAATAAAGACAGACAGAGAGGAGGTGGGGAGAGTGGTGAAGGGAGGGGAGGTGTACCTCGGAGGAGTTGGAGAGGATGGTGAACACAGTCAAAATACATTGTTGAAATTCTCAAGTAATTAATAAAAAGAGAACTAGGAATGATGGTACACACATAGAATCTCAGCACAAGGGAGGATGGAGCAGAAGACTGCTGCAAGTTTGAGGCCAGCTTCAGCTACACGATGAGTGTGAAAGCAGCCTTGGCTACATGAGACCCAGTTCAAAAACAAATAAAGAACGGCCACTGCATTCACGGACTCATACCAGTTGTAGTTAGTACCTGCACAAATCAAGCCCAAATTCTGGCATGGGTTGTGACCTTCTAAGCTTCTACCTATAGATGCAGAGCAACTTAGAGGTGATGACTTCTGAGTGGGCAAGAGTCTTTGTCCTAAGTGCTGTGGTTGCTGGTGAGAGGCCTACTCTCCAGTTAATGACACTACTATGCCTGTGTGCTTATGGGAAGCATTAATTGAACTCAGTGAAGACATAAAATAGAGAGGAAGTAGCTGGGGAGAGATCCTATGATCAAAATGTGTTTTATACATGAGTATAAAATTCTCAAAGAGTAAATAGCATTAAGAAAGAAAAGAAAAAGGGAGGCTGAAAAGATGGTACAGCAATTAAGAGTACTTGGTGTTCTTGCAGAGGCCCAGATACAGTTCCCAGCATTCAAATGGAGGCTCACAATCATCTGTAACTCCAGTCCAAGAAAACCTGACATAGTCCTCTGACCTCTGCAGGCACAAGCATGCATCCAGTACACATGCATACCTGCAGGCAAAACACTCATGAACATTATATGTAAGTAAACCTTTCAATAGCAGGGAGAGGTGCTTATTTTGGGAAACCATTTCATGGTTTCTAGTATATAATCAACCATGTAGCAGCAGGGTCCTACGCGCTTCTCTGGGTGTGCATCTTTAGTGACTTAAGCCTTCCCATTAGGCTCCATGCCTGGGTTTCTGCCCTCCCTTACTACTGCCCTGAGGACCAATGATCCTTAGGGAAACATTCAGCATTCAAGCTAGAGCACATGTACTACATTTTATACTTAAAAAGTGCCACAAGCGGACGTCATGAGTGTTAAGATTTTGGAACCAAACCTGCTTCTGGGTTGCCTACCAACTTATGATGTCAAAATGTGTTACTGGCCAAGTGGCCACACCTGGAAGGCATGGTTACCTTGCCCCTTAAAGGGACCAGCTGGCCATGGGATCTCTCTCGGCCCTTTTTCTCTTGGTCTCTCTTGCTCCTGGCCTCTTCTCTCTTGGCCTCTTGGCCTTCTTCCCTTTCTCTATTGGGACACTCCTTCTCTCTCTTTCCCTCTCTCTTTCCCCCATCATGCCCTTCTCTCCCTCCCTCCATCTCCACCTAATAAACCACTTTCATAGAAGATCTGCTGCATGCCTAATCGTCATTATTTAATTTATCCCATAACATTACAATGAGTCATCATCCAGCTATAAATGAGAGTAAATAAAGCGCCCGGCCAAGGCTATGTAGTTAACAAATGGCAAAGTGGAATGCAAACATGCTTCTCTTTGGTGCCAAATCCCCCATTTCTGCTCTATTTCTATATTATAGAATCATCTATATGGTGCCAGGATGAAAAATTAGTAAAATATGCAAAGCCTAATAAACTTGCTGCACCCTGAGGCCGTGATGTATAGGTGATGCCCGAGGAAAGCTTCCTCCAGCGTTCCACCCAGTCAGCAGCCTCCCTGAGGCACCCTGCTCCGGTGCAGGAGCTGAGGAGGCTTACATGGTGGACGCCCGCCTTTCCAGTTCGCAGCCTGTACCTGTGTGCATGTATTAACCAGATATTGAAGAGAACAATTTTTTTATTTTTACTGTCTTTGTCTTTATTTGAAAACCACTTTGCACACACCTCTAGGGAAATGAGGTTCCTAAATGCATATTTCCATCTTTGACCACAGAAAATTGTGTGTGGGGAGGAGTGGTTCTGTTTTCCCTAAGAGTTGCTCCAAGGCCCCTTTCTTATTTCAAGTTTTAAAATGCTATGATTTCACATCCCATCAAATTCAAAACTTCAAATTTAATGTATCTTACAGAAATTGCCTCCTGTAGATTATGCCCTTCGGCTATCATCATGTTAAGTCATAATTTGCAGTTTTGAAATGCTCCTCCCAAGGACATGTTTTCTTTAGTCAAAACAGAAGGAATTTAATTTTTATTGAATGTATAGATTGATCCACTTTCCTCTTCCTTTTTTGAAGGACTTATGAATTTGTTGAGTGGCAAAAAAGGAATGCATGTTTCTATTTGGGTCTCAAAAATGAATAAAATGTGATTCTGAAATGTACTTGGTGTAAAATAACTAATTATATTCTACTGAATGTAGCTTTAATGAGAATAGTGAGCTCAAGTGGACATAAATATAACTCATCATCGTTTGGAGGAGATACAAACATTGTGCACTCAATACATTGGACCGGCATCTTTAAAGAGGAGCCAGGCTGTAGAAAAAAGGAAAGGAAGGAAGGCGTGGTGAGGGTTAGACAAGGACACTGACCTGCTGCATCTCTGTTGATGTAGCTCGTTATCTGTCCTCAAAAACTATATTGATAGAAACACTTTATCACGTTACTGGTTTCTTGGGGAAACTTGTGTTTTATTTACACCTTCAGTTGGCTCTAATGAGTAAGAAAAATTTTCCTCCTTCACCTATACTTTTCTCAGATCCTCTTTGCATTCTGGGTAAATATGCAAAGGTCAAAACTTTTCCTGTGATATTACGAAGTCCCCATAAAGATACCCTCAAGTGCTACATAAATGGCAGCTTTAAATGCAGCAAAATTATTCTTGATTGAAATAAAATGCATCTGATGGAAATCATATAGACCAATGTAAATGTCATGCAATTAAATCAAATGGAGAAAATGAATGTATTTGTCAGACAGGAGCTACACCACTTTAAAATTCACCCCAAAGGTAGTTGTATCAACTTAAGAATCTTAGCCAAAAAAAAAAAAAAAAAAGAATCTTAGCCAAGGTCACTTACTTTGAGACACTTTCAAGTGATGGACAGAAAGCCAAATGATGCTAACAAATGCAATAAGGTACATGAGATAACCACATTGAGATCTGGTCATACTGCGATTGTTCTAATCTGCCCTGTTGTAATAAACCAACACGGGTTGTAAGCTGCTCACATTTGTTTTTCTCAGTTCTTCAGGACAGAAATTTAAAAAAAAGCAGTCATGGTGGTACACGTCTTTAATCCCAGCACTCCAGGACACTGAGGCAGGTAGATCACTGTGAGTTTTAATGAGACAAGGAGGCCAGCCTGGTCTACAAAGTGAGTCCAAGATAGCCAAGGCTACACAGAGAAACATTGTCTTAGTGAATGAATGGATGAATGAATGAATGAATGAATGAATGGATACAAGAAGTGTAAGGCAGTGGCTGTCCCATAACTCCTCTCCAGCTAGAGTTCTACCCATCTGACCTGACTCTAGCCTTAGTCATCACTGTAGGGACTCTAACTCCAAGCATTGTCAAGCTGGGAATAAGGACTCTAGCTCGTGACTGGGGCTGGGGACACAGTGACTTGTGTTCTAGTGGGTCTCAGCTCTAAACTCTCTCAGACTGTAGGAAGCAAAATCTGTGCATGAATCTGCACATGTGCTTGAGCCTGATTATCTGAGAACCATTCTTGTGAATTTCTGTTTTAGGGCCTAATATACAGCCCCTCATATTTCAACACTGTTGGAGCATGGAGGTCCTTGTTTTCAGAGATGAGCCACAAAGAGAAGCAGGAATGTTAACCATGCAGGGGTGTCTCAAACAAAAAGATAAACATCAAATGCCTGTATTCCATCCAGAAAGCTGAAAATGGAGTTTGTTAACGACCTGATGGCTGCCATATTGCTATCCGTGGAGGCAGATCTCACCCACTTTGCTGTAGAGACAGACCTCACCCAAATCTCCAGAATGAGCTTTCCAGACTCTTCCTCCCTAGACCTTCACCCCTCCTTAGGGGAGATGTTACATGTACTTTATGGCCTGCTGACCTCTAGGCTATTTGTCAGAGACCACACTTGATTCTAGGCCTTTTGGCTATAGAGCCCACCTTCAAAAAGAGTTTCCATGTTGCCACACCTCAGACTTCATTGTACATCTGAAACTGTACTGATTAGATTGACTGTTGCCTAGAAATCTTGTCACAACTGCACTGGGTTTTAAATACGCTGGCAATGAACCACCTGGCATTGGACTCCCCTCCTGAAGTTTGATCCAGGTTGAGGAAGTTAATCTGCACCTTCTCTTCATTCTTACCCCTTCAGGAGATTTGCATCCCTGCATGGCATCTTCAGGGACCCCCTCACACATGTTCTCGACTGGAATGCAGCATTCTAGCTGTTTTAATGTTCTGCATTCATCTAGCAGTCAAGAATTGGCTTAATTTATATTTAGACATTCTTGTCTACCATCTCCTTCTCCTCTTTCTCATGGCTTCTTCCACTCATTTCAGAATGTTCGCACAGACTGTTCCAAAGCTGACCATCTTTTCACAGTAAGAATTCCACCTTGAGCAATGCTATTCTCTTTACAATGGAACGCTGTGTATGCAATTATCAGCGTTTTAGCTTTTGAAATTAACTTTCCTTTCCCAACTTAGACAAGTGAAAGGGAAGCAATTGTTACTTCAACTACTGAATTGTAAATTCCCCTTTAATAGCCTCAAGAGTCAACTTTATTCTGTGCTCTTTTGTGCCCCTTTTGGGCAGGCAATTCTCCACTTCCTCCCATTTCTCATTGTGACTTTGTCAAATTGGTAATGTTTGAACCACTTTTATCATTTCTTTGACTCGTTTCTTTGAATTTTTTTTAATACTTGCTATCCACGCTGATTTAAAATCCAGACATTTAAAAGACACCAATAAGAACCACGTTTCTATAGGCGGCATGCGAAATGGTGTCTAGACAAAAGAATATTTGGATTGAAATAGATCTGAGTATCAATTCTAGTTTTGCTGAATAGTTGTGTATTTTCAGCAGAATCTCTAGCATCTTCCTTCATCTAACGCATGAAGAGAATAAAGCCACCTTGAAGACTGGCAATAAGCACCAGGGAATACACATTGTTGGTGGTCTATATAAGGCTCAGTAAGGAAAACTGAAGTGTCTTCAATCATTATCAGCTTATAAATGTTAAAGCACTCACATTCAGCTATCCATTGTAATAAATCAGGCAAGTTTTAATGGACCAGGATGGCAGAGTAGCATACTTTAGATCCTTAGGACTCTCCAGGATTGGATCTTATCTGAACAAGCTACCTAAGAGGAATCTTCCTCTGTGATCCCCCTTGTTGCTCTGCTTGAGAGGTCACTGGTGCCATAATCCGCTGCAGACTCCTGGCAACTCTGCTGGCAAGGTGTCAAAGATAAAAAGTGACAGAACACTAGATAAAGTGGTAGGGACAGTTTTAATTAGTGGTAGGTATTGCCATAGGGAAAAGAGTCCAGTTAGAACTGAAACACAGTTCATCTACACAAACGTGAAATGGTGTTTTGAAGGGAAAATTTGTAACAGAAAAGTAATAGAGGGGTTAGGAGAATCATAGCAGTAGAGATTTCCTAGGGAGTTAGTTAGCAATACAACACTTGAACCAGCCACATCTGCTAGCTGCCAGTTACCTCAGACAGGACTCTCTTCACACTGCGTTTGAGAGATTGGGGCCCCATCTTTAGGAACTGAGGGGAAGAAAAACCTTTGTTTGTGTGTGATCAGGACCTGGTTTTCCCAAGAAGACATTTTAGGGAGCACTGAGGTTATCTTGGGGGTGTGCTCTAAAGCTGGTAAAAGCTATGTCAGCACTAAAGGACTTAGAAGCCAAGGGTAGCAAGGATGGGCCTTGCTCAAGGAGAGGCTCTGCCAGGGGACATATTTTCGAGACTTCAAACCAAGTAGCTGCTAGCTGTGGCTCGGAGCCTGCGTAGCATTCAAGGGCGGGGCACATTCTTCTCCAGACCCTGAGACCCAGACGCGCAGCCCACTTGGATCAGGGGAATGCCTTGGCTTGCACATTTCCCTCCAGAGACCCTTGTACTGCACAACTAAGTACTTTATCAACCAATAGTGGGATTTCCACTTTGTTGATAAATGTCATCAGAAGCATCAGGGAACTGCCACCTGTAGCATTCTGGAGGGTTGGAGGGGCCTTTCTTTACAGAGTCCTTTCACTTAGTGAAGCTGTAATTTGTCATCAGTGACAAGGTGAATTGAAGTTTACTGGAGAGTTTACCATAGGTAGAAGCACAGGGTTCCTAGAGAGGCACTTAGGAAGTGACACAACACAAACAAGAATGGGTTCCTCAAAAAAAAAAAAAAAAAAAAAGACTGAGTGTCAGTGTCTTCACAATAGCTAAAAATAAAATTTTGGAAGCTTTGAAGTTATATCTTAAAGAACTGCAAAGGGACAATTGTTTTCTTTATTTCCCCCAGAAAAATGAGGTAGTAGGGTAATTCTTGAGATGAATTGAATAAGATGATAGTTTGTAAGTTAAAATAATAGACGACAAAAGCTACAAAAGGAAGTTGGGCATGTTTTTTATTGAAAACAAAACCTTTGTAGTTTTATCTGTGAGATGCTCAGAAACTGCAAGTTCATACCTGGCAAATGAGTAGTCACACGTGCTTAAGTCTTAGGCATGGTTCATTGGTGTTCTAACATTCTTGTTTGAAATGCCTCTGTGTAAAAGCAGTCTTGTCTTCATGTTGACTATCTTGACAGCAAATGTTGATATTATTAGAATTATCAATTCTCAGGTTGTAATAGAGTTTATCAACTTAGGGCTAGGACCTTCTTACCCTTTACATTCCCACTCACCCTTAATTTTTCCTGTATTTCTGTCTTGCCTCATTTGGAATCCCAGGTTACATCCACTGAGACTACCAAAACATCACTCATGTCAATGATAAATACAGGCATCCATTTTTGTTTCATTTGATCTTTAAGAATACTATAAGTATCCCATCTCATTTTTTGTCAGTTTGTTATAGATTTCTGCGTGCTATATATACCTATATTCTTAGCCCACAGGTGGCTAAGACAGGGGATTACAAATTTGAAAACAGCCTGTGTTACTTAGTTATTGATTCCAAAAGAAAACAAACAAGCTTAGCAGAGTATTGTTCATAGTGTCAAGGGCTGGCACGCTCTGATGGGTGAGTGGGGGCTTTGGTTGGGCCAGGCATCAGTTAGGCATTTCCTCAATCTCTGCTCTATCTTTGTCCCTGCACATCTCATAGGCAGAGTAAATTTTGGGTCAAAGATTTGTGGGTGGGTTGGTGTTCCTCACCCTTTACTAGAATACTAGTCTAGTTAGAGGATGTCCTCATCTATGCCTGCAGACAAGAGCCTGTCGGGGCTGTCCTCTGAGAGGCTCTACCCAGATGCACCTCAAAATAGATGCTGAGACTCATAGCCAAACATTGGTCAATGCTTAGGGAGTCTTGTGGAATAGTGGGAGGAAAGAGAAAAGGACCTGGAAGTAACAGGAGCTCCACAGGAAGACCAACAGAGCCAACTAGCCAGGGCCCAGGGAGGCTTGCTGAGACTGAAGCATCAACCAAGGACCATGCATAAATTGGACATAGGCCACCTACAAAGATGTAGCAGATGGACAGCGTAGACTTCAAGTGGGTTGGCTAGTAAGGGAACATTGGACATGGACTCACTTGCTAGCTCTTTGATCACTTCCCACTTGACAGGGCTGCCTTGACAGGCCACAGGGGAAGAGGAAAAGGAAAGGCTTAAGGAGATTGGGTGGGGCTGGAAGGGGAGGAGAGAAGGGCCTACAAGTATGTAAAGTGAAATAAATAAATAAATAAATAAATAAATAAATGAAAACAAGCAAAATGTATTATAAATCAGGAAGAGCTCAATTTTTGTAATTTTCATTTTCTAAAAATTTTGAAAATCTCTAGCCCCTAGCCACACCCTAGAGATATTTATCTTATTGTGATATTGCTAGCCCTGTTCAAACTTTTCCATCTTAGATAGGGAGGAGCCTATTTTCTATTTTTTTTCTGAAGGAAAAAAATTTACTTGTCCACTGGATTCTTCCATACACTAATCCTTCTTCAGTCTATGGACTCCTGTCAAAATTTCTTCACTAAATGGAATTTTCAACTCAAAGCTAGCTGAGATTACCATCATCAATCTGTGCAAATACATTATAAATGCTTTCACTGCTTAGCAATGGCTCCATGACGTTCTCTTTGTAGAAAAGAATTGGGTAATGGTAATAATAGCTAACATTCAAATACTTACATGCTTATTATACTTAGTAATGTTCTTGAAGCCCTTGTGAGCAATTTATATTCATCAAGGCATTTGCTACGTAAACATAGAGGTTAGCAGTTTGCAAGTTTTCTTCTAAGATAACTGGAGCTCATTTAGATTTTCTAGCTGAAATGAGAACCTGAGGACCTCAATGAACCCAAGACTATGTCAAACAATGAGAATACTGGCAAAATGAGCCAGTTCAGCTATTTCTTAAGCACAGCCTGTCGTGTCATTTTCTCTTCGGATTCTTCCCATACTCTCTCTACCTCGCTGGCCAGGTGTCAGGAAATGGCTTGCAGACTAGCAGGCAACAGACAAAGCTGGCTTCTTTGGAGTTCCATCAAAAGCTCTATCTCCAGAAGGGACTCGATCTTTTGATCAAATTAGCAGCTCCAGAGAGTTCCCGGGCAGCTTGTTGTTTCTGTTTGATTTCTCTGGGAGCTCAGATCAAATGGAAAAAAAAAATCCCCAGGATACAAGGGAGGACCCTGGCAATCTACTCTTTAAACTGTCTCTTCAAAGCTGCTTTCTGAGAATTTCATTTGGAGAAAACAGGGGCCTTGACAAAAATTTAAAAGGAGGACCTTGAGAACAAAATGACAGGGAATTTGGGCAAGCGCCAACATATTCTTTAGGGTGTCAAAGATGAATGTAGGAACATACACTGGGTTAGATGCAGAAACTGGATGTGCCCAGGAAAAGGCTGGGAACTCAAGAAGTTAAACAGCAGCAAATCAAGTGATCCAGTTAAAAATGGGGAACAGAGCTAAACAGAGAATTCTCAATAGAGGAATATCAAATGGCAGAGAAACACTTAAAGAAATGTTCAGCCTCCTTAGTCATCAGAGAAATGCAAATCAAAACTATCCTGAGATTTCACCTTACACCCATCAGAATGGCTAAGATGAATAACTCAAGTGACAACACATGCTGGACAGGTTGTGGAGAAAGGGGAACCCTCCTCCACTGCTGGTGGGAATGTAAACTTATACAACGACTTTGGAAATCAATCTGGCACTATCTCAGACAATTAGGAATAGTGTTACCTCCGAGACATATATCCAAAAGGGGCTCAAGTACACAATAAGGACAATTGTTCAACCATGAGTTCTGGGGATCAAACGCAGGGTATCAGAGTTTGAAACAAGTACAAAGATGTGCTGAGCCATCAAGTGCCTTTGTTTATTGAACCGTCTTGCTGGCCCAACATTTTCCTTTTGATTGATTTATTCTTTTTCCCTGTACCTTCTTTTTTGTTATTATTTTTTGTTGTCATTTTTGTTTTTGGTTTTTTCAAGACAGGGCTTCTGTGTGTAGCCTGGGCTGTCCTGGGCCCTGGAATCTCTTTGTAAGCTGGGCTGGCCTCTAACTCACAGAGATCTGCGTGCCTCTGCCTTCCTGAGTACCACCATGCCCAGTTCCTATACCTTCTTTTGAGATAAGCCAGGGGTACCAATTTGAGACTACTTTCTTTTTGATACAAGCGTTATACGCCTCTCCTTGGATACGGCAATAGCATGACAGAAACTTTGATACACTGGATTTTCATTCTTGTTCATCACAAAACACTTTTTAATTTTCATTTTTTAATTTTGCCTTTATTTTTTAAGCTTATTGGGAAATAAAAGTGTTTGGTTTTTCAATAATTAAAAAAACAACCAGAAGATTTTTTGTTCATTTTAGTTTATTTTTATGGTCAATGCTTATACTTAATATTACTTTTATTCTTTCAAATATATAAAAATATAGCCCAGAGTATGTTTGACTTAATAGACATCTCACATCTATGCACAAAACACATAAAATATTAGTTTCACACTTTTTTTGACCACATTAAATAATGACCAAGGAGAACTGTATGAAATATATTTCATTTGACCCAGCATATTTATATTATCATTTCAATATGTAATCAATATGAAGATAATTAAAATATTTTACATCTTTGAAATTATACATATTTCCAAATGACTAACCGCATTTCACATGCTTGATAGCCATGCATGGCTAAAGCCTACTGCACTGGAGCACATAGGTCTATACTGTATAGCCTAGTATAGTTCTTTTTATGTGCTTGTTAGCATGATTGTGGGTCAGTAGGTCAAGAGAATGAGCAAGAGATTCTCATGATTTTGTTTGTGTGTTTTGACTGATAGAACTCTAGAGCTAAATCTGTTACTTCCTGAAGTGATCCTGAATTCCAGCTAGCAATGTTGATACATGACATCCCTAAACGAAGATTGTACCTGTGGTTCCAATCCACTGCTTCTCAGCCTGTGGGTCTCAGTCTCTTTGGGGGTCGCATATTAGATCTCCTGCATATCAAACATCTACATTATGATTCATAACCGTAGCAAAATTACAGTTATAAAGTAGCAGTGAAATGATTTTAAGGTTGGGACCACCACAGCATGAGGAACTATTTTAAGAGTTTGCAGCATCAGGAAGGTTAAGAACCACTCTTCTAATCTAATAGTCCCCAAATTCTTTCTACACCAAGGCCTTCCCTTTTGTAAGGGGTATGTCACTTTGGCACAGGTTTGAGTACTTAGTTTTATATTTTTGTGTTATATAGCCACTTCGTAAGGGACACAATGGAGAAACGATTTCTCTGGATACCTCTTCTTAATCTTTGACAGTTGTAGCCATGACCTTGGTAGCCAGTGAGACATGAGGAAGCGGTGACCTAATATTTGATTTTGGGGCCTTTGATTAGTTCTCATTCTACTGTTAGAATTCTTATGGTGGAGAGATGAATTTACTCATTCTCTTTTCTAGGTGATAATCATTCTGAATCATTTCAGGGTGGTTGTTTTGTTTTGTTTTGTTTTGTTTTGTTTTGTTTTAGAGGGCATTAGTGTGCATGGGGTGGTAGGTCGAAAATGAGATCCAAAAGGGAATGGCAATGGAATAAGAACTTAACTTACCCATTATTTCTTTCCCTTCTCCCAAATGTTTCTCTTACCTAAGTATGACAGTCACTTTGGTAAATTCTACAGCGAAAGAAAACTTGCTTCAGAAGCGGATGCGGCTCCTTCCTGGTAGGTGGTAAATGTCCCATACCTAATCTGTACTGTGCTGTCACCATGTAAGAGGAGTGAGGCTTCAAGGCACACACACAGTGAGAGACCCATGATATTTGTATGAATGCTATAGGTGGTCACAAGAAGCCTGCTTTTGTCTACTATTCACAGTACACATTCAGCTACCCTGGCACTGGGTTATACACAGACATTTTTACAGAAGTACATATTTTCCCTTGTGCGTGTCCTTGCACAAATCCCTCCTCTTCCCTTTTGCACTCTCCCTAGCATTAGTGCCCTTAGTTCCTATAGACAGTTTCACTTATATTTTTATGTCATATATAGATGTATGTATCTATTAAAAAGTTTAGTAACACAGATGATAACATATGTATTTGTCTTTCTGAGACTGGCTTAATTCTATTAAAGTGATTTTCTCTAGTTGCATTCATTTTCCTGTAACGATAAAACTATTTTTCTTTATACCTGAAGAGCAATTTTATTGTGTCTATGCACTACATTTTATTTTTTGTTCCTCCCTCATTGGACACCTAGGTTAATAACAGCTATTGTGAATAATGCTGCAACAAACATTGATGCAAACATAAATGACCTACCTTTTGTGGCAGGTCAAGGAGGAGATGTTCAGACAAATCCTGAGGACTGATGTTCCAGGGGGGATGGCAAATCTACTTTAAGTTTCTGAGAAATCTCAGAGAGTCTGGACCAGTCTGATTCCCCCTAGGCAGTGTAAGAGTGTTTTGTTTGTCTACATCATTCTAGATTTGTTGTTTTCTTTCATAACGGTTGCCATTTTTACTGTGATGAGATAGAAATTCAAAGTACATTCAATCTGCATTTCTCTCATGGTTGAAGAGGCTGAGCATTTTTCCATGTAATTATTGGCCATTTATGTTTCATCTTCTAAGGACTGTCTACTTCATTAGCCCATTTATTAACTGTGTTGTATGATTTCACGTGCTGCTTGTTTGTTTCAGTATTTTCTATATTCTACATACCAATCCTCTATCAGATATATAGCTTGGAAAGATTTTTTTTTCCAATTCTATACTGACTGCTTACATGATTTTTAACTGTTTCCTTTGCCATAAGAAGCTCTGAATTTTATGAGATTCCATTGGCCATCATTGGCATTATTTCATGACCAAATGGAGTTCTAGTTAGAAAGCTCTTACCTGTTCATATATATTGGCTTTTTCTTTCTAATTTTTCCTCTAGTAGTTGCTGATTTTATATCAAGGTTTTTCATCCATTCAAAATTGATTTTTGAATAGGATAAGAGAGACCTAGTTTCAACCTTCTGTATGTGGGTATCCAGTTTTCCCAGCACAACTTGTTGAAGATGCTGTCTTTTCTTCAATGTGTAGTCTTGGCATCTTTGTCAAAAATCACATGGTCACAATTTGTGAGATTATAATCACTGTAGTAAGGTTAACTTGATCACAACGAATGAACTTTCACATTGTCTTGAAATAGGCTTGCACTTTATTGTACTTTATTGAGATTTTGTTATTGTTCTATAGTGTTTTCCTTACCTACACAAGCCAGACTGTTCTTAAACTCACATTTTTATTCCATTTGCCTCTAGAGTGTTGGAATTAAAGACATGTGCTACCATGCCTTCCATAAGTTTTACTATTTTTCCTTCCTTCCTTCCATCTTTCCTTCCTTCCTTCCTTCTATCTTTCCTTTTTTCTTTCTTCCTTTTGGTGATGGTAGTGATGGTGGTAGTAGTGTGTTTTTATCTGGGTTGCGTATCAAAATAATACCAGCTTCATTGAAAGAGCTTTGTAGCCTTCCTTTCTTTTTTATCTTATGAAATAATGTGAGAGGCATCATAGCTAGCCCTTTAAAGCTCCAGTAGACTCAGCACCGAATCCACGTGGTCCTGGGAGGTTTATAGTTAGAAAACATTTTATTACTGCTTCATTCTCAATGGTTGCACTAGATCAGTTTAAAATGTAAATGTCCAATCCCCATCCGGAAATGCAAAGAGGATGGACATCAGAAGAAGAAGAAAACAGGAAACAACCTAGGAACCTACCACAGAGGGCCTCTGAAAGCCTCTGCCCTTCAGACTATCAAAGCAGATGCTGAGCCTGATGGGCAACTGTTGGGCAGAGTGAATGGAATTTTAGGTAAGAACTGGGAAATAGTAAGAGCTGGAGAGGACAGGGTCTCCACAAGGAGAGCAACAGAACAAGAAAATTTGAACACAGGGAACTTCCCAGAGACTCATACTCCAACCAAGGACTATTCATGGAGATAACCCAGAACCCCTGCACAGATGTAGCCCATGGCAGTTCAGAGTCCAATTGGGTTACATAGTAATGGGAAGAGGGACTGCCTCTGACATAATCTGATTGGCCTGCTCTTTGATCATCTCCCTCTGGGGGGGAGCAGCCTTACCAGGCCATAGTAGAGGACAATGCAGCCACTTTTGATGTGAACTGACAGACTAAGATCAGAAAGGAGAGGAGAACCTCCCCTATTAGTGGACTTGGGGAGTGGCATGCAAGCAGAGGGAGGAGGGAGGGTGGGATTGGGAGGGGAGGAGGGAGGGGCTTATGGGGGGATGCAGAATGAATAAAGTGTAATTGATGAAAAATTTTTAAAAAAAGGGAAAAAAAATAAAATGTTTCTTTCTCCGTGGTTTAACTACACCTAGAAATTCAGCCAGTTTTTGTAGATTTTCCAATTTATTGAATGTAAATTTTTAAGGTTTATCCTAATACTTTTCTAAAATTCAGTGGAGTCTTTGGCAATGTTTCCCTCTCCATCACTAATTGTAGTAATTTGGGTTTTGTCTTTCTTTTTTCTTCTTCCTTCTTTCTTTCTTTCTTTTTTTGTTAGGTTGGCTGAGAGCTTTTCACTTTTGTCTATTCTTTCAAAGAAATGTTTGTTTCATTAATTATTTGTACTGTTTATTTCTTATTTTATTAATGTTTGTCCTGATCTTAATTTTTCCTGTTATTCATCTTGGATTTGTTTTATTCTAATTTTTCAAGGACCTAAGTTGTTCTATTAAGTTATCTATTTGAGTCTTCTTTGTTCAATATAGATGCTTATAACTGTAAATTTCCCCATTAGGTCGAATTTCATTGTATCCAATAAAAGATATATGTAAATATATATTTGTTTTCATTTTTATTCAATTTTAGAAAGTTTTTGCTTCTTTTATGAATTCTTTAATGACTCATTTTCAATCAATAGTTTATGGTTCTGTCTCTATGAGTTTATGTATGTTTCTCTTGCTGTTGATTTTTAGTTCTATTCTACTATGGTCAAATGAACTGGAAAGAATTGATTCAATTTTTCTATATTTGCTAATGTTTGCTTTCTGTCCTATTATGTTGTCATTTTAGGGAACGTTCTGAAGGATGATAACGTGAGGGTCCCTTTTACGTTGAATAGAGGATTCTTCTGATGTTAGTCCTTTTGATTTATCCTGTCAATTATCTCAGCTACATCTCGATTTCAGGGGGATAATCTGTCTATCCTCATAGTCCAATATTTCAGCCATCCTCTATCATTGTCTGAGCTTAATCTGTGTCCTTACAGCTACTAGCATTTGTTTCATGAAATTCTGTGCTGCTAGGTTCAGTGTGTGTGTGTGTGTGTGTGTGTGTGTGTGTGTGTGTGTGTGTTTGGAATGGTAATGTCTTTTGGTGGATTGTCCTGTACTCCCTATGAAGTGGTTTTTATCGCTTCTGATTAATTTGATCTGAAGCTCATTTTGTCAGGCCTTAGAACAGTGACACTGGCTTCTTTCCCAGTCGCAGTGGCATAGAGTATTGTTTTTAGACCCTTCCCCTTACTGGTGCATTTGCCTTTGATGAAAAGGTTTATTTCTCGGAGGCAGCAAAGAGATGAATACTGTTTTTCAATGCAATCTGCCAATCTGTCCATTTTGCTTGAGGGATTTAAACCACTAGTATTCAGAGGTAATATTGAAGGTTGTGTGTTAATTTCTGCCGTTTTGTTGACTTTATATATTTAATATTGTCTTATATCTCATTTTCTGGAATACTGCTTGAGTATTTTTCACGCTTTTCTGCAGTCTTATAAATAAATGTATCTCTCTCTTCGGTCTAAAGGATTCCTTCAAGAATTGGCTTAGCGGTATAAATTCTTTTGGTCTTTTTTGTAACGCACAGCACTTCTTTCTCCTTCATTTATGGCAAATACCTTTGCTAGTAATGGTCTGAGTTGGTACTTGTTTTCTTTCACAGTTTGAAATACATCACCCCAAGTGCTCCTTGCTTGCAAACTGTTGTTATTCCCATGTTCCTGCCTTTCATGGGACTTGGTGTTGCTTTGCTCTCTGTTTAGTGTTTGAGGTAGCTAACCTTGATTGTCAGTTTGAATGCATCAGAAGTCAACTAACCACAGCCTGTGGTCATCCTGGGAGGGACTCTCTGGGGCAGATTATTTGGAGGGAAACCTCCTAAGTGTAGGATGCATCTTCTGGTGGCAACCAGGTGAAAGACGTGAAAGGAGGAAACTTTGTTTCACCTGTTTGACCTCACTCTCACTGGCAATTTTAAATGCCACATGCTAGGTCATTCCCTCCTGGTTATCCTAAGCAACTTCATTAGGATTCCAATGCAGACTGAAGGCCAGCAGCTCTCCAGGAATCACCCCGGCCTTCCGTGCCATAATGAGACTGCTGAGACATTCCTGCCTGTGAGCAACTACCGCAGCCATTGCTGGACTAGCTTGTCCCCTTCCTTTACATCAATTTGATCTCTCTTTCTTTCTCTCTCTCTCTCGTGTGTGTGTGAATGTGTGTGTATTTGTGTGCGTGTGTGTGCGTGTGAATGTGTGTGTATTTGTGTGTGTGTGTGCGTGTGAATGTGTGTGTATTTGTGTGTGTGTGAATTTGTGTGTGTGTGAATGTGTGTGTGTGAATGTGTGTGTATTTGTGTGTGTGTGAATGTGTGTGTGTGAATGTGTGTGTATTTGTGTGTGTGAATGTGTGTGTGAATGTGTGTGTGTGTATTTGTGTGTGTGTGAATGTGTGTGTGTGTGCGTGTGAATGTGTGTGTATTTATGTGTGTGTGTGTATTTGTGTGTGTGTATTTGTGTGTGTGTGAATGTGTGTGTGTGTGTGCGTGTTAATGTGTGTGTATTTATGTGTGTGTGTGTATTTGTGTGTGTGTATTTGTGTGTGTGTGAATGTGTGTGTGTATTTGTGTGTGTGTGAATGTGTGTGTGTGAATGTGTGTGTGTGTGTGCGTGTGAATGTGTGTGTATTTATGTGTGTGTGTGTATTTGTGTGTGTGTATTTGTGTGTGTGTGAATGTGTGTGTGTGTGTGCGTGTGAATGTGTGTGTATTTATGTGTGTGTGTATTTGTGTGTGTGTGAATGTGTGTGTGTGAATGTGTGTGTGTGAATGTGTGTGTGTGTATGTGTGTGTGTGTATGTGTGTGTATGTGTGTGTGTGTGCGTGTGAATGTGTGTGTGTATTTGTGTGTGTGTGAATGTGTGTGTATTTGTGTGTGTGTGTGCGTGTGAATGTGTGTGTATTTGTGTGTGTGTGTATGTGTGTGTGTGTGTGTGTGTGTGTGTGTGTGCGCGCATGCGCACGCACATTCATGTGTTCTATCTGTTTGGTCAGCTTAGAGAATAGAGAATTCTGGGTAATGAAGTGTCTTAATTAGAATGTGATGTAGGACATTTCTTTTTTGGTCTTATCTGATGAGTGCACTAAATAACTGTTGTACATGGATTGGCTTCTCTTTTCTAGATTTGCACATTTTTTGGTATATAATGCTTTCTATGACTCTCAGAAAGAGTCTTTTAAATTTGTTTATGCATTCATAACCAGGGTCTATATGTGTCAGCAGTATCTGGCTGTTTTAGATCACAGGAAACTTAATCAAATTTCTGGTAGTTGTCATATCTTCACCTCTGAGGTTTAAGAAGCCACAAGGCTACTCCTTTCTTAAATTAAAAAATATCAGTTTGCATATTGTTCCAGGTCTTTCAAGCAATATTAAAATATTTCCAGGAAAAATGTCAGGATTGTGTATAAATATTGCTTTAGGCAAAAGTGAACAGTATAATTATGAAACGCAAATCTCTCTGTTGATCTAAAACTTTGAAATCTTCACAGATTAAAAAAAAAGATAGGTAGGAAAAAAGAATATGATCAAATATACTGTATAAATTTTTAATGAAAACCTCTTTATTGTGAATATAATAACACTAATGAGTGTAATAAGTGGGCACAGATGCTTAGGCTTCTCCCAGGAAGTATCTGTGGGGAGACACTGCAAAGACGGAAGCAATCCTGCGTGCTTGCTATCCTGTGAGCGTTGAGCGCTCCAGGGCTCTGAGAAGCCCAGATTCAGCATTCGGATGTGCTTACATGCAGAAGACTGCGGACCACTGCACACGGGCCCTCTTGCCTACATCACTGCACCGCGTAGTTGCTTCGCGCATGCTCAGTCTGGATCCTAAGGCCAGACAGCTCTCAGAAAAGGCACTCAGGAGTTTGCAGGGGACAGTGAGGGCCACCATCTTTGCCAGAGTCCTCTTTGTCTCTCAGCATGCATAACAATTAGAAGACTTCGTTCTCAACACAGGTCAAAGGGAAACTGCTAGAAAGCAAAGGAGACAGAGGACAATGGTCTAAATGCCTCCTGTGACTTCTGTCTGAACTCCTAAGTGTGAAATTAACCCTGAAGAATAGGACTGCCTGTCTTGTCTGTCTTAATATATGTGTTGCCAATACAGTAACTAACACAGCTAAAGTCCTTTTCTTTTTCCTTTGTTGATGGGTATTTTTACTGTGACTCTTGTTTAAAGGTATCATTTACAATGTTTCCATTCTAAGTCAAGCAAAAAAAAAAAAAAAAAAAAAAAAAAAAAAGAGCAATCTGTTCCGTCTTTTATCTTTTATATTGGTTGAAAGGACTGTCTCTCTCTCTCTAGCCTACAGTTTCCCCAGTTCTACATTTATTAGAAGCCACCAGCCCCATTGGTGGCCTATTTAACACCACCACAAAACCTTGAAGGTTTAATTGTAAGCACTAGCATTCAAACTGTGCTCAGTAGCTTTAAGGAAGAAAAGCCCTCGCTATTTAAGGCCATTATTGAGTGGAACCCCATGAGTCTCAGGGCACAGAGCCCAGGGAACAAGAGCTGAAAGAGCAGAGATGCCCAATCATTGGTGACCACAATTGATGACTTAGCCTCATAATGCAGAGCAAAGCAATTGCTAACAGTTTAGGGAAGGGACTGTCAAAATAAGATTAAAATAGTCTCTCCCAATTAATAATGGAAAGGGTTTATATCATGGAACTGCTCTTTTTTTTTTCTTTTACAACTAGTAATTATTCAAACTAACAAAGGGGATTAGCACATGGATTTTTCTGTCACTGCACTGCTTGACAACACCTCTTGATCATTGCCCATTGTTTGGGATTAATGTCATTTTTTCTTCCCATAATACACAGAATAAGAAGGTATTTATTGCTATAATTTCTACCCCAGTGAAACTAAAACAAAACCAGGGAATTTTGTATAATTATGCCTACAATGTTTAAAATAACTACTTCTGAATTGGTAAAGGGATATTATGCATTAGAATACAAAATTAAAGACACTAAATGTGAATTATATGTGACTAGGAGAAAGAGGTAACACTATCTACAAAGAGTAAACTAGGAACATTTTTCTGTGTTTACTTTCTATTTTATGGTCAATATTTCATGAGATCACTTTTTATAGAAGCAATATACTGGGATATACAAAATACTCATATACATATTTATATTACATATAATATAAATATACAAATATATTTTTATATTTGTGGATATCAACCCAACTTGGCATATCAACTTGCAACAGGACTAGGCACATCTTCTGTTGAGGCTAAACAAGTTAGGGGAAAGGCATCCAAGGGGAGACAACACAGTCAATATTTGTATTTATATACAATACATATTTATATTATATGTGTATATATATATATGCACATCTCTATGTCCATACATTTCTGTATACATACATAATATACATATACAAATATATATTATATAAAATGTATATGAATTTATATATTTATATATACAAATATATACAGACTTGTATATATACAAATTTGTATATATGTATATTTGTATACATGGGTTTCATAGCTATGGATTCCACCTGCCGCAGACTGAAGAGACTGTTTAATTCTGTCTGAGTCAGGTGTGATTACACACCTGCAATCCCAGCTCTCAGTGAGAGGTAGGAGCAGAGTGAGTGTGAGGCCAGCACAGGCTCCAGAGTGGATGTGAAGCTAATCTGAGCTGTACAAGGCACACGCCTGCTTCACAGAGAATGTAAAACATTTATGTCACACAGGACTGAATGTGAACAGCTTTTTCTCCCTGTGCTGACTCTGTTGCCTGCCTTTGTATCCCTTTCCCCTACCTGGGCAGCCTTGTCTAGCCTCAGTAGAGGAAGACGAACATAGCCCTACTACAACTTGATATGCCAAGGTGGGTATATATCCAAGGGAGGCCTCCCATCTCTGAGAAGAAAAAGAGGGAAGAATGAGGGGAAGAGGGAAGGAGAATAAGGAGGGAAACCTGTGATCTTGATCCTACATAAAGTAAATGAATTAATTAATTAATAAAATATAAACAAATCATTAGAATTTTTTTTTTTTTTGCAAAGTCACAAATACTCCCTCAGGAGCCAAAACTCTTGTTGGGTCATCAATGAATACTAAACATTTAATGGTTGTTAGTATATACATTCATGCTTTTAGTTCACAGATACTGTTTACACCATCAACAACTATTTACTGAGCCCTCATCTGCACATAGGATTGTGACAGGTTTAAGGACAGTAACGAGAATCATCCTACTAGCCTTTTTATTTTCCCTATATCCTTTACCACCATCATACACCCTGTGCATTGTATTGATGGTTTCTAAGTAAAGATGGTTTGCAGCAAGCTTGGAGATTCAAGACTAGTCCAAGTGGTGGATGGCGGAAATGCGTACATCCGGGTGCTTTCCCTCCCTGACGTGTTAGTTCTCTGTCACTATAACAAAGTACCTGAAATAAAGAACTTTATAAAAAGGGAAGGCTTATGTTGACTACACACCCCATGGCCTACTCATCCCATTGCTTGGATTATACGGCAATGCAGCAATCCTGGGGGGCGCCTGTGGTGAGGAAAATTGCTTATATCACAAGCCTTGGAGAAAGAAGAGAATAAAAAGACCAGGTTCCTATCGTCATTCTCGAGAGCATGTCGCCCGCGATGTCTTTAGGACACTCTGCTCAGTCCGACCTCCTGAAAGTATCACCAAGCCTGTAACACATGAGCTTTGTGGGACGTTTCATACCCAGACTCTCTCAGGTGGGCAACTTCGGTGCTTTCTGAGAGGTGCCAGGAACGTTGAGCTTTCGTTGCCCGCGGCAGCTAACTTGACAGAAAACACACATGCTACCCGATCTTCTGCTGGGCTTTCTGTTTTCCAGCCTCCCGACGATGTCTCCTCGCCTTAGCTCTCAAAAACTCCGCTTCTGGGAGGACTCAGCTCAAGGCAAAAGTTTTGGGAGCTCAGTGTCATTTCCAGAGTTGAGAACAGTGCCTGCCTGGTGGATGATAAATGCAGCAGTGTTTCGTGGTGAAAGAATCAGGTAAGTAGAACATCCATCATTTGTCCGCAAAGATCCGACAAGACGGGGATGAAACACAGAATTTAAAAGCAACAACAGATGGCTGCTTGTGCACAGTTGTGCAAGAAAGGTCGGAGAAGAGTTTGAGGAGACCGGTAAATTAACGAGCGTCTCGGAAACCCTGAGCACTGACAGGGCCCTCGGTGAAAAGGGAGAGAGTTTAGAGGGCACCTGGAGCCTCAGAAGGCTTCCTGAGCTCAGTGGTCCCTGTTGGAGAGCACGTGCCACATACTGTTAATGAAAGCAACATCTTCAACCCCTTAAACTGTGATACTCTAAAGTAGAGGAATCCAGCCCCCAAATGGGGCTAAAGTTGTGCAAAATGCGGAGCACTTGCTCGTTCCAAGTTCTGCAGTGACTCACTGGCTGGACCAAACACGGAACTGAGGAGTTATTCTTAGAGAGAACTTGATTTGATTTCATTTAATTCAAATCAATGTACATTCATCAGATACACGCCAATTGCTCAGCACTGATGCTTATGAACTCAGGAATAAAATGAAAAGAAGCCTACTATTGTGTCATTTAGGGGCACAAAGATGAAAATCTACTGAGATGATTCAAAATAGATGAGTTGAAGCGCTTCCTTGCTCTTCCGTCTATGAGTTTCTATCTCCATCACTGTTGCTTTCCTGGCCAGCTGTTGCATGGCCAGGCACTCAGGGAGACTGTTCATGGATTATCTTGTATAATCTCCACAGCTGCCTGAGATTTAAAAATAAAATAACTTTAACGCACAGAGACACCTTAGATGAAAATAGCAGAGTTGAGATCCAAACTCATTATTTCCAAAGCCAACACAACATCCATTTGTAAAAGTGTTGAGATTGTCCTATCAGTGCTTGGAGAGGGGTTTGGGAGGAGAAGAGGGAGGGAGGATAGGATTGGGAGGTAATGAGGGAGGAGGCTACATCTGGGCTACAAAGTGAATAAACTGTAATTAATATAAAAAAAAACATATGAAGAACACTAACTGGACTCAGTGGGCTGAAACAAAAAAAAAAATCCCCTGGGGGGAAAGAGTGTTGGGATTGGTATGTGATCTGAATGTTTTCTTGGTCGTTTCCACTCTTGTCTGTGAGGCAGAATCAGACTACTTTAGAAGCTGTGAATTCTTATCCACTAGATAGTAAAAGAGACGCCACAGGTCCGCAGTTCAGAACATATTAGGAAAACCCAAGTAGGGAAGAAAATATTTTCTCCTAGTGGCCCACATGCCCATTCTATGTCATGATGCACAGTGCGCACTGAGAGGTCCCGGCTTGAGTCTCTTCCTCTTGGGTCTGTTTACATAACTCCCTTGCTTAGTACATGTACTTTTCTGAGAGTACCCTGGTTTCTGGAACTAAGTTGTGCAGGGTAGTGAGATCCTAGCACTGTACCTGACCCAAAACACAAGAAATTTGGCTATAGTGAAGCTGGGCTTGAGGGAAGCCATGCAACCTCCCACAGAGACATGAAACTGTATCAAGAAATGTCAGCCTATTGGGCCCAGATAGCAGAGTCCTCTCAGCACCAACTTCCAGACAAGTCAGAGATCCCCATCTTAAGATAGCACCAGCTCCCAACCATTTGATCAAGCAGGGGTTAGGTAAAGCAGTCAGTCTACTGCCTATCAATCCCTGCTCAATGAGGACTTTTTAAACAAACAAATCTGCCTTTACTGGCTCAAGTCACTAAAAGAAGGAATCCTTTAAGCAAACATGATAAAGAGTTATTAACGTGATGCAAACTAACCTGATGTGAACAAATGATCCTTCCATAAATGATTCTCTCCCCAAAACACCTGTAAAGAAGATATGAGGATGGGCTGACTACATTGTGTCTTTTCCCTGTTTGCAACAAACTTAGATCCTGAAAGTCTACATTCAATCAGGAATAAAGTGGACTCTGAGACCTTTATCTTGGCCTCCACGGTACACACTCCTCCTTAAAGCTTCTGAATCTAACACACTTTGATGAATTCTAAGATAGACCATGATATCTCAGGTCAAAAATGAAATGTATTTTTCGGCTCTGTAGAAAGGGTTCATGGCCTCTAGTCACAGACACAGCTGGTTTGGGTTAATTCCTTTATCCCCTGATTTTGGAAGGATTTATGTCAAGCTTTAAGTTGATTCACCTCAGAGATTAATAACGGGAGAACACAGCACGTTGGAGAGATAACCTGAACATAAAGACAGGTACATTCCAGACTGAGACCACGCCATGATTCTGTCTATCCGCAGACTGTCATTTGACCCCCTCCACACCTCCTAATGCAAAAGCAGCCATTGCCGTCATAGTTACCTATTAAAAATACATTACTCACAGTCTAATTTTCTACCAAGCATAAGCTTCCTGTTTTCTAGGCAGGCATGATGGTACATAGCTGTAATGTCCGTACTCAGGATGCTGAACTGAGTCTCTGGATGCTGTCAACCTAAATGACATATAGAGTTGGCCCAGCCTGAGATACACAGTGAGATCTTGTCTCAAAAAAATATTTTCTAATCAGTTTGATTGTTCATATCAATAACATTAGCATACCACACATTGCCTATAGATATGGATAACTCTAGTAAAGATTATAAAAAGACAATAATAAGTCTATTCTATTACATTTGTTCTCACCTCTACCCCTCCTCCCTGACTCAAGAGGCAAACGTACATGAACTTTCCTGAGAGAGTTCCTCTCCAGTTCTCTCGCTCTGATCCTATGACTCTTTTCCATACCTCGTGAACTATCTAAGACTCTGTTGACTCCATGCCTTGTCTTTCTGTGCTGCTGGCCACGCAGTCCTCTCAGTTTGCTTTCTCTCATAGTAACTCTATCTGCAGAGTCACGTTTTACAGGAAAGATGGTGGCTAGGAGGTTACTGTTCTCCGCGGTAAATGAGGGCACCTGCCAACTAATTTGGGAGCAATCCAAAGGCAAAGCCTTGAAAATTTTGCATTTTGGGGGGAAGGAACCTCAGAAAATACCAACAGGAAAGTAGACAAGTGAAGCAAGTAAGGGAAGAAGCGAATAAAAGGTGGGTTAGGCATGTGACTCATGGCCAACTGGGGCTTTATCTTAGTTGGGAGCTTTAGCTTGCCTCTCCAAGATTAGAGAGGAGGTCAGGAGTAGCTGCAGGAAGACAAAGAAGTTTCCGGTGTGCATACAGCTTGAAAGTCAGGCCAATTTTTTTTTTTTAAGCAAAATGTCCTCTGCCCAGGTTGTGAACAGCACGTGCCAGGGTGCTTCTCAGAAGTAGTTCTAAAACCGTTACCCCAGCTTAAAGAACTGATGATTATAGAGTGGAGTTAGTTCTGAGTCCTTGTGATGCCCTGATGGTGAGGAAAGACCCCACGCAGCATCAGAGAGTCTAGGAAATGACTTTCCCCGTGGAATAAAGATGAGATGGTGTCTTAGTTAGTGTGCTATCGCTGTGAATGGACACAACAGCCAAGGCAGCTTACAGAAGAAAGCATGTAATCTAGGCCTTGCTTACAGTTCCAGAGGGTTAGTCCATGCTGATCATTGTAAGGAGCATGACAGCAGGAGACAGCAATGGCACTGAAGCCGTAGCTGAGAGCTTACATCTTTTATGTGTTTGTTTGTTTGTTTGTTTGCTCATTTTACACCCCCATCACAGCTCCACTCCCTCCTCTTCTCCCAGTCCCACCCTCCCACCCTTTTCCCCCATTCACCCACACCCCCATACCACCCGCCCTGGCACATCAAGTCACATCAGGACTAAGTGCCTCCTCTTTCACTGAGGAAAAGCAGCTCTGCTAGGGAAACAGGGTCCAGAGAGAGGCAGCAGAATGCAAGTCAGACACAGTGCCTCTTCCAATTGTCAGGGGACCCTCTTGAGGACCAAGCAGCCCATCAGCTTCAGATATGTAGGGGGCCTAGGACCAGCCCATGCATGTTCTTTTGTTGGTGGCTCAGACTCTATGAGCCACAATGGGTCCAGCTTAGTTGGCTATCTATGCATGTCTTCTTGTGGTGTCCTTGACCCTTCCAGCTCCCTCAATCCTTCTCCTAACTTCCACAAGATTCCGTGATTCCACCTAATGTTTGGCTGTGGACTCTGCATCTGTTTCCATTATCTGCTGGATGAAGCCTCTCAGATGACAGATATCCCATGCTCCTGCCTGCAAGCATGAAGAGTTTCATTAATAGTGTCAGCGGTTGGCTCTTTCCCACGGGGTGGGTCTCAAGTTGGGCCAGTCACTGGTTGGCCATTCCCTCAATCTCTTCAGTCTTTTACCCCTACACACCTTGTAGGCAGGACAAATTTTGGGTCAAGGATTTTGTGGGTGGGTTGGTGTGCCTTTGCCTCCACTAGAAGTCGTGCCTGGCTACAGGTTGGAACCACTTCAGGCACAGTATACCCCACTGCTAAGAGTCTCAGTGAGGGTCACCCCCCATATCTCATAAGTGTATATTAGTCATATAGTACAAGATAACCAAGCTATAATCCACAAATCCAAAGAAGATAAGTAACAAGAAGGGATCAAGGGAGGATACTTGAATCCCATTAAGAAGGGGAAATAAAACAGACACGAGAAGTAGAGGCAGAGAGAGAACTGGGCGAGAGAGGGGGCAGAGAGAGGAATGGGGATGTTGTCCAGGAATCGGGTACAAGGAGAGCAGGGATGGGGTAAGAGGGCTGGAAGAGAGAGGGAAATTGTTACGGCATCTCAAGACCTGGGATGGGGAGGCTCCTGAGAGCTTACATCTTA
The DNA here is from genome assembly GCF_030254825.1 of Meriones unguiculatus. Taxonomy (NCBI): domain Eukaryota; kingdom Metazoa; phylum Chordata; class Mammalia; order Rodentia; family Muridae; genus Meriones; species Meriones unguiculatus. Next base: position 139,383,145 of record NC_083352.1, on the reverse strand, counting down.
TCTACATGATGGAGGCAGAGAGAGAGAGTGAGGCTGTGCCTGGCTTGGACATTTGAAATGTCAAAGCCCACCTCTAGCTATGCACTAACTCCAACAAAGCCATACATCTTACTCTTTCCTAAACAGGCTGGAAAACAAGCACTCAAATATATGAGCCTCTGGGGGCCATTCTGGTTCAAAACCCCAGAAGGTATGGACAACCCAAAAGAATAAAAGAATTGTTTGTGACTGCTGGAGTGAAAAATCTGGAATGGGGATCAGTTCAAATTGTGTTGTAGAGCACGCTAAAAGAGCGAAGTATTTTACTAGGAAAATGAGCAGAGTTCTTTGAAATCGCACAAAGTATGAGAAGATTTGCCACTGAGGTTGCACAGATGGCAAGTAAATGCATGCAGAGCTGGTCTGAGTCACCAGCCACTACAGAACTGCAACTTAAGAACATGATGAAATATTACTATTTATTAGAAAGGCTAAAAAATTTGAAACGATGATAATATTAACTGCTGACATGGTTGTAGAGAAATTGGCTCTTCCATGTACTGCCTATGAAACTATAAATTATGTAATCAGTCTGAAATATTATTTGACAATTTCTTTAAGAGACAAGCATATACTTATCACACTACTTTGCAATTGCCTCACTTGATATTTATCCCAGATAAATGATCTGAGACTTATAAAAAATATCATCCATGTGATTCTTCACAGCAACTTTAGTCACTGTATACAAATCCTAGGAGTAAAATGTCCTTTAGTCAACATGACATGGTACACACCTATGATCCCAGCAATTGGAAGGCAGAGATATGTTGAGGTCATCCTTGAATCAACAAATTAAAAAAAATAATATTTTCCATTGTTCAATGTGAAAGTGATTCAACAAACTACTATGTTTCTTGTTGAATTATATTCCTCAGCAAAAGAAGAGGAATAAACTTCTGTTACAAACTTGGGTCTTCCAAAGTATATAAAAAGATAAAAACATAAAGCCAATAAGATATAATCACATACTATATCATTTTATCGATATAACATTCTCAAGACAAAAATTAAGAAGGGGAGACAGTAGACATCTTTCGGGTGGTGGTTGTCAGGAGAATCTATCTATGTGATCAATGCTAATTTGTGCTTCCTGGTTTCGCATTATGATGTAATCGTGTGAACTATAACCACTCGGATTGCTATTTTAATATAATCATGTAGTCTGGACAACGGCCAAATGGGTTCTTTCTGTTCTTTCTCTGCCACTTTCCACCAATATATAATTGTTTCAAAATAGAAAAACCCTTTTTAAAAAGGAAAGTTAAATGCCAGCAGCAGTTCCAAGTGTACAGTAGTGCTTGGATATGTTTTCCGTGACTCAAAATTGCTTACAAAGCTTTCAGAAACAGATATAAAAAGTAGTTTGTGAGTTTCAGGAAGGTTCCCTGTATGAGTAGCACCCAGAGCCAGAAGCCGAACTCTACTGGCCCTTCCTGTCACTAAACCATAACCCTATCAGAGTTACCAGTGTAGGGAAGGATCTTGTTTAAATGAACAATTTATTGTTTAAAGCTGGCCCCTCGTCTTTTCAATGTAGCTTGTTGCATACTTCCAGCTGACTGAACATTCTTTCTTCTCCTCAGCCTGCCACTGGAGTTTTATTTATTTATTTATTTTTAATTTTTTATTTAACTTTTATTAATTACACTTTATTCCTTTTGTATCCCCCCATAAGCTCCTCCCTCCTCCCCTCCTGGTCCCACCCTCCCCCCCTTTCTGCATGCATGCCTCTCCTCAAGTCCACTGATAGGGGAGGTCCTCTTCTCCTTCTTTCTGATCTTTTTTTTTTTTTTTTTTTTGTTCTTTTGTTCTTCTCAATGCAGTTTATTCAGGAACCCTGGGGAAAGCCAGCCCACAGCTTAAAATAGCCTCTGGGTAGCCAACCCCAGCGTGCCTCGTGCCTCGTGGGCAATGCAGATAGGTCCACATACATGGAAGCAAGCCAGATCCTCAGCCTTAGCCAAATATGGAGTTGTTTGTGACAGAGAGCACTCACCATCGGGAAGGTGGAAGGGAGAAACCAGCTCCATCTTTAAGGCGCGGCATTCCGCAGCTCTCTACAGTTCCCCCTTTTTGTTTTAGACGCATCAGGCAAGAGTAGAGGTCTGATCTCTGATATTAGAAATAAATTGGGACTTTGTACCAATGTTCATTTAGGTGTCATCCACCCAAAGAGCATCAGACCCGTCTGATACCTTTTTCTCAGAGGCGGGACCTGGGGCATCAACCCGCATGCAATCAGACATGCTCTTCTCTGGGTCGAAAGTGGCTGACCCTGAGTGCAGTGCTTAGCCTCGCATCCTGAGCGTATCATTTTAGCTTTTTATGGTATCCAACCATGCTTGGGGAGAATGTCCTGCTTCAATGGCTGTAAAGGCCTGAATGATCATGGCTGCTAAACACCTTCAGCAAAGTGGCAGGATACAAAATTAACTCAAAAAAATCAATAGCCCTCCTGTATACAAAAGACAAAAGGGCTGAGAAAGAAATTAGGGAAACAACACCCTTCACAATAGCCACAAATGACATAAGGTACCTCGGAGTAACCGTAACCAAGGAAGTCAAAGACTTGTATGAAAAAAATTTCAAATCTCTGAAGAAAGAATTAGAAGAAGATATCAGAAGATGGAAAGATCTCCCATGCTCATGGCTTGGCAGGATTAACATAGTAAAAATGGCCATCCTGCCAAAAGCAATCTACAGATTCAATGCAATGCCCATCAAATTACTGCCACTGGAGTTTTAAAGGAAAGTTCCTGCTTTGGCAAGCTCTACCATAACAGGCTTTCCCAACACACTGACTAAAGATGTAAGAAAGATACTGAATATATTAGGCAAGGGGAGAGATAAAGGGGTCCAGTACCCAAGGATCTCTCTTTTGGGTGCTGACATGAGCTTTAAGTTTAAATAGAGGGAGAACTGTGGACAGTAAAACCGTCCTTGCCACGATGTAGTCTGGTTGATAACCATCTCAGTTCTGGTTCTGTAACATCTCTGCTTGAGGTTGCCATGGACACAGCTTCCCTTAGATAAATGCCCTTTTGCAGGGATGATCTGTCCTGTGAAGCTGGAAGTTGCTTGGGGATATTTCAGTCCTGTTTGCTACAGGAATGCAAAGTGACCAAGAAGAGATTGACTCAAGAGGAGCAGTTCAAGCAGGGGACTGGATAGGTTCTTGGCTGGGATCCGCTGCTTGCCTTTGACGCTTGCCTTTAAGGGAGAAGCAATGTCCAAGACTGAGGAGGAAGTGGTCCATTTGTACTCAGTGGTGTCAAAATCCATTTGCTATCTTTAACACATAAAGAAATAAATGTGTGTGTATGTGTGTTTCCCAAAAATGAGGTCAAGGAAGGTTGAGGAGACACCAGACCACTGACGAGTGGAGGACAGAGGAAGTCTGGGAAGCCGGGTTCCTGGAATAAGTTCCAAATTAGTGAAATGTTGTTTATGAGAGAGCCCTACATGAAGTACAGGTGTTGGCACCTTCGTTTTAATCATTTCAGTGATAGGAAATTAATTACCAAAGACACTTGCCTAAAAAGATTCCATTTCCAGCACACCTGAGAAACGTGTGTTTGTGTGCTCTAGATTCAAATAAACTTTCACTCTGAGACATGACTAATGGTTGACAGAGGGAGTGTGCAGATAATCTCTAAAAGGGAAGCTGAGGCTAAAGTATGGTTCCTTATCTGACCCAGTGAGCGCTGGTTGTCAACATTCTGGGGAAGTCTCTGTCAGCTTCTGGACTGCTCCATGTGTAACTCACTGAAATGAAAGACTCTCAGGGGCCAGGGTTGTCCTTAAGATTCCTGTCAGCCAGCAGAGAAGATTCCTTCCCATGGAGCAAACATAAATCAGAACCGTGCATAAAACTCTGGAACCAAGAACATTTCTAACACACTGAAGAGTTTTTACAAAGAGTTATGTATTTCAGAATATTGTGTTACAAATGGATATTGGTGAAACACAATATATAAATGGGTCTGAAGACTGTCCCAATTCATCCTAAAATAAGCCATATATTTTGAACGCACTCTAACTCTCTTCCCTGTTGGGGCATTTGCTTTACTGGAATAAAGAATAGCAGGAAACCGTACTCAAGGTATGTGCTCACACAGCACAGATGTGCATCGGGCAGATAGGCTGTGACTTAAATTTTAGTCAAGAAATCAAAACATCTTTGATGAGTCACTTCCCCTTCTCAAGCACTCATGCTATAAATAAACACATTCATATATAACTCCTGGAAACAAGGGCTACAGTGTCAGCTGCACAGCCTGGCTGCCATTTTCACACTGCCGCTATGGTGTGGCATGGGAAGTAACCCGACGGTTACCCTTTGCTGCCTGTGAGTTTCATCTACCATTCGAAATGTAACTTGGGCACTGGCCGTGTAAAAAATAAAAACCTATGCTGATATGTGTTTAATGAGCATTGACAGGACCAGATTATTTATTTTATTTTATTTTTGTTAATTTTTAAATAATTTTATACATTCACTTGTATCCCACCTGTAGCCCTCTCCCTTTTTCTCTCCCAATCCTCCCCTCCCTCCCTCATCTCCTCCCTGCCCTCTTCCAAGTCCACTGAGAGGGGGTGTCCTCCTCTCCTTCTTTCTGGCCCTAGCTTATCAGGTATCTTCAGGATGGTTGTAATATCCTTATCTGTGGCCTAGCAAGGCTGCTCCTCCCTCAGGGGGGAGGGAAAGCTCATGAGTTCATGTCAGAAACAATTCCTGTCCCCCTTACTAGGGAACCCACTTGGATACTGAGCTACCATGGGCTATGTCTGAGCAGGGGTTGTAGGTTATATCCATGGATGGTCCTTGGTTGGAAGACACACATGGTATATACTCACTTATATAGACCAATAAGATAGGATAAACATACTAAAATAGTACACCTAAAGAAGATAAACAAGAAAGAGGTCCAGGGGTAAGATGATCAATCCCCATCTAGAAGGACAAAGGGATGGACACTGGAAATAGGAGAAAACAAGTAACAGGACAGGAGCCTACTACAGAAGGCACCTGAAAGACTCTACCTAGCAGTGTATCAAAGCAGATGCTGGGACCCATAACCAAGCCTTCAGCAGAGTGTAGGGAATCATATGAAGGAAGGAGGAATTAGTATATCCTAGAGGGGAAAGGGAGCCCCACAAGGTTCAAATATATCTGAGCACAGCGGTCTTCTATGAGGGCCAGATTCTTGACACTGCATTCTCCCTAACCTTGATTCTTGGTATTTTAAACAAGGCAAATACATACAGACAAAAGGGAACACCATAGCCACAGACAAGCCAACACCAACTTTCCTGGGCATCAGATTAAGCAGATGGCCAGGGTTACGTTAGAAATGACCTTTCACAGAACAGAAAGACAGTCTGGTAGTATCTACTTGTTTCCATTGTTTACTAGGCAGAAGAAACTTATTTTCTAAAAATAAAAAGGAAAAATCAATATTGGTTCTGCTTCCTGTTACTGTGCTTTAACTGGAACAGAGGCAAAAATAAGTTGGCGTTGTATGATTATTGGTTCTTTCTGTTTGGAAGTATTTGTTGTATTATTGAGAGACATCTCCTAAATATTAATAAAAAAAAGTAGTAGTCAGTATGCTGGGTGTGATTTCACAGTTGTGATTCCAACTGTGAAAGCATAATAGTTGTGATTACTGTTACTGCAATCATGACTACTATATGTTTAAACACTGCTTCATAAAGACATCCTTATTTTCTCCAAATTTAATCCCTGCTTTCCTCAGATGGAGAGCCTTTCATCTGTGGAGACAATGCTTTTGGCAAGGAAAAAAAAGAACATGCAAAACCCAAGATACTTCCCAAAAACATGTTTAATGCAGTGCAGGGGGTAGAAGATTCCTAGTGAATTATTGCTTTAGATTTAAAAAGCAAAAAAAAAAAAAAAAAAAAAAAAAAAACAGATGTTGATTAGGTTTCATTTCTAATAGCTTCGGGAATATATGATACTTTGTGTCTTTATTTTTACTCAGTTAAAAATACATATTTCATAGTATACCTTGTAACATGTCTGTTTAAAATAAAGGTTCAAAAACATTTTCTCAGTATCTGAAGGGAAGATAATTAACCTTCTAACTATAGATGAAAGTGAGAGAGAAGAAAATTTATGTATAGAGATTTTACTTAGAAATGAGTGTTTTTAGAAAATGTCACAGGAAAATTTTAGGTCTTACTCTTGAAGCATTATGATTTCAAACCATCAGATAGTATAGTTTACTTTGATTACTTGAGAATATTTCATTTTCTAATGAGAACACAAGATTCACCCAGTACACTAAAACTTGAGGGTCTAATGAAGACTCTTCTGTGTTCAAAGCAGGCTGAGCCTCCTATGGGGCCAGAAAATCTATAGATCTTTCCATAGAACTCAGCGTTGAGGCTTCTTGTTTTCCTTTTATTTTATTATTATTTATTATTATTTCTTTTTTATTATTTATATGTAGGAATGCATGAATGCATGTATGTACACTACATGCATGCCTGCTGCCTGCTGAGGTCAGAAGAGTGTGTTGGATGCCCGGGGCACTAAGCTACAGATGGTGTAAACCTCAATATGGGTTCCTGGAACTGAACCTAGGTCCTCTAGAAGAGCGGCAAGTGCCCTTGACCGGTAAGCCACCTCTGCAGCCCTTGCTGAGGCTCCTTAGAGAAGTTCTTCAAGCTGTCCTTTCCCGCACCTTACCCACGACTAATGGCCCATTCTATTTAGTGGCATGAAAGGAAACTGGAATCTCTACCTTTGTGACACAGGACAGAGTTTAAAGTGACTCTTTGATGTTGAAGCCTTAGGTACAGACTCATCATATCTACCACAGGGGCTTGGCTGAAAGCATTCTTTCTCTTAACTGTGTGACATCAGTACAAGGTCTGCCTTCTGGGGTGATGTGAGGACAGTGCTCATTATGTGAAACCGAGCTCAAATCAGCATTTTATGTCTTAGTGTTTTATTATACCATAACAGTGCTCTTAATATTTAAAAAAATTATAATGTAAGCTTATTTTTAAATATTTTTGGAACTTCTTTATTAAGTTTAACACTAAACCATATGTCAAAAAATTTACATATTTTCTACAAAATTCAATGTTATAACTTAAGAATAATACTACTTTTTCATGAAGAAATTGAGAAGCATAAAATTGACTGTGACTCATTTAATCGGTTCAGTTCATTAACTACTTAATAATGCCAATAACTCATTGTTCATAAGGACCTCTTTTTAAAGAAAAATCAATTGAGGATCTTGTACACAATAGTAGTATAATTCAGTATTTATTGATTCATAAAATCAAGATGACAAGATATTATTCAATTCATTCAACAAAATAATTGAAGTCTTATTGATCACAAAAGCATATTTTGAAACGCAAAATGCAGGCAGGATTATTTATTCCTTAAATGGCATGATGATATACTACTTGAAAAGTCTTAGCAACAATGAATGAACCATAAAACTATATGAATGAATAATGTCAAGTCCCTATAACAAACATCTATTTCTATATTTCTCCCAAACATCCATTTGTCTATCTGGATCTGGAGCTATAGCTCTTAGATACATGTGGATGCAGAGAGAGGAGCTGCAACTTCCAGTCTCTGAGGCCAGATCTTTATTTAATAAAAATGAGTCGAGAGCTTCTTCCTAGATGTAAGGAGGCTGCAGTACTCTTGCATGGCCTTCATTTGAAGCATTATACAAAAGTGCTGCAGCTCTGAGAATTTTTGAAGCAGTAATTAATGTTTGTGTAACTGTTTTAGTCTTTCTATTTGCATTTTCTTCTTGATTAGCAAGTGATTTTGATTTCTCACAGAAGCTACAGTCTATAAAGTTCTGTTGAAACCTAATTAGTGAATATAATCCCAGTGCTCTGAGGGAAAGTATACATTAAATTCTTAGGTCACAGCATTTTCATCATCTAACCAACCAAAACAAAGACCTTGTTTTGTATGTGTTTCTTGTTTACCACGTATTGTTGACTCACTGACCCAACCATCGGAGCTACAGCATTGTAACTCACATGCTTAAAACTTATTCCACACAGCGTGTTCTCCTAGAGGCATACTAGAGCCTTCTTCCATCAAGGAACACTACAAAGCCCTTCAACACCATCGTTGGAGTCCATCTGAACCAGTGAGACAAAGAACAAGTATGTGGACAACAGAGCCTTCTCCGGACCATGGAAAGAGTGTGTGTGCAATGGGAAGGCTGAGGATGAAGGCAAACATGACCTCTCTCAGGCCCATTGACTATCTGTCTGACTTGAATATTTTGCTGCTTTGTGCACACCCACAAAGGATGCTTTTTGATATTACAGATTAATTTTACTGAGCAGGCAAATTCTCAAAAATGGATTCTGAGAGTAGTGAAGATAAACTATATACACAAAGTATACACACACAGAGAGGTACACACTGTATATTATATATAATGGATCTATAGATACACATAAATGTTTGCTAGATGTTTATGTACATATAGAATATAAAGTCTTTTGTAACAGTTAAGAGTTATTGTACCTTAGCCTTATAATGATGCAAAAGTGATGTTCATTCAGTGAAAAACATACTCTGAACTTTCGTGTTTTCCTATCCCAGCATATCCTCAGATTGCCCATTTCTGTTTTCTGTTCCTACAAAAGCCTTCTGTTTTTCATTTTCTGCACAGCTTTTAGCTCTTTATGTCAGATATTTAACACATTATTTTAAAACTGACCTGGTTTTAGATAATTTTGCTCAACTAGTTCTAAGGTGGACTAGGCTAAGGAACAAATTTAGAGATCTACAGGATCTTAATCAAGAGGCTCTTAAAAGCAGAGCCTGAATTGTATGCTGGGAACTGAACTGGAGGTTTTGCTTGCTGTTGAAGCATGTATGTGCTTGGTATCCAGGCAGTGTTGACGCCAGCATGACAGACATAGCAAAGTGAGCACACAGTCACGGCTGGTTATATTGTGATTGCATCGCTCTAGCTGCTGTCTGTGTGTTGTTGGCATTCCTCATGACTTTGGTGACTATTTGGTACGTAGTATGCCTAACGGTTCAGTGCTGCCATCCCTGTGTCACCCAGAGTTCAGGCTGCCATCCGGACAACTCCAAACCAGCCACAGTGGCCTGCCAGAGTTATTCACACTGTGGGAACCAGCGCCTCTGTTCATCATGCTTTGTTTCCTTTCTCTTTGATATCAGGTTGTTAAACATTTACCAACACACCAGCCACCATCCCCATTCTGACGGTGTTTTATTTATGTTCATTGTTTCAGGGAGCATAGGCCAGGATGAAAGGAGAGAAGCTGCACCTGTTTTCCAGGCTTGGTCTTAAAGGGTGCAGAAGACTGAAAGCAGCCTGGGCCATGAGAAATAAAATAAGTTGGGGGGAAAGTAAAGTGTGGAAAAAAGTTCGCTGGCTCAGGCGCCCCTTAGACAAAGCAAGGGAATTAGAGAGACACAGGAGAGTGGAGAGCTTTCCTGAGAGAAGAAACAGCAAGACGCAGGGTTCCAACGCTTGGGGCAGAGTTGTTGGAGATTCAGGACATGGTCACAGGAAAGATGCGGAGAAGAATTCAGGCTCCTTCGGCAAAATTGCAGGTGACTAAGAAGGCCCGAAAGTAGCAATGAGCTTGTTATCCCTAGATAGTGGGCCGCGATTTAGACATTACAACAGTAAAGAATTCAAGGATCTGTCCAGGCTTTTCACTCTGGATGTGAAGCAGGAGCACAGGTAGCCCTTGTGAGAAGATGGGACATAAAGACTTTGGTGCACAGAATCTTGTGTATCATTGATAGGCACCAAGGACCAAGAACCAGGATGAAGCCGATTCCCATGTGGTAATGTGAAGAATTACTCTGATTCCCCGACTCTACACCAACACAAGCCAAGAAATAGTGAAGACATCAGAGACTAACATGGAAGACAATGTGAACATACGGACTAACTGAAATTGTGCCTCACTGTGGCATAGTGGCTCATCACAGAGTTAACTAGAACTGCAGAAAGGTAGATGAGCTTTATATACACCTGAATTTGTGAACTTGGATCAGTACCCAAGACATCATGACAGGACCATGATTTTGAAAACATGCGTATTTTAAGTGTTCTTCTCGGATTCATTACACTATTTGCCATGTCAGCTACAATGAGTATGCCTGTTATTTCTGAGAATTGAAAGTATTTGCACTACATAATAGGATATACTCTTAATAAGATATGTTAATGAGATAATAGTTATGAAAGGGAATTCTTAAATTCCCCACAGATATTCAGAGAAAAACTTGCAGAAATGTCCAAGTATATTATCAGCCTTCTCATGTCTTATCCTACATCTAGTCAACATGTCAAAAACAAAATTTTACTTGGTCAACAATGTGCTTAAATAATGTTTTCTGTCTTAACTTTTATGCATGAATATTCTATTTTTAGAACTATTGATTACTCATCAAAGATTTGCAGGCTGCCAGCTAAGCCTCAAACGGTAAGTTGGCCGACCAGCACAATCATAAGCTGGAATGCAGACTTGAGGAAGAGAATTTTTTTTCCTAAGTGAAGTTGAAATGCTGTGTCAGTTTGAAATTGCATCACTAATATAGCAAGAGATAATTCACACAGAAATTGAGCCATTTCTATCAACCTGCACTTGAGGATAGAGCATACGTGGGGCAGGGCTCTGGCAAGCACAGTGAGGGCACAAAGCATTAGCAGAGAAGGTTTCCGATAGAAGCCACAGAATACTCCATGATAAGCGATAAGCAAACTACTTAATACCACTAACTGCTTTCCTATTCAGCTTCTTATATCTTCTTGTCCTAGAAGCTAATGGCTGCGGTCGCATCTACAGAAACTGGACATCCACAGTGTTTCCGAGACACCATCTGCTTCTTTCTTGCTTATCACCCTGAGCTTTTCTTGGAATCCTGTCTCAAGCATATTCCTTACTTCCTTGTACTATAGGATTTCAGGATCTCAAGACTAGATTTCAACAAACTGCAAAGCTGTGCACTTGTTTAGTAATGAGTTTGCGTGAGAAGGACTAATATCCTCTTGTGAGCACTTGCCCATTATCATAGAACTTTTAATTACAAGAGCATTTCAGCCACGGTGAGAAACAATCAGAAACTGTGGCTTTTCTTCCATGTTTCACATTACTAAAATATTGATGGACCTCCTGTGGTATTTCAAATAAGGTCCTCTTGTCCTGCAAGTCAAGACTCTGTTCAGCATTCATTTGATAAGGGATTATAGACCTAGGCTTGCCTGACCTAAATAGCAAATTCTAGGCTAACTAGGGATACACAGTGAGAACTAAAACAATAAATAGCATCTAGCAGATGAGGTGTGCAGGATATGCCTGCTCGCGCACTAATGGCCTGACTGTCACGTGGCACACAGGTATGGACAACCAGCAGCTTCCTGGTTGGATGTTAGGCCTATTCCACAGGAGGAAACCATTTCATTCCCAGAACTATGAACCAGGTCAACCGTCTATAGCCATGGAGACCATGGGATAACCTGAACTGCTCTCAGCTTTGAGCTCTTAAGTTTCTTGGTGTAGCAGGCAGCTGTCAGAATGGAGACGTATAACTAGTCAAAGCACTGAGAATAAGTGACTGTGAGTGATCCTCACTAAATAGACCGTCTTTGTCCACCCCCACCCAAGACCTGGGGAGCACCACAGAAGAGGAGGAAGAAGGACTCTAAGGGAGGAGTACTGTGAAATGTTATCTTTTGGATATGACATGACTGCGAACCCATAAGGGCAAAATTCCATCAGAGGGAGCATGAGAGCTCTTGAGACCCCACGTCTTGCTGAATAGCGACAGGCACCGGTAAAGGCTGCCTGTAGTGTAGTCCCCTGGGAGGTTGCCCAGACTCCAGTGGATCCACGTATACCCATGCACATATGGCCACAACGATTTGACTTAATAGGTTTTAACAATATAGGGAGAGGATGTAAAGATGGAAGGAGGAACATGATAAGGTCTAGGGAAATGTGGAGGGGGCAGATGGCTGGTACATGTAATTTGTTTAAGACAGAAAGAGCAAAACACAAAGTCAACACAAACTCTCAGCAATGTTCAGGTTTTTTGGCTACTAGAGAATCCTAATAGCCCATATGTCAGCCGGGAGTGGCTTTTATCAATGCCCTTCAGCTTCTCAAGCTCTGGGATTCACCGCTGTGAGCTATGGCTCTTTCAAGTGTCTTGAAGTGGCAAATCACAAGTCTCTCAGCGACGCTTCGCCTTAGCTTCGCCCTGTGAAAAGAGCACAGACCTCCTTAGCGAGGGAGCCTGCCAGGACAGAGGTAAGGCGGGTCCGCCTACTTCTGCAAAGGATAAAGCCTTCGGGGTTCTAAGACTAGAGCTCTATAGAGCAAGTGGCCAACTCCTGTATTTTCCCCATCTTCTTCCTCCTTCTGAGGAAGAGAATACTGCGTTCAAATTTGATGCTCTTTGAGGCACAAATTCTCCACATAGATTAGACTGGCCAGAAATTTACTCTAACCTGAGATCACTTGGAACTCATGGGAGCCTTCCTTCCTTCCCCTCCCAGTGCTGGATTACGAGCCTGAGCCACTAAGCACATTTCTCCTTCTTCTTCTTCCTCCTCCTCCTGGTAGTGCTGAGGATGATCAAACATTCTGGAAAACACTGAACATTCAGTGCACCCACCTACGTCTTTAGCTCTGAATTTGGAAATTTTTTTGTTTCTAGCAAAGTATTTAGAAACATCAAAATGTAAATTGTATTGAATTAAATTATTGAATACTATACCTCCTTGTTCTTGTGATTTTTAAAAATAAAATTATTTTTCTTATCTCAAGCCCATCTTCCTGCTAACTTCATGCCAAGGTTGATGAGGGAATTCTTGTGGGCTTTACACACAAAAGAAGCCCTAGAGGCAATTGATGGCTGCTGAGAGACAGAAAATCAGTCTTCTCCTGGGACAAGACCATTGATAGGTTAGCCAGTCCTAAGTGGTCAGTGATAAACACATATGAGCAACACTGAATGATCTCAGCAATTGTATTTATAAACTTACACACACATATGTAGCAACTGTAATTAAAGAAAAGAAGCCACAATCATAATAAAAGAAGAAGAAGCCATAACATAGAGAAGTGGGAAAGGCATGGAAGAACATGAGTGAGGAGAA